>NC_067453.1:30713263-31013263 GCF_025434085.1 Hippocampus zosterae | reverse complement strand
TATTTCTGAATGGGGGGGCGTGCGCATGCGAACCGGCGCGTGAATGGCGGCCCGCAAGTGCCCTGTCCCGGGTGGAGAGCAGCAAGTTGTGCAGAAAGCATGTGCGCTTGTTCAAGTTCACTCGCATGAGGGGCCTCACTGAGGGCGTCTGGCACGGGTGCCGTTTGGGGCCCGCGCTGACTTTTGGGGAGCCCCCTTTCCAATCGGCATTACTCGATCCGCCCTCCAAATCCCGTTAGCGGCCAATTTGTCAGATTGCGCGGGGCGGGCAGCTGCGCGGCGGATCAGGGAGGGGGCGATAAGACTAAGAGCGTGCGCGGGAGCCGAGCACTGGCGGCATGGACGTCAACGACGCGGGGCGGAGCGGGGAGCCGGCCGAGGCGCCCACCGTCTTCCCCCGCGTGGGCTACAGCGTGCTGGCCTTCCTCATGTTCATCAACACGCTGCTGAGCGTCTTCAACAACGGCCTGGTGCTCGGCGTGTCCCTGAGGAACCCCGGCCTGCTGCGCCCCGTCAACCTTTTGGTGGTGGGCCTGGCCGCGTCCGACCTGATGATCGGCCTGTGCGGCTCCCTGGTGGTCACCGTCACCAACTACCGCGGCTCCTTCTTCCTGGGCCGCGCCGCCTGCGTCTTCCAGGGCTTCGCCGTCAACTACTTTGGTGAGTGGCCGCCGTCGCCCGCCACCTACCGAGTGGCAAAGTGGCCAAAGTGCCCCCCCACCCCCTACCCCCGCAGGCCTGGTGTCGCTGTGCACGCTGACCCTGCTGTCGTACGAGCGCTACAAGGCGGTGTGCGAGCCGCGCGTCGGCCGGCGGCTGAGCATGCGGCGCAGCGCGGCGGGGCTGGCGTGCGTCTGGCTCTTCTGCCTGTTCTGGGCCACGGCGCCCCTGCTGGGCTGGAGCGGCTACGGCCCCGAGGGCGTGCGCACGTCCTGCTCGCTGGCCTGGGAGGAGAGGTCCTGGAGCAACTACAGCTACCTCATCCTGTACACGCTCACGTGCTTCCTCTTCCCCGTGGCCGTCATCGTCTACTGCTACTCCAAAGCGCTGGCGGCGCTGCGGCAGGTACGCCTTTGCCGGGAGCGCCCGCCGATTCCCTTGGCGGGGGCTCAGCCGCGGCCTTTTGTCGGCAGTTGAACAAGAGCGTGGAGCCGCAGGGGGGGGGCTGTTTGCGGCAGGAGACGCGGCGCGCCACCAAGATGGTCCTGGCCATGATCGCCGCCTTCTTGGCGTGCTGGCTGCCCTACACGGCCCTGTCGCTGGCCGTGGTGCTGCGGCCGCGGCTGGCCATCCCGCCGCTGCTGGCCACCATGCCCATGTACTTTGCCAAGACCAGCCCCGTCTACAACCCCGTCATCTACTTCCTCTCCAACAAGCAGGTGAGGGCGGCCCGCCGCCTCTGCTTTCCGTTTCTCTTTCTCTCGGGCCGCAAACGTGCGACCGGACGCGGCTCATTTCTTTTGCCTTGTCTTTGCGGCGTCAGTTTCGAGACGCCGCCCTGGAGATGCTGTCGTGCGGCCGCCGCGCCCCACGCGGGAGCGTCGGCCTCGCCATGCGGCCCCTCAACAGGCGGCGCCCGCCCGGATGCTCCGGCCGCATCGCCGGCCAGGGCAAGGTGCTCCCTCTGTGACGGCCCCGGCGAGCGCCGACCTTCCCGGGAGAGCGGGGGGTGGGGGGCGGGGGGGACTCCAAAGCAAGCCGCAGTGTTGTTCTCGTCACTTTGTCTTGTCCGTGACGGCCTCTCATTGGCCACTTCATTAGGTACGTCAACAATTGTGCCTTTCAGCGTCACAAAATTGACGGCTCGTGCGTGTTCCCTTTCCAAGCTCGTTAATGACTTGGTGAAATCTCTTGAAACTAAACGGTTGCTCAGAAGCGTCCTGCTCTCATGGTGTCTGTAGCATGAATAGCATCAATAAAAGATGATCATTAAATATCTCTCTCTCTATATATATAGATCCATCCATTTTCTGAACCGCTTAATCCTCAGCGGGGTCACGGGGGTGCCGGAGCCTATCCCAGCCGTCTTCGGGTAGTAGGCGGGGGACACCCTGAACCGGTTGCCAGCCAATTGCACTGCACACAGAGACAAACAACCATCCACGCCCACACTCACACCCAGGGACAATTTAGAGCGTCCAATCAGCATGTTTTTGGAATGTGGGAGGAAAGCGGAGCACCCGGAGAAAAGCCACGCAGCCCAGGGGAGAACATGCAAACTCCACACGGGGAGGCCTGAGCTGGAATCACACACGATGTGCGGTGCGGGTGTAGCCAACGTTGCGGCCTCAGAGTCCCCTCCGTGTTTTGTGCGTTCCATGTGGTCTCGTCTTGACATGTTTCCGTCAATAAAACACGTGGCGCAGACTTGCACTTTTCAAATGCGGCCACAACGAGTCATCTTGTCCTTTTTCAACAGTTGTTGACACGTCCCGAGCAAAGTCGTGGATTTGAGAGCGACGGCTCATTTCGGGAAGCAAAGAGGATGGCAAAACAGGATTAGGCCACGCCACGCTGTAATCCTCCAGCATGACACCCACGAGTCCCATCTGGCCTCGCTTACGGCCGCCGGACAGCCAAACGGAAAAAAATAGAGCCCCGGGATCCACGTCAGCGGCCGCGCGCCTCACCACCCGCTGGTGTGCTCGGGTCCAAACACGTTTGCTCGCAGCACCTCGTAATGATTTCAGGTGGAACAAGCAGCCTTCAAGGTTGTCAGTTTCCTGCCGCTCCCAAGAAGAAGAAAATGGCGCGAGAGGGGCCGCAAATCTGTCAAGGGGGTTTTCTCCATCGACGCTCGCTCCAATAAATGTCCTCGTTGCTCCGCGTTTTGGTGACGGCTTCCTTGCGAGGCAGACACAGTCAATCCCCTTTGCAAAACGCCCTTCCGCTCATTGTTTTCAGCCGTTGGCATTTCAAATGATGTCCATTTGGGTTTTTTTTTTTTTAGCCCACCGGCGCCGGCCTGCTCTTGCGTTCCTCGGACAGACGAGCCACCCGCAGGAAGCGCAGACAAACTTTAATCCAACAGAATTTTGCAATGACGGCATGCAGGTATGCTTCATCCGAGCGCGAGGACAGACAAAAAAAGGGAAGGCCGACCGCGGTCCGGAGCAAACGCTATCTAGAAAGAAGAGGATCCAACCTCCCGATCGCTCGAGTCCCGGCCATATTTACAACGCGAAAACGTCTACAAAATGGTGACGTCCAGCGAGTCCCGCCATCTCTTTCCAGCTGCTTCCAATGGCTCGCCGGCCGCTTTTTTTTTTGTGCTACTCGCAAAAAACGGGGCGCCGTTGGCCATTTAAATGGCAAAATGTTTGCCGCCTCCCCACAGTCTGTCGGCCAAGGATGCAAAATGTCCTCTTAGGCAACGCGAGTGGCGCGTGGCTCCCTTCGACGAGGAGCTCGCCGGTGATGGAACGCGGTGGCGCGCAAAAGAAGATTCTTTCAACTTAACACGGCGCGCGATGATTGCGCACCAAATATCCCAGATTTGCTCTCAATCTAAAATCGTGTTCAATGGGGGGAAAGCATGCGGGGGGTTTTTTTTGTTTTTTTTTTTTGGATGTGTCACTTGAACGCTGACGCTTATCATCTAGTCACAATCGAGTCTCGGCCCACACAAAGCAAGAAAAAACTAAGCAAAACAATCTCATCGCTTGTAAGTCAAGCTACCGCTATGGATGACGAATGGAGGGAATTCAACGAGTGCGCTGTGCTTTGTCATCAAAGGACCCCCCCCCCCAGAAAGAAAAAGACATTCCAAAATCAAGAATTTCTCCATATGTGGTGGCAACAATGTGTTGTGCTGTGTGGGACAAGATGTGCTGGTCACTGTCGGCGGCGTCCACGCCGACTCCCCCCCCCCCCCAACTAATAATAAAAGAAAACCCATGCAGAGAGAGTTTGACATCAGATCAGATCACCGCTCGGAAACAAATTCCTCCGGGGTGACGGATGGCAGGTTCATGCTCGCTGGTCCCGTCGTCTCCTTGAGCACGGGGGTGTCGAGGTCGGGGCCGAGAGGGGGGGGGGGGCGTCTACAAGGCCGAGACTCGCACAATGTTGCTCCGAGAGTACGCCGGGACGGCGGCGGACGAGCCGTCGCCCTCCGGCGGGGCGGCCAGGCTGATGGCGCGGGGGCCGCCGAAAGCGTCGTCGCATTTCAAGGGCACGGTCTCGTCCAGTTTGGCGTTGAGGCTGGAGCGGCTGGCGAAAGACAAGCGCGAGTCAGCGAGACGGACGCAAACGAAAAACAGCTGCAAAGGCGGCGAGCGGATAGACGCCCGTGAGCGCGTGTTGGAGGAGCGCTTCTTGGAAAGCTGAGAAGAAGCGCGACATCTACGCTAAGTTCGCTTAGCCTGTCAATGGCATTTCCCATCATATGATAGCGTTGAGCTAGCGGCAGCGGGTTGGATAAAGCGAGCGTGTGCTCGGTTCCCTTCGTTTGTACGCTCGGCTGCCTTTCGCTTTCCATCCGCGCCAAGTTCAGGCCTTTGAAATGCAACATTGCCACGTTCCTTGTCTTTTATTTCAGGCGTCGGTCGTACGCAAAAGTGAAAAAGGAGAGCGCCGGGCTACCTGTTGGCCACGGGCCTCTCGGGGATGCGGATGGTGCTCAGCTCCTGGTTGTTGGCGCCGGGCAGGCCGAAGCCGTTCTTCTTCCGGTGGCGCCGCGAGCAGCACCAGCCCAGGCCGCGCGGCGGCGACGGCGACGGCGGCGACGACGACGACGACGGCGACGACGTGCGGGAGCCCGACCTTTTCATCAGCGAGATCTCCGTGCAGTTGGCCTGGAACGTCTGCTCGTCCACAAACTCGTGGTTCTGCGGGGAAAGGGACGGCCCGGTTCAAGCTCCAGATGGAGGGGCGGAAATAGCCCCCGGCCCCATTTGCGGCTATTTTTAGCCGCCGCCGCATCCGGATAGATTCCGCATTTAGCGCACGGATGGAAAAAGCTCCCTCCGCTTGGAGTTGGACAACAGTAGCCGACAGTAGCCCCCCCGGAGTGAATCCAATAATGTCCGGCTCTACTTTCTGAAAAGAAAGACGGAAGTCCGCCGGCGGGGAGCCGGACGGCGAGGACGACGCGGGGACTTACCGTGGTCTTCTCCAGGCAGTGCAGCAGGTGGTGGTGCTGGCTCTCGAAGGGGGGGCCGGCGGACTTGGCCACCAGGGCCTGTCCGGCCTCCTTGCAGGCCTTGGAAAGGCACAAAGACACGGCGCAGATCAATGAGCCAGCGGCTCGGGACGGTCGCCGCCCGACGCTTCCGCGCCGAGGGCGTCGGGCGGCGACCGGCTCGGCCGCGAGTGCGCATCTGTGGCACGGCGGCGAGAGGCATTTGTCGCGGAGATGCGGGACCGAAGCCAAAGGCTTTTCCTTTGCCTCGAGAAGGCCCGTGGCAAAGTCCAAAGGGGCGATTCCGTGCAACAGCAGCGGCGGTGCGCCCGAGACACAGACGGAAAGACGGGATAAGCGGCGACACGACCACCAGGGCGGCGCCCTCCTGCCCGCCCCGCACGCATATCGGATGAAGATCTGCGCTGCTCTGGCACCATGGAAGGCGTTAGTTCGTCTGCGCTCGCGGCCGGGGAACGTTGTCCAAAGAACACACAGCAGCTCCAAAACAGAGTTTAGAGGAGATGCGAGGCTTTTTGTTTGCTTTGCCCCCTTGCCCTGGCCCCCCTTCGCCTCCAAACGCTGTCGGACGGGCATGCAGAGCTGGCTCAAGAGTCTGACCGGAATGGCTGCGCTCCGCCGCCCGGCGAGGAGTGCGCTTGCTCGGCCCGGCCCGCCTGCTGCGCGGACACAGAAAGAAAGCCGGCGAGCGAGCGAGCGAGCGAGCGAGAGAGAGAGCGAGAGAGAGAGCGAGAGAGCGTTGAGCAAGCATGAGGTGGAGAGCCCTCAGAGGCGAGAGGTGAGAGAGCATCACACGGATCCAAGCTGGGATGCGAGTGCCGTGGCATGAAATCCCCCCCCCCCCCCCCCCCCCCCTGGGCCCGGACCCGAGCTTGAAGAGCAGAGCGGCATGCAAGCGTCAGCCAGCCCCTCCGACCCCCCCCCCCCCCCCCGTTTACCTCCTCCAGCGAGTCGATGGGGAGCCCGTTTTGTTTGAAGCGCATAAAGGCGGCGGTGCCCCGAATCTTGGCGGCGCGGATTCGAGCGAGCCGAGTTTTCTGTTTGAACAAACACACCTCGCTTTTAGCCTGCGCTCTCCGACCGCTCGGATCCGCCCCCCCCCCACCCCCGCCCGCTACCCGGCCGGGATCGGCTACGCTTTGAGACCAAATTCCGACGTGACCCCATGGTCCTCTCTCTGCGAGGGGGCGTCGGTGGCGTCCCTGCGCTAGGCTGCGCTGCGCTAGGAGGGCGGGGGTCGCTCGCCGTACCCTCTGTGCTCGTCGCTTCTCCGCCCTCTGGCTCTGGTGGTAGATGCGGCTGAAGTTGGACACGATGACGGGCACGGGCAAGGCGATGACCAGCACGCCGCTCAGCGAGCAGATGGAGCCAAACACCTTCCCCACGATGGTCTTGGGCACCATGTCGCCGTACCTGCGAGACACGGCCAGCCGACCCGACGGCCCCAGGCCGGGGGTCGCCGAGCCCCCCCCCAACAAAAACAAAAACAAATCAAAGCTTTCTATCAAACTTACAGTGAAAGACACACATGCTGTATGTATGCGTGGAGGAGACCGGACCGTTAGTCGTGTTCACAAACGCCCCTGTAGAATTTATTCTGTCATTTCCTCGCTTGATTCTTTCGTTTTGGTGCATGACTTTCGCTTTTGCTTAGTGTCAGTCAAGTGATCATTAACTTCCGTTTTTCTGAGGCTGTCTTTGAACGCCTCTCGAGAAGAGAGAAGCCACAGAGTCGGACGCAGTTTAAGAAACCGACGTGTATCTATATTGAGTTGAGCTGTATTAGCCTACGATCCAAATCTTTTTTCCACTTTCAAAGATTTGTTTATAAAGCTCCAGGGAGCCACTAGATGTCTCTAAAGAGCCGCACGCAAGGCCAAAGCCTCCCGGTTCTTCACTCCTGCTTCCTTTTGTCCAAGAAGGCGGGCAAGCTTTTATCAATAAATAAGAGCAAAATGCGTCTCCTGGAAATAGTTTTTGTCGCACGTCTTTGATGTTATTTTGCGATAGCCCCAAAATAGTCGCCGTGATCTCGGCGCGCTTCACAAACGCGACGTGAGACATTTGAAGTGGCTGAGCAATAAATAGGACTTGCGCGAAGCCTCTTCTCGACGGCCTACTTTCCACAGGCCGTCGCGATGCGCCGTGACGCGCGCGCCGCCGGCCGGGCCCGTTCCTTCCTTCCTTCCCGCCGTGACAATCGTTACTGCGATTGGTCCGACGCCGAGGCGGGGTAAAAAGCCGCGGGTGAGGTCTTTGCGCCTCTTCGGCAGCCTGCGCGCGGCAGTACCGTAGCCCGGGCGGTCGAACCAGCGAAAAGACGAAATTCTACCGGATCTTGCGCAACAAGGTGACAAGCCGTCAACGGGGCAGAGAGCCTTGTCTCTTGCGTTTGCCTTGACGAAAGCCACGCGCCGGACGATATTGTCTCATTACTGTCAGAGTGAGCGCCGCTGACAGCGTTTCCAGGACTACTTTTAGCTCACAGAATATGAGAGAGAGACAAAGAGACTGCATTGCTCTCGTGGTTTAGTAAGACAGAGAGATAAAAAGAGAGAGATTGCGATGGAGAGAAAGAAAGCCATATTGGAGAGGGGGGGGCGAAGAGAGAAAGGGATGGCGAGTGATGGAAAGGGAAAGCTAGCGAGAGCCAGAGAAAGAGAGCGGGAGATGGGGAGATAGGTCTCCGGAGAGCGCATAGCGAGCAAGAGCGTGATAGATCATGGCGGCGCCACCGATAGCGAGGGACGGCGCTAGCGATACAAAGCGAGAGATGGAAAGCATGATTGCAAAACAGCAAAGTTGCGGACGAGATGGCTAAAGATGGGCGGCGAGTGAGGCTTAGCGAGAGAGCTAGCCGCTCGGATGGTTAGCTAGCGACGTGCACTTCCTGATGACAAGAACAGGCTCAATACAAATGGCTTGAAAAATGACTGTGGAGCACGTTGGCAACGTCACGCTTTGTTTTGCTTTTGCTTTTTCTTCTCGTCGCACGTTTGCTGGCGACAGCCAAACACACTTGAGAGCGCGTGTGTACGCGCGAGTGAAAAAAAGGGCTTGTCATTTGACATCTAGTTAAAGCAATTCCCCTTCCTATAAAAAGCAATCTTGTTGCTTGATTGTCTTCCAGAAGCCTGCGTCTGAAATCTGACTGCCATCTGGTTCGTGGGAAGCGAGAGGATGGAGAGAAGACGAAAAAGAAAAAAAAAGGAGCGCTAACTGGAAGACTGCACAAAGACGTAATTTGTTCATTCCTCCTTTCAGAGACAGCGCGGATCTCTCATCATCTCTACGGTCGGACTTCGGATAGTGTCATGTTCCGTTTGGTAGTTAGATTCGACGGGACTTTGATTTTGGCAAAACAAACCGGAAGTACCTTGTCATGTTTCGTTTTTGGTTAGATTCTACGGCACTTTAATTTTGGCAACAGAAACCGGAAGTACCTAGTCCAGTGAAGCTCGCATGATTTCGCGCTAGCTCTGTCGTCATTTCTCATTTTCTTCTTGAGTATATGCCTTGGAAAGCTTCGTCTGTAAGTTGAACCCTGTTTGGACTGCACTTTCATGATGTCTACCGAACCGTTGCTTCACTTCTAGTATTGGAAATATGCAATATTAAGAACGATTTTCCGTCCGTTTTTGCTACGCTACGTTAGCGCTTGGGCTATCCAGATTAGCATGTGAACTACTGCATGCTACTTGCGGCTATTTTCATTGCTAACCTGCATAATTTGGTTATTTCTGTTCCAAGCTCGTATTGCATTTTGACAACAAGTTAACATTACAACGTACAGTGATGACAGAGACGTTGAATTTGAACGGTGTGATTTGTGTTTCTATTTTTTTTGTACAGTTTTACAAACGTAAGGAAAAAGAAACTTAAGCTCCATCTCAACATTGTGGATCCTTGGTCTTTTTTCATTGTTCGCTATCTGTCTATCTGTTCACGTCTCGGACAAGTAGGACAGGATAGATGGAATTCAAATTTTCAGCTGGCAGCTCACAATCACATTTCAGTTGCACAAAGCGGCGACGCGACACTGCCGGGCCGCGTCCGCCATCGGGTGGATTTCATCATTTCCACTCATCGGTCGCGATGATGAAATGTGCTCATGCGTCATGGGATTTGGATTTCGCCAAAAAGAGGACCCTCGGCCCGGCCTCCAGACCTTTGGATGATGGCCTTCTAACTGGAATCTATTTCAAGTCTGCCTCCTCTGGACGGGTAGCCCCCGGAAACGGGGAAGCGGGCTCATTTTCGGCTCCGTTATCGGCACACGCGGCGCCGCTCTACAGCAGAGGCCTTGACCGTTGGCACCTTTTAGAAACGCAATAAAAGCCAACGGGGAGAATGTGGAAAAGAGAGCCCGCCCGCTCTCGTCTTCGTCTCATTAGCAAAATCTAACGAGCTATTGAAGTCGCCGGGCCGTAAGGGGCCATCCGATGAAATGTGCCGCGCTCCGGACGCAAACAAGTGGAGCCAAGATCGATTTGTCGAGGTGCTCAAGTTGCATGTGTGAACGCGATGCTTCCATCTCGACGGCTTCTTAATTCACCGTTTCAGCGGCCGGCGCGGCGGCGCGACCCGAAAGGTCGCCGCTGGCCGCACACGCGCATCGCCTCACTCCAAGGTGAAAGCGACTTGGGCTCCATGGCGGCAAGGTCATCACGGCGTGCGGTGGCCCCCCGCGGGCTCAAAACGTCCCCATCTGACAACACGACGCAAGTCATGACCAGGAGCTAAATTGGAGCCAGGCGCTTCTCTGCACCTTCTGGAGGAGCGCCATCTTCATTCATCCTTGCTGACAGCTAAATAATAGATGTGCCAAAAAAGAAAGAGGGGTGGAGGGTGGGGTGGGGCGGGGGGGGGGGGGTAATTTTCATGCTGGTACAGCTCCGAATGGCAAAAGAAAATGGATTGCACTGCCCGCGTGTCACAAACGACCAGGAGCGAAATGAGATGCGCGCTTTGTCGACTTTAGCAGAAGCGGCCTTCAAGCGTCTCACGGCCCATCAAGAGCGCTGATGTTAAAACATTTCGCTTGTACAAACAAGAGCGAATTGGCCACACGCGACCACGTTGTTCCATGCGGGGAAAAAAAGAAAGAAAGGAAAACGCAGCAAACATTTCCAGACAAACCAGGCCGAGTCCTCACTGAACAAAAGCAGAGCCACTCTGGTGGCTGAGGCGTTTGGATTATTGATGAAACAAATGTAAATCAGCAGGGGGGGGGGGGGGGGGGTCGGCCATTAAATATGAAGCGCGGCGATGTGCGTGTATCCACCTCTATCAAGAACCGACTGTGAAATGTTCCCAAATAATAATAACAACGATGATATGAAGGCCACGGAGACACTCGGCGTGGACTTGGCGCACTGCCATCCACGCCCAATCGGAAGCGCCGAAGCCGATCCTCGACACGCGCCCGTCGTTCTGCAGGCCACAACCCGCAGCGCTGCAGCCAAACCGCTTCCTCCCCCGTGTTTGGACACCAAAGACCGATGGGATTAAGAGTGTGTGGGTTGATAGGACTCTGCTCGGATGCTATCCTTCCGATAGATACCGTGACGGAGGATGTGGGGGGGGGGGGGGGGGATGCCTACGGGCGCTTGGATTAGCCCGCTCGATTTTCACCACGGGTGATAAGGGAGCGAAGGAAGGCTGGCAGACGCGACACAGCGTAATAGGCAGATAGCAGAGCAGAGATAGCAGGGGAGCCGCAGAACGGGGCTGCTTTGGTGGCGTTCGCGCCGCAGAGGAACCCGAGCGACGCAGCGATCATTTGCTCGGGCGGGGCAGCGGTGAGGTGGACGCAGCGGCGACGCTTGCTCGCATCTCCAGGAAAGTTCCCCGCAGTTGTAAAAATGATTCCCGTCCACATGGAGCGGGCAAAAAAAAAAAAAAAGCGACGTGCTATTTGGCACATCGCTTTTTCCTGGGCAGGAAGGAACACGAAACGGGAGTGCTGCGACCGAGCGTCTCGAATGACTATTTCTAGTCCAGAATGAGATGGCATCTACATTGAGTAGCTTCACATTTGCCGAGGACATCTCCAAAAAGAAGCATTGTTGAGGACAAAAAGGATGGGCCCTAAGATTGACCCTTGAGGAACACCGCGGGAAAATTTTCACCCATTGCATGAGGATGGACGGCTTGATGAACTGGCCACTGAGAACCCAGTCGGTCGTGTGGAATTGAATGCCGATCAGTCGCGTCTCGACGCCAGTCCGGCAAAATGGCGTGCGCTAGATTAGCTAGCGCAATTTAGCTGTTGCCAACGGCGACGCCGTCGATACGGTCTCGCGGCGTTTGTGTTCCGAGGACGCACGGCGTCGCGTCACGCTTCGGCCCGCTAACGGGCTGCTCGAGAGGCACAAATCAAGAGATGAAAATCCGCGAGTGGAACGTCATCCAAAGTGCCTCGCAAGGAAAGCGCAACAAAGTCGAGGGGACCGGTGGTCAACATGGCCGAGGAGGCCAGGCGGCGTCGCGCCTCTCTTTCATCCGCGCGGACGCAGATGAATCATTTGGATTCACGCCTCGCATAAAGCGGCGGCAAAGGCGCCTCGGCTCTGCCCGGCTGGCGTATCAAACGTATCTTCCCTCGGCCCGGCGAATCGCGGCTTAACCCTCGCCGGCTCCCGCGCAACCGGGCGGCTCGTTATCGCATTAGCATGCACCCTCTCCCATTTGGGAGATCTGCTTAAGAGAAGGTGTTGGAGGGGCGGTGGGGGGGGGGGGGGGGGGGGGCAAAGAAGCTTTCTTTCTCCCTTCCTGACTTTGATTCACCCTCCGCCCGCCTGCTTTTTCCATCAAGGAGTCGGGGATGAAATGCCTCATCCGCTTTCTTTTCCTCGCCTGTTCTCCGTTATCATGTCGGGAGGCACCGGCTTGACATTTTCCCTCAAGCCGGTCAGAGGACGCCTGCTGACACTTGAGAAACAACCGCTGTACTATGCCGGGGGAGGAGGGGGGGCAGTCTTGGGGTGACCTCCGTTAGATTTCAGGCGGTTCCCGTTCCGGGCATCCGCTTGTTGAATGGCAAAATGAACGGCTGCTCTTTTATATTCTTTGACCGGGATCCAAATATTTTGGCGTGGCCCAGTTCGTATACCAAAGTCCAGCTTCTGCTCGCGACTTCACGCGCACGAGGGGGCACGCGGTGACTTTTTCCATTTGAGTTCTGTCTGCCGTCAAATCACAACACGGCATCAAAATATGAAAGTATAACTGGAGGCCTCGGGCGCGGCGACAACACGGCCGAGTGAAAGGTCATTCGGGCCATGAAAATTGGTTTGGGCGCCTGGGAGGCGGCTTCGCCGTCCACCTTTGCCGCTTTGGTGGCTGAAGTTGAGGAGGAGGACATGCGCGCCCTGAATGACGCGAGTGCCGCCATTTTGAAGCACCGCAGAGGACGGACGGGCCCGCTGAGGAATAACGACGTCGAAGATTGGCCTGCGAAGGAACGCGTGGATCCGGCGCCAAGCATCGGGACTGAATGAAGCTTCTTCATTTTAATCACACGACAGCTCTCCCGCGGGGCTTTGCTATATTTAAGCATGGGTTCATTTTTTCTCCTTTTTTTCCTTTTTTTTTTTAGGGGGTGGGGGGGTGGTCTTGGCTGACGGCGAGGCAATTGCTTTGTGGGACGTCTGCCCTTGAAGCCTCTGACGGCAGAAGGAGATATTTATACATGAGACTGCAGATGTGAAGTTGAAATCCGACGGCGAGCGATTTGAAGCTTTGCCAAATGGCAAATTTCCTGCCGCCGCAGCCCAGCCGCTTCAACGCTTGGACTCGTCTTGCTGTCGTCAGGACTTGTTTCTCTTGCGAGAGACGAGCAATGTCGCTCCGGTCCCTCGTCTCCCGGTCGTCGGGAGAGGCAGAACCGGTCCCGCGGCGCGTCTGCCGTTTCCGCTTTCGCTTGCTTCTAATTGGACTCTTCCATCTGGCGGGGTCCGCAAATAGCCTTGCGGGGATTCTGTTGCCAAAGCATCCCATCCAGCGCTCGCATGCGCCGGCGAGAGTCCGCTCGGAGGCTCGCCGACCAAGTCGAGGCGCCTCCGACGAGCCGTTGGGGAAAAAAAAAGGCTGCTCCCGGTGGCAAATTTCACCGTCGGCCGATGCCGGCCCCTCGGCATCTTCGGTGGCCAAGATGTTGCCAATTTGTTTTGCGTTTGACTTTTCGGCCTCAAGATCTGGCAAACGGTGTTCCGTGTGCGTGACGCTGCTTACTCAGCCACTGAGCGAGAAAAGCAATGAATGAGGAAGAGGCCAGAGTAGCGAAAAGATGGATTTGCGAGCGCCATCGAACAAAGGCCGAGCGCCGTCTCCGCCGTTAAAGTGTCCGGCACTCGGCGTAACGCCGTGACGGACGGCCGAACGTCACGACAAGATTCATCGCGCTCGTTTCTGAAATGGCTCGAATGACAGCGGCGGAGGGCGGAAATAACGCAAGCGGAGGACGACCGCTCGTCCGCCATCAATCCGCCGTGGACACCAGGAGGCGGCCGCAGGAGGGAAGCCGCGTTGTCTCGAGTAATATCAGAAAGGAGATGAGGCGTGTTGGATTGAACTCTTTTACTACGAGTGCGCACTCTTTGCTACTAACGACGCGGCACGCCGGACAACAAAGTTCTTCGACTCCTAACATCACAGAAGTGTTGACGCTGCGACGGTGACGCCGACACGCACCTGCGACACAAATTAGCAGAGGGAGAAATCTGGCCCCGTTTTGTGATGCAAGCGGCTATTTTTAGCCGCCGGGAAACGGCTGCCGTGCGTCAGGGCGGCAGGCCAACGTTCTTCTTCGGTTATCTTTTGATTGATTGGAGCCGATCCTCCATCAAGCGTCTCCAGTTGCTCCGGAATGCCGCCCTCTTGACTGGTACTGGTGAGAGGGAGCTCGTCGCTCCTTCTCTGCCATCTCTTCAATGGCTCCCGATACAACATGGAGACTCGCGGTGCCTCAAAAGTTGAGCGAGCGGGTGAGAACGGGCTCTCCAAGATGCCTTTGGAGACCATGTCGAAGAGTGGTCAGTGGGGATCGAATCCAGAACCCATTTTACCGTCTGCCAAATGCTCTTCTCGTGTCGAAGGTCAGGTCTCACTTCTTTGTCACGAGGTTAAATGGCCTCTTGCTCTCACCGACGCCGCATCGCTTTCGGCGGCGCATTGCGGCACGCCGGGCGCGCAACTCGACACAAATGACGACTCGCCCGCCGATGTCAAAACAAAGGAACAACAAAAGCAGGGCCTAATGGCGACGACGGCGGTACAGCGGGTGCCGACTGTTTTGTGTTTGCTCCGCTGCCTCGCGCGCCGCAGGACAGTCGTGACGGGGCCTCTCCACCCCGCCCCCAAGCTCCCCGCCCGCCACCTTCTGGCTCCCGCGTCTGTGCCGCAAAACGGCGCCACCTCTTAAACGCCAGCTCATCGTTTGCCGTCGTGACCGCTCGATCCAGCGGGCACGATGACGCGCCGCTGCGGGGAGCGCTGGCGCGTGGTAACGATCGGGCGGTCGTTGCGCCGCATCCGAAAGCTGCGGCAAAAGGGGGCGATCCGCGCTCATTAGCGGCGGCGTTCCACGCGAGTAACAAGTGGCGGGCCGCTGACTTGCCCGCGTTTAATGCCGCCGTTTATTGCGCAGTGATGATGTGACCACAGGGGGGGGGGGGGTGCTTCTTGCACATTCATTCCTCTGTTGTTTGGAAAATTGAGTCACTCTCCTTGCACGCTCATGACTTTGCTGACGTTGCGCTCAAGTTCTCGACACAAACGGCAACGGCGACGGGTCCGATCCGCTGGAAAGCCACCCGAGAAGTGGGAGGCAAGAGCGCAAATCAACGGTTTGCGGCGGCAACTCCGTCTTGACATGATTGTTGAATGACGTTGTCTTTTGTTTTCTTCAATGGCGGCGGCGGCGGCCATGGTTTCCCAGACGCGGAGCTCCTTCCGGGCAAGTGGTGATGCAATGCCAAAAGCTACCCTTTGGGTGTCGAGTCGCTCCATCGCCGCCTCGTCTGACGGGGTTTTTCCCGCGTTGGCCACGCCCAGCCCGAGCGATTCATCTGGCTCAAGGCAAGGCCCTCCACCAAAGTGATGAGGAGGCACGATGCGCGTCTGCATGCTAATGGCCATTTCCATCGCCGTGTAAACGCTGAGGAGGAGCAGCAGCAACACCGGGAATTTATCATTTGTGCAGGATTTGATCCGCTGCTCCTCCACCGGCACGCTCTTGCAATCTCGTATCTTTTAGGGCTCGGCGGCCGAGAAGGGAGGCGGTCACGGAAAGAGGCAATCTATCACGTGCCCGCCGGGGATTGCTCAAGCCTTTCTCGGCCCGTTAGATTGGACGGAAGCCGAATCTCCTTCCAGAAAATTCCCTTCACCTCCGACGGAGTCCGAAAGAAGCCGACGGAAATGCCGAGCGGGTCCGAAAAGGACAACAAGAACCAAGCCGAGGGGGCATTGCAGGGAGCAAGCGCGCCACCTTGAAAGGCCACCAAGTCGTTGTAGCCCGCCATTCCAAAAACATGGCGTCATGACATCGTTGAGCAAAATGTTAAGGTTTCCGCCGTTTTGGCCGGATTTCAATTTTGCTTTCGCTCAATGGATGTTGCGGCCACTCGAGTGTTTGAGGAAACGCGGCCACAGAGACGTCCGGGCTCCTCGCTAAGATGCGGCGATAGTGGCCGTTCTTTGCGGAGAATAAAGAACGGAGCAATAATAGCCCATCACGACAGGCCGCGGCCACTCGTGAAGGCGCGTCAGGAGCGAGGGCAACTCCGTCGCTCTGTAGGCGCTTGCGCGGCGGCTCGGCCCGCTCCAACCCCCTTGTGAGTTGCGCTTGATTCTCTCACAGCTGCTCTCGGCAGCTGTGCTCCATTCTACCTTAAATCCCCCCCCCCCCCCCAAATTCCCTCTGCAGCTCATTCGTCTGGGCGGCGTGAGACAAACAAGCAAAGAGCGCCACCTCCGATCCCATGGGGGCCAATGATGGCGTTGCCGTTTTTCGAAGTCATGCTCGCACTGCAAAGTAGGACGCGACGATCCGTCGCCTTCAAAGGGAGTCGGACAATTGGCCCTTTCCAAACGGGCTCGTGAGCGAGTCACTTGTCATCGCCGCGAAGATGCGACATTGCCAACAAGTCACGGCAGGGGATGACGAGAAAAGGCCGAGAGCCGGCCGAGCTAAACGCTATGCTAACGCGGGCTAGCGTCCGCGACCGAATGAGCCATCGGTCGGCGTTTTGAGCGCTTCGGCCGCCACCGAGCCGGGCGGGCGAAGGAAGAAGGCTTCGGAATGGCTGGGCGCCGCATCATCTGGCCGATAAATAAGCGGGCTAAGAAGGTGTCGTCCGGCCGCGGGCGCTAGATGGGCACGCGTGACGCGCAGCTGCGCGGCGCCATTGATTCTCCGCCGCTCCTTTCCACCCGGGCCGCCTGCCAAGTGCCTCCGAACAGGAACCCCTGCTCTCGCAACGTCTGCTTAAGCGCAATCAATGGGCCATCAGCGGGAGGCGGCGCGGGGAGGGTGGGGGGGGGGGCTCAGTAGGCGCACGCGGGCTGTCGCAAAGATGTCAAGTCGAAGGCACCACAACTGCGCTTGCCTCCCCAAAAAGAGAGAAAAGTTGGATGACAGCAGACGAAGCAGAAGAGAAGCCCCCCCCCCCCCCCCCCCCCTCTGTTGGTTGTTGTTGTTCCCACCGAGGAGAGAAAAGAGACGGCTCCTTCCTCCTCCATTGCCAAGAGAGCCCGTCGGAGCGGATCGCGAGGTGTTGGCAAATGGACGCCAGTCCGGCCGCCTTCGACATCACACTGCGGACATGCCAGCTGGCCCCCGTTCGGGGCCCAAGCCAAAGCGCATGCGCACTTTCATTGCAGGTCGACAAGGTGAGCCACGGAATTCGCTTCGCATCGCCTCCTGACACACACACACACGTTCACTCGCCCCCCCAAAAGTGAGGCGTTACAGTGCGCTCACGAGACTATTTGCGATGACGACATGGGCCACCCCGCTGGCTGGTGGTTATTTTGCAAAAAATGAAGCGTGGGCCCGGCGGCATCGTCTCCAAAGTGGCTCCTTGCCGTTATCTGCCGCGCGTCAATTGAGCTCGTCACGGCGGAGACGATTTCATCTCTGACGATAATCATCGCACGGCGCTTGTTTTGCAATCTTTGTTCTGCCTTTTTTGGGAAGCTGTGCCGTCAAACCCAGAGGAGCTTTTAAACACAAACATACCGTAGATATCCGTCCCCCCCCCCCCCCCCCACAGATGATACCCCCTACTGCAGGCGGCCAAAGCTGGCGTTGTGCCGCTTCATTGTAAAAGAAACAAAGAAAAGGGGCTTTGGCCGAAAAGCTCAGAGGAGCGCGCCGTCAACGCGAAGCCTTCCGGAACGTGGCCGTCGGTAACGGCAACACCTACCCGAGCGTGGTCATGGTGACGATGGTGTACCAGAAGGCGGCGGGGATGCTGGTGAACTTGCTGGCGGCCGAGCCCTTCTCGGCGTAGAACATGACGGTGGCGAAGATGATGATGGCCATGGTGAGCGAGAAGAGCAGGAAGCCCAGCTCGGAGGCGCAGCTCTTGAGCGTGTAGCCCAGGATGCGCAGGCCGGCCGAGTGGCGGGAGAACTTGAAGATGCGGAAGACGCGGAAGACGCGCAGCGTGACGAAGGCGCCGCTCACCTGGTCGTTGTCGCTCACGACCAGGCCGATGTAGTAGGGCATGATGGCCACCACGTCGATGACGCTCATCACGCTCTTGGCGAACTTGAAGCGGCTGGGGGCCGCCGCCAGCCGCAGCAGGTACTCGGCGGTGAAGATCATCACGCAGGCCGTGTCCAGGCAGAAGAAGGCCAGCGCGTAGCGGTCGCCGCACGACAGCCCCCCCTGCCCGTTGTTGCCGCGGGGGGGGCCGCAGGGCACCGTCTCCGCCACGTTGGCCATGACCGACACGGCGATGAAGAAGCCCGTCACGTAGTAGAAGACCAGCGCCAGGGTGCTGGTGTGCGGGTTCTCAAAGGCGCGCCACAGGTACTCCCGCGCCGTCAGCTTGAGGGGCGGCGCCTCCCCCCCCCCCACTCCCGCCCCCATCCATCTCCTCGTCGTCCTGCAGCCGCTCGGCGTTCTCCCGCCGCCGGTCCTTGTACTCCTCGTAGCAGCAGTCGCCGATGATCTCCGGGATGATGCCGAAGAAGGCCAGCTCCTCGTCGTAGGCCGAGATGCACTCCTGGCGCGGGTAGTGCAGCTTGCCCGTGCGGTAGAAATTGAGGATGTGGCGGAAAATGTCCGGGTCGCGGTCAAAGAAGTACTCGCGGCTCTCCTCGTGGAAGAAAAAGTCCTTCTCGCTGCTGCCCAGCAGCGTGTCCGGGTAGCGCTCCAGCGTGCTGCGCCACGTCTGGAAGCGGCTGCCGCTCACGTTGAGCAGCAGCAGGGCGTCCCGCCCTTTGGGCTTGTCCCGGGGGGGCGGCGGCATGGGGGCGCCGGCCACCGGCATCCACCCGACGGCCGCCGCGCGGGCCAGCGGCAGCCACGCCGCCACGCCTGCCGCCATGCTGCCACCCGCGCCGCGCGCGCCTTATCGCAGTGCGGCCGACGCGCGCGCTCGCTCGACCCTTGCGGCAAAGCCACCGGCCGGCGTCGGCGAGGCGTCGGTGAGGCGAAGGGAAGAAAAAAAAAAAGCAACAAGCGTCGCCTCGCTCACCTTCGCCTCGGCCGCTCCTCCGAGGGGACTTTAATGCGATCCTGGCGGGAGGGCGCTCGCCGTATCGCCTCCCATCGATCGGCGCGCAGACACGCGCGGGCGAATAAAACGGCGCATCAACAAGTTCAACAAAAGCGGCCGGCGGCACCACCGAGCCAGCGTTTGCTTTCTTCCCTCTCCCCTTCCTTCCTTTCCTTCCTTTCCTTCCTTTCCTCTGCGAGCGTGCGAGGGGCTCCCCCCGGCCCCCCGGTTGCGGTTTCTCCTCGACAAAGTCCCGTTCCTCGGCGTCTGCCGCAAGACCGCCCTCCCCTTCGCTTCTCTTCTCTTTGCTTTCTCACCAGCGAGCCCCACACGAGCGCAGAGAAAGAGAGAGAGAGAGAGAGCGCGAGAGGGGGAGGGGGGAGTGCTCCACAAATTCCTCCGCTGCCTCCCAGCCGCGGGAACTCATCGTGGCGTCGTCATCGCACAGCGGCATCGGCAAAAGCCTCCGCGGGGGCTGCGGCGCAACCGCCGTCCGTTCGGGTGAGGACAAATGGCACTTTTCTGACACCAAGCCACGTCAAGTCTTCATTGGAGTCCCACGTTCCGCTTCGCTCGTGTCACCATTGGGTTTGTGAGCACCAGGTGGCACTGCGGGGCTTTACCCAGCAGCCGCGCACCTGTTGGTCGTTAGGTCATTAGCGGCTTGAAAAGGACTCCCAGCCCCAACGCTCGGGGTCGCATCATTGTTGCTGTTTGCTACTGTCGTATTTAGTTCATTGTTATGTTTTAGCTTCGGTCCTGTTTTTGTTCTTGAGAGTTTTTAGTTTCTGCCATGGTGTTTGTTTGTTACTTTAGTTTTCATGATTTTGTTTAGATTGTGTTTTCTGTGTTTTCTCGAAACACATCCCTCTGGCCTGCTTTTTGGGCTCCGCCCCCAAGCAGGCAAGACAGAGGAGCAGGGTGGACTTGACCATTTGGATTCAAACATGGAGCAAACTCCATCCAAAAACAAACAAAGTCCAAAGTATCAAACCAACATGACGGTGAGCAAAACCTGACGGCAGCAAACGACAATGAGAGCTCGGGCGGGAGGACCCACAATTCTGAAGTTCACCTCTCGGTTGCTTCAAAAAGGGCGAGAGCATCGGCAGACTGATTAAACGTGTCCGTACGTCCGAGACTGGAGTGACGGCGTCCATCAAAGCTTCTTTTTTGCCGCATCAATTCTTTCCCTCGTGTTTTCGGTCCGCGTTTGGAGTCGCTAGCCGCCAGCCGCGCCGATCGATGACGGATTCACGCGGTTTACAAAGGTCAGCGGCGCGCTGGGACGGCGCCTCCGGCTCGCCTGACATTTGGCAAAATAAGCATCATCCGCAAAGCGTCTCCCGCATCCCGTAACGGCGCGCGCGGGCCGTCTCCGGCGGGGATTTGAGACGCGGCGCGCGTCGGCGGGCCGGGAGGGATTGACGCTTTGTCGTCCTTGCGCGCATCCTGAACAAGGTTGAACAATTCATCTTGGCATTCGGCTGCATTTTGATTAGTTTTTTTAAACTCCAATCAATGCAGATCGGTCACCAGCAGATGTGAGACGTCAACACTAGTTTGGAGAAAAAAAGCAGCCGGCGCTCGATTCTGGCGAGTCCTGTCCAACTGGCGTCATCTCGGGCAACATTCGCCGGTCCGCTCGTTGGATCGACGGCGATGGAGCCGAGCCCAAATGGGCTTTTCCAAATACGCCGCTTAGCTTGCGCCATCCACAAGCACGTTTTGATTTCGCCGTCTATCCGTTTTTCCCACCCGTGACGTCATCTGCCGGGCCGGCCGGCCAAATTGTGTTTGTTGACATTATCAATGGCGATCGCCCAAAGTCTTTTGGGATTAGGTTGTGTAACCGCACGCAATTTGTAAACCAGGTCCTTAAGTGTGCTCACTCACAAGGCAGGCCACCAAAAAGGCGCACGCACGCACGCACGCACGCACGCGCGCTTGAGCGACGGCCAGCGGCTTTTCCTTGCCGAGGCAAAAGTCACGCCGGCGCCATCCGAGCTTCCGTTTCAGGCCCGGAAAGACCCCGCCATCTTCTCAATGACATCCCCGCCGATCGGCTTCATCATCCGCCGCCGCTTGGCCGACTCGTCGTCCCTCAGGCATCTGTGGAAAAGAGCGGGCCTCCTCCAAACAGGTGGATAAAAGGACTCGACGCGGCTGTAGCGGGAGCGCCGCCTTCCCGGGGTCTTTGGCGGTTGCCTGGCAACAGTCGCCAGCCAATCTATGACCCCGGACGTACAGTCACAAAAACCAAAAAGCGATCCAAGCGGCATAGCGTCTTCAGCGGGGGGGTCCGGCTTTTTTTTCCCAGCCAGAAGTGCTGCTTCTGGCTGCCTTTTGGTGCACTTTGGTCTGGTTGCTAAGCTAACGTCGGCGCTTTCCGCGCAGGGCCCAATTGATCTTTGGATCGAAACCCACCGCGGGCGTCGTTCTCAAAACTCGGGAGCCGTCTCACTGCGGCCGCTAATCTGGGACTCGCGCGGATCCGGGCCACGTGCCGTCGGCTCGACCTCGCCAGCAAATCGTCGCACGTAAGAGCCTTGCGTCCAGATAATGACGGAAAAGCGCCGCGCGGCAAACCGAGGGGTGAGTAACCCGCCTATTACAGATAACGGCGAGGTGTCGGGGTCGGATTGCGCAGGGGGGGCCGAGCCTCCGCCGAGAGTTTGGCCATGAATCAAAGTGCCACTTTTTTCCGGCAAACTCTTTCACTTTGAGTCTTTATCTGATGGTCTCCCGTGTGCAAAGCCCTGCCTGGCGCGATGTGAGCCCATATCTTAATTACTCCAACAATCCCTGATATGCACGCCCCCGCCCTCAGCCTGCTCGTGCTGCTTCTTCAAGAGACAGAAAATCATTTTACAGCCGAGCAGATAAGTCCCCGCGCTCCCTTTATTAACGACGGCGGCCCCTCCCTCCCCCATCCTCAACGAGCCTCATCCGACAGGCAGCCGGCGGAGGTCCTCGTTCCGCTAATTCTTCATCCGCGGGGCGGGAGCGAAGAGGCGGGAGACGTACGAGGCCTTCTGCGCGCTCGAGCGTGGACGTCTTTGTGGCGCTGCTTTGGGCCATCCCGTTGACGAGGGGTTTTCTTTTTTCACTCGGACTTGGAAAGCCAACTTGAGACAACCGGGACCGATTTGTGGCGTATCATCATAGAGCCTCTTCTTTCTGTGCTTTTATTTTGGCGAGTCCACTTCCAGGGAGCTTCTGTGTCCCCTTTCCTTTCATTACCAGGCCGGACCGGAGGGTGCGCCTGCACCTGCGGCCGATCGGCAATCACCTACTGGACCGCTTGACCCCGCACCCTTCCGTCCCCCGTCTCTTTGGCTTTTGGATCCTCCGCCAGCACGAGTCATCGAAAAGGAGGTCTGGAGCCGCGTGGTGCCCCTCGCGAGCAAAGTCAATGCCGCCGGCTGTATTTAAAACCGGGGAAAAGCCCGCATTGCTCAACGCTAGCAAACTGTGCAGACCGTAATGGTCACGCTCACGGTTAGCATCCGTCGTCGCGCTTTTACACGCAATGGATTTTGAACACAAACGGTGGAGCAACACATGTCGACCGATAATAGCGCAATACTTACAGGCAGGCTGCGAAAAGTGACAAACATTGCAGCATCTTAGTGACTCACGTGGAGAAGTGATTTGTATGGGGGATGCGGTTTTGTGTCTCGGCTCCGAAGGGGCCGTGAGCTCCCTTAAAAAAAACAAAATGGAAGCTCCAATCCAAGTGATCATCCCCAGTGATGAAATATTCAAAGAGAGAGGCTCCGCAGCGCATTCAAATCGACTCGCAGTCACGGCCAAGCCTGAAAGCTGTCGGCTTTTGTGACGCAAAGCGGCACGGTAAGCTTTTGCGGTGAGCCGTTGTGTCTTTTCAGGCGACAGAAGCAACTTTGAAATCTTCCCTGCTATTAATAAAGCTGCCGCATTAAACGGCAATCTTTTATTTTTTTTCTTCTTTCCTGTAGGCTAAGCCGCACGTCGTGTGCTTTAAGCGCGAAAGAAAGAAATGCCGGAGGGCGACGCGGCGGCTTTTGACTGTAGCTCAGGGGCAACGCCGTCAACGCTGCGACTTGAATTCGACCAGACGATGACATCGGATGTGTGACGTGTTTTGTTTTTGACCACAAAATGTCAGGAACGCCGGCACCGCTTCATTGCGTGTCACTTGCTCCGGCCTCAATATAAATATATCGTATAAATATGATGAAAAAGTCGACTTTTTCTGTTTCTTTCGTTGGAAGGTCAAGAGAGCTTTTCAAGACACCGATGAAGACGGCAGATGTTAACCCTCGTAGTCCACCACTTGCGATAAATGTAAAATGATGTCTTTGAATCAAAGGCACAGGCATTCGGAAAAACACGAGAGAGCTGAAATGTATGGGGGGGGTTTTAAAATGGCCTAGATGTCATGACGTCACCGGCTGATAATTCTCAGGCATTGCAGCAATAATAAAAAAGGTTTTGATTCCGTAATCTTCACAATTGACATATTTTGCACCATAGAGACCCATTATAATTCATATTTTTGAATGCATCGTAAACCTAATGTGTAAAATGCATTTCACGCGATTTTTACGTCAATGGCTTTGTTTTCGCTTGGACAGACGTAAGCATGCCACATTGTTGGGTTGTGGTCATTCCAATTGTGCAACTTTTAGGTGGCGCCAGAGGATCGCAAATGAGTTTGCCTTTTTGCAGGAGGCTTCAAACCGACGCATTTTACACGAACACGTCCGGTAGGGATTGTTAATAGGGCTTGCTTGGGACCTCCAGACACAATTTTTTTTTCCTTTTGCCAAAAATAAAGAATAAAAAATCCCAAAGAACGAATAAAAACTATATATGTATGGATAGCACGGATGCTTCTGAACATTTTGAGTGTTTGAAAAAAAACAAAGAATGTTTGTATAACACAAAATACATCATTACAAAAATTGTAAAATGCGTAACTTAGGGTTTTTTTCATTTGAAGGACTCAAGGGTTAAACATAACAACCATGTATAGGAAGGCGTTTTTTTCTTGTTAAAAACGCCTTACTATACATGGTCGTTTTTTTCAAGTCAAAAATGCCTTACTATTCATGGTCGTTTTTTTCAGCTAAAAACGCCTTACTATATACATGGTCGTTTTTTTTGGTCGTTTCTTTCGGCTAAAAATGCCTTACTATACATGGTCGTTTTTTTCCGTCTAAAAACGGCTTACTATACATGGTCTTTTTTATTCGGCAAAAAACACCTTACTATACATGTTCGGTTTTTTTCATCTAAAAACGCCTTACTATACATGGTTGTTTTTTTCGGCTAAAAATTTCGTCCAAAAACGCCTTACTATACATGGTCATTTTTTTCAACTAAAAACGCCTTACTATATAAATGGTCGTTTTTTTCGTCTAAAAACGCCTTACTATACATGGTCGTTTTTTTTCGGCTAAAAAAGCCATGGTCGTTTTTTTGGGGTCAAAAACGCCTTACTATACATGGTTGTTTTTTTTTGGTCGTTTTTTTTCCCGTCTAAAAACGCCTTACTATACATGGTAGTTTTTTTTCGACTAAAAACGCCTTACTATACATGGTCATTTTTTTCGGCTAAAAACGGCTCATTGTTCACTTGCAACGTTTCCAAACACGATCAAGGCACGGCAAGGCGCCGTGAGCTTTCGGGACCTTGAGGACCCGGCAAGCGTCTGCGCTGGCCTTCACAAAGTCGCTTCGTATTCAGAATGCGGCGAGTACACCGAGCCTCGGAGCTTTTAGCCGCGGGCGCTACTTTCCATACCTTCGAGTCGCACCTTCTCTTTCTTCGTTTCCTTTTCCCCCTCCCGGGAGGAGAAGAGAAAGAAGAAAAGCTCCGCCGATGGAAGCGGAGAGACGAAGGAGAGGACGTGAGGCAGGAGAACGCAGAAGGCGTCTTGCCCGCAGGCTGCAAAATGGAAGCAAAGCAAGCGTATACCTGCCGCCGGATTGAACCGCTCTGATGTCTGCTTTATGGCCTGTGACCATCCAATCAAAGCTCTCATTAAGGGAAAGAAAAAAACATCTCTGGCGTAGTTTGCAAGAGTGCAAACGTTAGGCCGTGGCGTTGCGTGCTGCCTCGACGTGGCCGCCGTTGCCGCCTTGTTATTCTGAAGGCTTTCCGTTGTGGCCTGTCGGCGAGGTGCGCCCTGGAGGGCCGCGCTTTCTATTTCACTCCCGTTTGAGGACCGCTGCAGTGGAAATGACAAATGGCCAAGGCCTACCCAGGAAGCCGTCGGGCCACCAACGCAAACAACAAGACGCAATCCTCACACATGCCAAACACGTCGCCTTCGCCTGACACGCCAGCGCTCTTTCACTCTGTGTGTGTGTGTGTGTGTGTGTTTGCCGAGGGAGGATTGTTGCTGCACTGCGCTTCAAGTTCTTCAAGTTGACGTGCACTGGAGCAGTGGTGTCAAATGTACTACTCCGACACTTATTTGAAAGTGTCGGGTCGTCGCAGAGGCTGCCGTCATCCCCGTCGCCGATGCTTAAGGTTAGGAAAAAGAAAAAGCTGCCATTAAGTCCTCCTCAGCTATAGATGGCGCTCTACTGCGACCGCTTGACACGTCGGCGGATTGCAGACGAGCTAACGCTGCTATATTTGCGATATCTGTGCTTATTTCCCCCCGCCCCCCCCTCATTTCAATCTGTGTGTGAGGCTCAGGCAGCATTTTGTGTCATCTGGAACTGCGGCAAAGTCCTTTTGTGAGCATTCACCGGCACTCGCTTATCCAGATGAGCTATTTTGCATTCCGCTGGCATGGGGCCCAAAGTCATGTCCAAAGGGGGGCAATTTCCAACAGGTCCACAAATGGCCACTCTTCACACAGGTGTTGTTTTGCCAGCGGTCGTGAATGCCGCTTTTGCGACGAGGATGAGCAAAAGCAGCGGCGAGTCGACAAACTTCTTGCGGATGGGATTTGACTAAGAGGATTAAAGCGACGGCGGTTAATGAGCCGCAGCTGGGACGGGATGACAACAAACAACAATGTCGCAACAACACTTCCCCCCCCCCCCCGACACCCCCCGCAGTTATAAATCCATCATTTCATCAACACACACACACACATTGGGCCTCCATGCTGACACTTGTGCTCCATATCACATTCTCGCTCTTTTTTGGGTTTTTTTTTCTTCCTTCTCGCACCTGCGGGCCAGGCGACAAGCCGCCATTGAGGGCACGCTTATTCGGCGGGCTTTCTCAACCAATTTGGATGAAGCCGATTGAGTGGGATTTTGGGGGGCGGAGGGCGAGATTTGAGGAATTGAGCTCGGTGACGCCAAAACTAACGGCGTCATCGTAAGTTGGTCGGGTCATCGGGTGGCGCTCATGATGCCGCAAATCCATTTTGAGGAGGATCCCCGTCCCGTGGATGCGTTTCTGAGGGAAACTACAAAGAACCACCTGAGATCATCTCTCGACATACATGCCAAAGCAAGATGAACGTTCACGAGGTGACGCGTGCGTGACTCGGAAACAACGCGCTGTCGTCCCTTCTCGTGACGAACGCTTTCAGCCAACGTGCGCGATCGCTCCAAAGGTGAAAGCGCGTTCACGCGCTGGCTCGTGACGTCATTTCTTGGTCTTGATCTTCTGCTTGCACACTCGAGTTCCACATTCGTCCGTGTGGATTCTTCTCATCTCTCGAAAGGATCTTTCTCTGTCTCTTTCCTCGGAATGTCTTTGCCTCTCATGACCCCGCCCGACGCCCGACGATCGGCCCGCGGAACGGTCGAAGCCAGCCCGACGTGGGCCTCATTGGGCCGAGGGCGGCGGCGGCGGCGGTGGCGGCGACGGCGCGCTCGCCGCTGCTCATCTACACCCCCGCCCCCGAGCGGAAGCAGCTAATTATAGGCTCCCCTCTAGCTCTCTCTCCTCGACACGCCAGGTGAAGGATGGGCCTGTGTGCTCGCCGCCGCCACAGTTACGTCCTTTCTGCACGTCGTTACGTTCTGTCCGTCGCTCAAATTGTCCATCCCATTTGAGCGACGCAACCGGACACTTTCTATTTCTGATCTTGGAATATTGCCGTTTGTCTCCTCAATGGATATCTAGCCATCTATCTAAGCCCCTCCCCCCTCACCCGTGACGCAAAGGGGCTTGAAGCTTTTTCTTTTTTTTTTTTTTTACGACCGTGACTTAAAAGCGGCGAGGGCGCGGGGGGGGGGGGGTGATAAAAGAATCGATTTACATCCCTCGGCAAGCGAAGCCATCTGGCATTTGAGTCATTTGCAAGCGGCCAGCGCAAGGAAGAGCCGGTCAGCGACTTGACGTCACGTCCGCTCCTCACGTGGCGCCGCGCATTCAAATGAAGGAGGGGACGAGACGCCCCCCAAAAACGCAAACGCCTGGCATCGATCAAGCGTGACAATACGAGCGCCTTTCCGTGCCTGGAAATGGGCCGCCGGAGGTCGAGCGCAAGTGCTCACGGCTTCGCTTCCCTTCTTCTTTGCCGTCTATTTGTGCTCCCCCCCCCGCCCCCCCTCGAGGACGCGACAACGGAAAGGAGCCGCGGTGCCGTGACGCCGACGACAGGATGAATTATGCGCACGACGGAAGGTGACTCCTCCCTTTTCTTGACGCTCCGCAGGCTCTCGCGCCGTCGAGGTTTGGAGCGGCCACGGAGGACGCCTTGACTGTGCTGCCATCTTGTGGTTGCCTCCAGACAAGTACCGCATGTGGATGAGAAGCTGTCACAAATGCACAAAAACTGATCCTTGAAAATCGCTTCACGTCATGCGTGGGATCCGAAGCCCTCGCCCGATTTCTGTCGGGCCTCGAATTGAGCCGGGCGATAGCGCGCGGGAGAAGGAGGTCGGCAAATTGGTTTGTGACCAGCAGGTGGCACTGTAGGGCTCTCCCCCGCAGCCGCTCTCTTGCCTGCTTTTTGGGGTCCACCACCACCTCGCAACGTGACACCCCTGCTCCCAACTGTTGTCTTTTTTGGGGGGGGGGCTAATTGGCATCACTGCATCAGCACCAAAACCTTGAGTGAGTATTTGCAATCAAATCCGTTTGGAATCGGGTTAAATTTGTCGTTGAAATCTTTATTCGGTCTGCAAAAATAGGTTAAGAGAACAACAAAAACAAAACCCCGTTGACATGTTGACGCTTGCGCGACGCAACGTCGCTCCCAATCCGAAAGCACACTTTGTCGCCTTGCCGTTGCTACGCTTATCGGGAAATGCGCCGCCCGGGATTTCACACGCATTTTGGCACACGCACACACACACACACACACACACACGAAACCGCCGTGAGCTACAGTGCAGTCAGTGGTGGTCAGTCCAAAGCGGAGGCGCCCAAAGTGATGCGGTGGGTGGGGGTCGTCGCCGATCAAGAGATTTGCCGGTTGCCGCTTGGCTTTTTACACCACGGCCACTTTGTAAGGGCTGCCGGGAACGTTGTCGTCTCCCCATTTGACGATGACGGTGTAGCTCCCCTTGTCCTTGACAGTGTAGGTGACGTTGTAGAGTTTGTTGCCCACGTGCTTGACGTACACCTCCTCGCACGGAGCCTGAGGTCCGTGCACGCCCACCATCAGCATGTTGCTGCCTGCGCACACAAAAGCGACCAGGGATTTGTTCAGCGGGACGATCGCGACGCGAATCCATCGCGAAAAGCTTCGACCGGCGCGGCCGCGGGTGACAAAAAAGGCGGGAAAAGTCAGCTGGGGTCTGTTCAAGAGCGATCTCGCCCATTCCGCCACTCCCTCTCCCAAGGTCGGCTCGCTCGTGACCTCTCGCGGGATCGACTCTCCTCTCTGAACTCGAACGTCCGTCAACAGAAGGGAGCGCGGCAAGAAACCGGTGGAGGAAAAGGACGCTGAAGGACGGGCGCCGACGAGAGCAAATTTGCTGGGGGGGGTGTTGGCGAAGGACGAGTGGGAGCATCTGCCGCCTCGCAGGGCGGCGGCCTGCGTGTGTGCGCTTCGCTAAGAATGCGCGCAATAAACTTCCATCTGGAGCAGACGGCCGCTTTGGCCAAATGAACAACACGCACACACACACACACACTCGGAGTCACCTGCTTTGCCGCAGTCGACTGTGAAATTGTTTTTCTGTCCCACGGCGGCCTTGCTCAGGCCCGTCCCGCGGCAGACCACCTTGCCGGCGTCCGAGGTCAGCTTGGACGCGGCGGCCGAGGCGCCGAATTGGGACGATTTGGTCACCGTTTCCACCAGCACCGACGAGCTCTCGTGGAGGCTGTGGCCGCCCGACAGGCGGGCGCCTGCGAGACGGACGAGGGGTCATCAAAAGGTCAGCGCGGCCGCTCGCGGAAGCGCTCCGGTGATGGCGGAACGGCGGCGGAAGCGCTGACTGACCCGTGACTTTGGCCTTGAAGGGGCTTCCCACGATGTGCTGCGGGCCGCCGTACTTGATGGCGATGAGGTAGTTGCCGGGCGCCATGGGCACGTAGGTGACTTTGTAGCCTTCAGGACACTCGCAGCAGTCCATCTTGACCTTGGACGGCCCGTCGATGTTCACCGACAGCGTCCCGGGGCCGGCGTTGCACGTGTTGACCACAAAGTCGGCGGGCGCGCCTACGGCGAGAGAGCCGGCCGGCCCGTCAGAGGGTGCGGCCGCGCGGCGCTCGGCGGCGTGGACGCCCACCTGTGTTGCCGCCCAGCAGGCCGGGGCCGTGCGCCGCCACCATGCCCGGGTCTCCGACCAGTCCGGGGTCTCCCACCCGCACGTTGAAGGGGCTGCCGGGAATGTGGCAGCCGTTGAACTTGACGTCGATGGAGTGAACGCCGTTCTCGCGGGGGATGAAGCGCACGGCCGTCTTGTCTGAAAGAAGCGCCGGCGTCAGAAACAGCGCCGCCGCCGCCGCGGGCTTGTTTCCCGCTCGCGCCGCTAGTCTCGAATCACGGTCGCAGCCGCGCTCATTTCAGCCGCGGTTCAACTTTGCTCTTAGCACCGAGCTAACGGCCGCCGCGCGCGCTTTAGCTAAACATATTGAGTGAACTTCTGTCACTCCGACGGCAAACCTCAACTTGGAGGGACAAGAAATACAATCGGCTTGTCTGTAGATGTCGGCAAGTGTTAGAGGGGGGGGCAATGGGGCTTACCGCCATCCAGCTCGGTGACATAACACTCCTCGGAGCAGCCGGAGGGGGTGTGCACTTTGGCGTCCACCAGGCCGCGGGTGCCGTTGCGCTGCACCAGGAAGGAGGCTTCTTGGTTTACCTTCAAATCCTTCTCCTAAAAAAAGAAAAGGGGGGCGGACCAGAATAGATGCAGCAGTCGGGCGCGCCGGGCACCAAAGGTCACAGTTGATAGCGAGGCGTCAAGCGCGTTTGCGGACTAGCGGCGGACGAGCGGCCAGACACGGTTAAAGTCCGTATCGCGGCAGCGTCTCAGATCAAGATGTTCTCCACAAAAGAAGCAGAACGTACGGGTCCGCCTTGTTTTTCCTCTCTCGGCCCGCGCGCCGCGCAGCGGGTGTCCTCGGCCCGGGGTTGCGAATGAAACGCGCCGGGGCTCACCCCGGTTTGCGTGGTTGCCCCCGTCGACCTCGACGAGCCGACGGTCCGCGCATAGCGCCCGGCGAGGGACAGTTAATCCCGACCTTTAGCGGCGGCCAGCTTCCTGGCGTGCCCCTGGCTCACTGCGTGCTTGGCGAGCGCGCCGGGGGCAGGAGAAGCGGCCTTTGGCTCTCACCTGCAGGCTTGTGAAGGTGAGCCTGCGGGCTTCGTCGGACAGCGTTGCGATGGGAACCATGAAGGGGCTGTCGGGGATGTGCTCGTTGTTGAACTTAATGGACACCTCGTAGTCACCTGGGGGAACACATGGCTTATTAGTTGTCAGCGCCACGCAAAATGGAGCGATGGAGCGGGGGGGACGGGACACGACAGCCGAAACGGGGGCGGAGGGACACGCTTGGGTGGAAATACGAAAACAAAAAACAAGGACAACTAGGACGGACCGGGTTCTTTCACGATGTAGGAGACGCCGCAGGAGCCGTCCTTTCTGTCCTCGAAGGAGATTTCCGCCTTGCTGGGCCCCTCCACCGCAATCGACAGCCCCCCGGCACCGGCCTCTCTGGTCCAGATGCTAAATTCAGCTGCAAAGAGAGAGGAAGAGAATTTAAAAAAAAACAACAACAACAATGTTTATGTGTGTTGCTGCACCGCTGTTTGTTTGACGCATGACTGAAGCCAATCCCCTTACGAAGCGTTGAGCGAGCACATTTTCGTTTTTACTTCTCCTTTTTTTCCTTTTTAGATTTACTCCTATACGTGTGAAGTAAAAACTAAAAAGACTGAAATTCAGATTTGGCTGCTAGCGAACTCTGGTTGCGTTTCACATGTTAGCATGTTAGCTAGCCAACTTTTGTGCGAGCAAAATTTCTGGTTTGGTGATTAAAAAAAAAAAGAATAAAGTGAAAAGTAAAAACCCTCTACTGGGATTCTTCATGTCTTGGCAGCGAGAGCGTGATGATGATTTCATAAGAAAAGCGACCCCCCCCCTCCGTCGATCTGCCGGCTTTGCTTTTCACCTCCCGCGAGCGGGTCCGCGACGCAGCGGCTACGACGAAGGCGCTCTCAGCGTAGACGAGCTGAAAAGTACTTACAAGGTGCGGCGGCCACGCCTCTCTCCAGGCCGGGACCCCCCGCGCGGACCTTGTGCGGGCCGCCCTCGCCCATGGGCCCCACGGTGAACTGGAAGGGGCTCCCGGGGACGTGCTGGCCTCGGTACTTGACGTTGACGGTGTGCGGCCCCATCTCCTGGGGGACGAAGCGCACGCTGTAGGTGCTGTTTCCTCCGTCCATGATGTCGGCGTCCACCGTCTTCCCCCCGGGGCTGGTCACCTGGGCCGTCATGGCCTGGGAGCCCAGCTCGCCCGCTGAGGAGCCACAAGGCAACGGGTTAGATGCCATTTCTCAGTCGGGTCATCGTCAAGCCGACTCGCTTTTTGCCAGAATCCGGGGCTGCTTTTTCATCCGCGCCACCGTCGCCGCGTACGTCGTTCTTCCCGGACACGGATTTCCCGTTTGGGGGAGGACCCCCACGCGCGCGCACCTTCGGGTCTGGCCGCGATCCCGGCGAAGCTGCCGAGGCTCTCCCGGCCCAGGAAGTCTCCAAAGACGTCTCTGAAGGGGCTCGCTCCTCCGCCCATCTGGGTGCTTTCCTCCACGCGCACTTCGCGCTTGGTCTCGCCGCCGCGGGTTTTGCTGATCTCGGTGCGCTCGGTGCGCGTGTAAGTGTGGCTGCTGCGGGTGAAGGTCCGGGTTAGCCTCTCCTGGGCCGACACCATCTGGAACCAGTTTCCTACGAGCGGAGGGGGACGGTGGTCAGAAAAGCTTGCGGGCCCTCCGCTCTGCACGAAAACCACACCAGACGCTCTTTGCTTCATGCTCCATCAGAAGACTTTGAGAAGATTTGGAAAAGACCCTTGGGACCAGTTCGTTGCTTTACAGTCCCCGCTTTGTCTTTGACTGAAATTTGACAATGACTGTGCATTTTGCAGGGCCACCATTTGGGGACTACAACCGGACGCTTTGGGGCATTTTACCACCTTGCGCTTGCTTGGTAAAATGTCCTTTGGACTTGGAATTTGTAGTCTGAGGGCCTGCAAGTCGTTGGGAGGTGCGCTTGTCAAGGCCGTGAGCCATTTGGCGTGCTGGACGCGCGCGCGGGCTGACCTGGAATCTTCAGGTTGAGTCCGCAGGTGCTTCCCACCGAAGCGATCGAGGAGGCCTGCCTCTTTCTGGTGATGCTCTCCTTCATCCTGCCCTCGCCGGTCACCTTCACTGTGAACGGACTTCCTGGAGCAAAGGAAAAAGTGCAAAAGGAGGCGCTCGCTTCGGACGACTTGGCCCTTGCCGCACGGTGCCGATTTATGAAAACGCTAGCATTGTGCCGCCAATAGCGTACCTGGGATGTGCTTTTCGGCAAACTTGATGTTGACGGTGTAATTTCCGGGCTCGGTGGGACAGTAGGTGACCCTGCACGTGCCGTCCTCCATGTCTTCACAGTTGATGTCCACTTTGCTGGGACCCTCGATGGACAGAGCCAGGCCGCCGTAACCTGACGGCACCAAAGGAGCAACGGGCGGTTTTTGGCGGCGCTTTTGGCGGCCGCCGGGCCTTTGGAGCGGCGCGTACCGGCGTTCCTGGTGTCCACAAAGAATTCGGCCATCTCGAAGGTGCGCGCCTCCACCAGGCCTTTGCCGAAAGCCTTGACCCGGCTGGCCTCGCCGATCTCCGACTGGCCCACCATGATCTTGAAAGGGCTGTTGGCCACGTGCACGCCGTTCTTCCTCACGCTTACTTCGTGCTCGCCCACCTCTTTCGGGGTAAAAGAGATACCTGGGGACGATAAGGGGGGGGGGGGGCACACAGTTTTGTACAATTGTAAACAACACCGAGTCGGGCAATGCCACGGACAGACTCAAACGGAACCATGGCCGATGAAGCAGCAGCGTGGGCTGAGGTTCACGCTTGGTGAGGCAGCGACTCCTTTAGTGTCACACATTTCCAAATATATCGTCCCCGCGACGAAGGGCGCCCGGCGCGGGCCAGACGGCTTCCTCACCGAGATGTCTGTTGGGCAGCCTCTTGAGCAGGCAGGGCTCCTCGTTGCCCGAAGGCGCTCGGATGCTGGCGCCGAGAGAGCTCAGGTCCGTTTCGGCGATCTTGAGCGACACGTCGGCGGCCGTGCCCACGTTGAGCTGGGACGTCCTGGTGATGGCGTCGTCCCCTGCGCCGGACAAAGGTGGCGTGTTAGTCAGCGCCTTTGTTGGCCCCGTCCGCGACCGACGCTTCCTCACCGGTGATCTTGGCCACAAAGGGGCTGCCGGGAATGTGCTTGTTGTCGAACTTGACGATGATGTTGTAGTCTCCGGGCGCCGTGGGAAGGTAGGACACGGTGCAGGTGCCGTCTTTGTTGTCCTTGCAGGTGATCTCCGCCTTGGACGGGCCCTCCACGGCCAAGGAGAGGCCACCTGGCGTGGAAAAATCCGGAGTAGATGCCACTCGGATTTCAGAATTCACTCGGCCGTGATGGCAACGCAATCGAGTGAAGGAGCAGCTCGTGACTTTCTTTTCTTTTTTTGTCTTGTACCTTGTCCCGCATTCTTGGTGACCACGGTGAAGGTGGCGGCTTTGTTGACCATGCCGTAACTCAGGCCGGGACCGTAGGCCGCCACCACTCCGCTGTTCACGGCGTCCACGAAGAACTGCAGAGGACTTCCTGTGGCGAGCAAAAGGGCGGCGTTCACATTTGGCAAGCCAAAAGTCGCTCTGGAATGCCGAGCGTGTCTCTCACCTAAGGTGACAAACTCCTATCTCATTCACACATAGGAGCAGAAGATATTCAACACGGCCGCCGCCCCCGCTCCCCCCCCGGCGACCAATCCTTCAAACTCAATTTCAGTCTTCAGCTTTTGACGCCATTTTCACTGTGACTGTTTTTGTGCTTTCGGCCGTCTCTGTTATTCATCTATCGCTTGACCGCGTGAATCCTTTTTGCTCCGCGCACAGCACCGGGTTGCACGGCGGTGGCCGTTTGGACTTTTATTGAAATGCTCTCGAAACACGTTCAAGTTGAGCAGTTGAGAAAGCGCTTTGCAAAAAGTGCTAACGTCATCTCGAGTCATCCTCGGCGTTGGACGCAAACCGCTTTTGATTGGTCGCGAGTCCAAACGACAACAAGACGTTTGTAAAAGGGCCTCGGCGAGAACATCGTTGGCCGACCTGGAATGTGGTTGCCGTCATATTTGATGTCCATCTCGTGCAGGCCTCTCTCGGTGGGTTGGTACTTGATGGTGATGGTGCCGTCTTTGTTATCCGTGATATGCGGCCTGGCCGTCTTGCCGGAGGGCATTCGGACCTCACCTGACAAGGAGAGCGATTGGATTCGGTCAGCTCGTGCGGGCGCAGGCGCAGGCGCAGGCGGGCGCTTTGCTGGTCTCGCCGCCGGCACCTGAGATTTCCCCTTGCTGCGGCATGAAAGGCACCAGGAAGTTGACGGGTCTGAAGAGAGGATCCACTGTGTCGCGGGGGGCGACCGGCTCATTTGACGCCTGTCGGACGACAAGGAAGCGTCACGGCATTTGTTTTGCTTCAACTTCTTCGCAAAAGTCGCTTGCGTGAACGGCGCCCGATAGCTTGGGTGGACCCACCATCACATGGAAAGGGCTCTTGGGGATGTTCTGGCCCCCAAAGCGAATGGTGATGACGTATTTGCCGGGCTCGGGGGCCGTGTAGTAAATGTCGAAGGTCCCGTCGCGGTTCTCCACCACGTCCATGTCCAGCTCCATCCCTTGCGGGGTCAACACCTTGCACGTGACCTTGCCCTTGCCGGCGGCCTTGGCGTCCACCGTGATCACCGTGTCCTCCGAGGTCTGCAGCTTCTGGAGGCCCGCTGTCGGGGGAGGTGCGGGTGAGCGAGCGTTCCTTCGCCACGGCTTTCCAGCCGTAGCGCGGTACAAATCAAAAAGGTGACTTACATACGCCGTGACCTCCGATCGACACTGCAAAGTAAAAAGGAATAGAACACAACTATCAGGTCTCCATCGCGGTTGATTTTGAGAAGATCAAAGCGCCCGGGACGGCGAGCGCTTCGACAAAGTGCGAGGAGTATCAAGGTTACCTGTGAGGCGACACTTGCTGGCATCTCCCGTGGGATTGGACTGAATCCTGTAGGGGGAGTACGGGATCTCATCCCCGCCGTATTTGATGGTGATGGTGTACGGGCCGATGGAGTCGGGCACGTAGGACACCGTGTAGGTGCCGTCCCTGTTGTCCTGGATGCTGGCGTTCTTCGGCTTGCCCTCCGGGTCCTGCCGCGAGGAGGGGGCGGGTCAGGTGCCGGAGTCCAAGCGGCAAACAAAGGCGAGACAGAGAGAGAGAGCTCCGGGGGGGGCTGACTGACCAGAATCTGCACGGTGAGCAGGCCCTCGCCGGCGTCGCGAGCGTCGATGGTGAACTCCACGGGGAGGCTGGCCGACACGCCTTTGCTGTCCAGGCCGGGGCCGCTGGCCCGCACCTTGCTGGCGTCGTGCCCGGGCTGAGACATCACCTTGAACGGACTGTCCGCAGCCGAGAAGCGGCCCGCTGTTATTTTTGCACTTTGACGCTCGGCCCACCGACCCGAATACCTTGGCCTGGGCGGCGACGTACCTGTGTGGGACTTGCTGGTCGGCATACTTGACCGCCACGGTGTACGGTCCGTCCTGCGCCGGAGTGTAGTGGACCGTGTGCGTACCGTCGCCGTTGTTTTTGACACCCACGGGCTCCGTGGTACCTTCAAGTGGGGGGGAAAACAAAGAAGAGATCAGCGTGAAGCCCAAAAATCATCCCAAGAAGCGTGGGGCACGGGTTACCCGTCGGCCCGAAAACTTTGACATCCAGAGCGGCCTGTCCGGCCCGAGTGCAGTCCACCGCGAAGGTTTGAGGGATGTGCGCTCTGACTCCGGAGCCCAGGCCCGGACCGGAGCACTTGACCTTGCCGGCGTCCACGGGGTCTTTGACGGGAACCTTGAAGGGACTCCCGGGGATGGGCTGACCGCCGTAGTTGATGTTGACGTCGTAGTCGCCGGGCGTGAAGGGGACGTATTCCACGCTGCAGCTTCCGTCTTTGTTGTCTTTGCAGGAGATTTTGGCCTCGGACGCGCCCTCGATGGTCAGGCCCAAACCTCCGGTGCCGGCGCCCCTTCACGCAAAGAGCAGCGTGAATCACTCCCGGAATGCGGAGGCCCGCTGGACCGAGACGAGATTTGCTCCGTACCTGGTCTCCACGGTGAAACGGTTGGGCTTGTCGGTGACGCCCCCTTCCAGGCCGGGTCCGTAGGCCCTGACCCGGGTGGGATCGCATCCCTCCGCCACCGACACCCTGAAGGGACTCCCGGGTACGGGCGCGTCGTCATAGAGTACCTCGATCAGATGCGTGCCTGTTCAAGAAAGCCAGCTCGTGTTTCTGCTTCAAACATGGTTTCCACCACCAATTGGAAAAGCGCCACCACGGAGCGCGCGCGGAAAGAAAATGAAAAAAAGGAGTCCAGTTTTGTTCGTCTGATGCCGTGTTGGGTGTGGAAGACATTTGTAGCCCTGGTCACGCTCCTACTGTGCGGCGGCTGCGCGCACCGCCCGCTTAAGAGCTTGCGTTCCGGAGCAAACTATTAATACATCCCAGCCCGCCCGGCTGCCGGCCCTGGCGTCATTGCGTATTTATATCCTCCCCAAATCGCTCGGGCTGACTTTGCGCCGTGCCGACACCTGTTTGTCATCTTATTTCACCCGCCTCGCCTTCTTTTTGAGCCTCGGTTGTCGCGGGCCAGGCCCGGGCCTCCTTCCGGGGTCCACCCGTAGTAAACGCGATGGGATTCAAAGGAAGGGGCGCTTCTATCGAGCCAATGCGACGATTACGGGGGTTCTCCATCATGCCGCTTCTGTGTGACGTGCCAAAACGGCCCGTCGAATCAAAGCCCCGCCCATTCTGGGTCCCTACCGTCCTCAAAGGGCGTGTACTCCACCCTGTAGGTGCCGTCGCCCTTGTCCGTGGCGTAGCCGTCCGTGGCGGTGCCCGAAGGGCCGACGATGCGAGCCTTCACGTGATCGCCTCCGGCCTTGTTGAGAGCGCGGGCGTCCACGATGAAGTGGGTGGTGACTTCTCGCAGGACGCCTGAGAACAAAGCCCACCTGGGGGTGATTTGGGGCTTGCCGCGGAAGCCCGTCGACACATGATAGACATTTGGCACAATGGACGCTTTCCCGGCAAAAGCAACTCCGGTGAATCACGCGGGCTTGTTCTTTGCGTTTGCCGTCCGCAGCCCTCCGCGGACGATTTGCGGGCAAACCCCTGCAGCGGTTTTGGTTAGCGTCCGGCCAATGGCTCGGCGCCCGCGGACGCGTCGGCGGTCAGGTGGATGTGGCAAGCAGACGAGCGTTTCACCTCTGGGCTCCACTCCCGGCCCGTAGACGCGCACCCCGCTGGTGTCCACGGCGGGCTCCACCTGCAGAACCTTGGGGAAGTGGGGGACGGCGTGTCCTCCGTACTTGATGGTGATAGTGTGCGCGCCGTGGAAGGGCGGCACGTAGGTGACGGAGAAGGTCCCCTCGGCCGTTTTCAGGATGCGCACCTCGGCCTTGGCCCCCGTTTCGGATAGGATCTCGATGGTGAGCTCGGCGTCGCCGGCCCGCGTGCAGTCCACGACGAAGGCGGCCGTCTCCCCCGCCTTGGCCCTCTCCAGACCGGGGCCGCTGGCCGTGACCTTGCTGGGGTCGAAGGCCGGCCGCACGGCCGCCTTGAAGGGAGAGCCCGGGATGTGGCGCTCGGCGAACAGGATGTTGATGGCGTACTCGCCGGCCTCGGTGGGCAGGTACGCCACCGAGCAGGTGCCGTCGCCGTTGTCCTGGCACTCGATTTTGGCCTCGCAGGGCCCCTCCACCGTCAGGCCCAGCCCACCGGCACCCGCGCCTTTGGTGTCGATGGTGAACGGGGCCGGTTTACCCACAACGCCGCCCTGAAGACCGGGGCCGAACGCTCGCACCTGAGACGCAAAGCAAAGTGGGGTCCCACCTGAGTTATCTTGAGATGGCGAGTCCGACTCAAGAGCGCTTGTTGAGGAACATTTACCTTGGAGGGATCGGCGGGCATGACGGCTTCCAGCCCGAAGGGGCTTCCCATGACGGGGTTTCCGTCGTAGCTGACGTCCACCTTGTACTGGCCCTCCTCGGGCGGGATGTACTTGACGCCGTGAAGGCCTTTGGCTTTGTCCGACTCCAGCTTGCACGGGATGGGTCGGCCGCTGGGCGAGGTCATCTTCACGCCGACGTCGCCCTGGCCGCCGGCACCCTTGGCGTTCACCGTGAACTCCTGGTCCCTGCCCACTTCCACTTCTGGAACAAAAACGAGGTGTGAACGCCGCCGCTTGAATGGGAAGCCGCTTTGAAACGGCATTTCGGACGACGCGGGGGGTCCTTGGTGAACCGTTTCCCGTTCATTTGCCGATCCAACAATTTGGCCGAGTAAGGTGCACTTACTGGTGTCTAATCCCTCCACTTTGACTTTGGCGATGTCCAGCTGCGGGGCCACGGTGATGTGGAAGGGGGTCTTGGGGATGGGATCGCCACCGTAGGTCACCGTGATGGCCATCTTGCCCTGGACACGGCAAAGAGGAAGACGCGACGCTTGACTGATCCCACGCAAACGGACTCGAAGCTCGGAAGCTCGCAAGCGGCGAGCGCACCTGCTGAAGAGCGCTGTATTTGACCGTGTAGGAGTAATCGTGGTTGTCGATGATCTCAAAGTCACGGACCGCCTCTCCCGGGCCCGAGGCTGCGAAGCGCACCTCCGGCTTGGCTTTGCCCGCCCCCTTTGTGTAGATGGTGAAGTGGGTTGGCATGCCCACCTCCACCCCTGCAATCAAACGCACGCGCTTGAGGTTGTTTTTTTTTTCCAGTTCAAGCCGTGCCGCCTTTCACTCGGTAGGCGCGCGACTACGTACTTGGGAACTTCCCTGGAGTGCACAAACCTGTCTTGTTGAGTCCGGGGCCCTCGGCTCTCACCTTGCCGGCATCGTGAGAGGGCTCAACTTTGACTTTGAATGGACTGATGGGAATTTCCTGACAAGGTAAACGATGAGCGCATGAAAGGCGCACCGGGGAGGAGGGGGGACGGGGGGAAGTCAGGCACCACGAGACGATCATCCTACCTGGTCGGCAAAGAGCACCATGATGGTGTAGCGCCCCGCTGCCGGGGGAGTGTACTTGACGGTAAAGGTGTCGTTGTCATTCTTGATGATGTCAAAGTCCACGTCCGCCTCGGCGGGGCCGACCACCCCCGGGGCGCACTTGATTCCGATGCTGATGTCGCCTAACGGTGCGCAGCAGAGTTCAGCCGGGACGCTCCCAATCGCAGGCCATCAATCAAAGCCCCCCCCCCCCCTCCCTCGCAGCCTCTCACCTTGACCGGCCTGGCCGCAGTCCACGGTGAAGTATGTGGGCTCGTTGGCCTTGAGGCCCGTCTTCTCCACCCCGGGCCCGTAGACCTTGACCTTGTCGGGATGGCAACCCTCTCCGACCAGCACCTGATCAACATCACGCTGCACTTGAGCGGCCAAAGGGCGCCCGCTTAGCATTTGCGATGGGACGTCGCTCATACAAAAGAGGGCTGTCCAAAGCCCGTCGATCCCTTTGCGTCAGCGTCGTTTTCCAGATATCGTGACCGGCAAATTCCGAAAGCGAATTCTTACCCTGAAGGGGCTGTTGGGAACGTTTACGCCGCTCCAGGCAATGATGACGGTGTGTTTGATGGCCTTGGTCGGTGTGTACTTGCACAGGTACGTGCCGTCGCCCTTGTCGGCGATTTGGATGTTGATGGCGCAGCCTTCGGCATCCTGAGAAGGCGCAAATGCGCGTCAACCCGGGGCTGGCAAACGGTATACAGCAGCAAAATCTCCAAAAGACTCGTCGTCTCCCTCTACCTGTGCGTAGACGGTGAGCGGACCCTTCCCGGCCGCGCGGGCATCGATGGTGAATTCGGTGGCTTTGTTCACCGTAACGCCGGTGGGCTGCAGGCCCGGTCCGTAGGCCTTCACCTGAACATTTCAAGGTAGATGTTGACGTGGGCGGCCGGCGCGCGTGCGCTCACGTGCGGGTTAGGCGCGAGCGGCGACCTTCTCGGGGAAGGCGTCATTGGCGGCGGGCAGGATGTGAGCCATGAAGGGGCTGTCCTTGATGTCCTCGTCGTCGCAAATGACGTGGACGGCGTAGTCGCCGGCTTCGGTCGGCCAGTAGCGGACGTCGCAGGAGCCGTCGCCCTTGTCGTCGCATTCGATCTTCGCCTGGGAGGGGCCTTCGATGGAGAAGCCTTTGCAAAGACAGACGGCAGCTTAATTGCCGTTTGTGCCGCCGAGCGATCGCAGCTTTTGGTCAGGGGGGTCGGTCTGGGGGGCTGAGCGCAAAGGTGGTGGAGATGGCCCTTTTGACTCACCGAGCGTGCCGACGTCGGCGCCGATGGCCTCCACCACAAAGTCGGCCGATTTTCCCACCATGCCGGTCCTCAGGCCGGGACCCCAGGCCCTCACCTTCTGGAAACCCGCCTGGGCTCCCACCTCCACTTCGAAGGGGCTGCGGACACCAAGCAAGCGTACAAGCGCGTTCGCCAGACCGTCCCACCGGCGTCGTTTGCGAGGCGGTGGGCTCTGACCTGCGCGGGATGGGCTGGCCTCCCCAGGTGATGACCACTGTGTATTTCCCCGGCTTGAGGGGGTAATACTCGCAGTCGTAAACGCCGTTGCCGGCGTCTCGCACCTTCACTTGCTCCTGCGCTCCGGCTGGGAGAGAAACCAGGCCGTGTGGATTCTCAGCCAAACGAGGTGAAAGGGAAGAAAGCCAAGACGGCGGGACCGTCGGACTCACAGGGTCCTTTGACCGAGACGTTGAGCGTTCCGCTGCCAGCGCCCTTGGTGAAAACTTTGAAGTCGGCGACCTCCTTGACTCTCACGCCCTTGGGCTGAAGGCCTCTGCCCGTGGCCCTGCAGGCGTTTGCATTGATGGCTGAAAGGAACGGCAAGGACAAAGTCTTTTCTCAGGGAGAGACTTGACCGAGAACACCGGCCAAGACATAGCGAGCAGTCGCACGTCGGCAACCGGGCGGTCCGACAGACGCAAACCTCGGCGGGCTTCCGACACGATGCCGACGGATGCGCCGAAAGCAAACGGGGCAAGCCAGAGCGGAGCCCAGTGGACACGGATGCCAAAAGAAGGCCGCTGGGACGCCAAGGAAAGTTGCATGTCCGCGCCCTCTTTGAAGCGCAACTCTCAAGCTAAGCCGGCGGGCCCACCCGCATGGTGCACCCCCATCCTAGCGCGTGGCCTAAGAGCAATGGGCGTGCGAGCGTGCGGGCGGTCGGGGGCCATGGCTAAGCAGCGGGCGGAGGCCGGTGGCCGCGGGACGTACTAACTTGGGCGGACGGGTTTTTTGGGCGGGGCCCCCTTTGTTGCGGGAGGCGCGAGCACCGACTGAGGGATTATCTGCAACGGGGCCCCCGCGGAAGGAGCGACGGGAGGCGCTAGAAATGACACACGACAAGGGTTACGCGTCCTCGGGTGGGAGGCCGCGACACGTCGGGGGGCTTTACCTCCGCGCCAGGACAAGAAACGGGGTGGCCCGGCTCACCTTCGGCGATGTTGACGGGGAAGGGGCTCTTTGGAATCTCCTGGCCCCCGAACAGCACGTGGATGGCGTGAGGACCCTCCACCACGGGGCGGTAGGTGCATCGGAACACGCTGTCGCCCTTGTTCTCCAGAATGATCTCCACCGTGTCTTTCCTCCCCAGAGGATCGACGATCACCACGCTGACGTCGCCGTTGCCGGCGCCTGGTGGACGGGAAGAACGCTCGGTCGGCGACGATATTCGACGGAGCAAAGGACGGCTCATTTGGTCCGCGCCGTTCCTGGGGCTCCCGTCGGCATGTTCTCACCGGCCGTGTAAATGTCAAAGTAGGTGGCTTTGTTGGCCACGTTGCCAGTGCGCTCCAGGCCGGGTCCCCTGGCGTGGACTTTGGTGGGGTCGCCCATGTCCTTGGCCACGTTGACCGCATAGGGGCTCTTGTCAATGTCCTGACCTGCAAAGAGCACCTTGACCTGACAATTGAAAAAGAAAAGGAGCATAAGAAAGCAATTCCTCACACGCCGGCCGGCCGCCGCGACCGCTTGGTCTCACCTTGTGGAGACCCTCGACCTTTGGAACGTAAGTGACGGTGTAGGTTCTGTTTTTGTCCTTGTTGGCTTTCACCTTGGCCTGCGGCAAAGGGGGCAGAGGCATGAGGGGAGATCCCGGCCGGCCCGGGCGCTCGCCCCGCCTACCTCTTCTTTGTGTCCCTCGGGATCCTCCACGTAGACCAGGACCTCGCCGCTGCCGGCTTCCGCCGTCTCCACGGTGAACACGGCGGGGTGAAGCACCTTGTTGCCGCGGGGCTCGATGCCTGCGGCGGAAACAAAAGCGATCGTCGATTTTGGGCGGCTTTGGCGGCGGGGATGCTTCCGAAGGGAGCGCGCCGGCCCCACCTGGTCCGTAGGCTTTGGCTTTGTCGGGGAAGAGCTGTTTGGGTCTGAGAGGGGCTCCCGGCTTGAGCTTGGCTTTGGGGAACTGCGACAGGTAGGTCATCACCGAGTGCTCGTCCACGTCCGGATCCACGATCTCCTCCGGTGCGATCACCTAAGGTGGCGAGGCGCGACTGCGCTTGAGCAAAGCTATATTTGGAGCCAGGGCCGGCCGCCCCCCCTCTCCTAGCCGCGGCGCAACGGGATTCCCCGCTCCATAAACATATCCATTAGCATCGCCGCCTCTTCTTCTTGTCCTTTTCCCCCCATTTGCTGGTCCGAAGCCGGGACCCCAGCCGGTTATATTTAAGGCCGCTCCTGCAGGGTTAAGGATGCTTGGCTTCCGCCAGATTTATACTTGGGCAGACCTCCCCCGCGTCTCCTTATCACCGGCGCACCCAACAGACACCCCCTCCCCGGACATCCAGTCCTTTTTTGAAGCCAGCGCTTTTACTGTCAACGGGCACAAATTTGCAGGCTCTTGCTTGTTGGGAATTGGGAAGAACAAATGTCACATTTGTTCCTTTGCTCTTTGTGAGCTCAGTGTTGGAGCGCACGCTGGACGAGTAACTCTCAAAGCGTGGAAAAGAATCGTCCGCCCCTGCGTGCCCATGAAATCAAATGTCTCGTGTGGGAACGTCAAGAGACGCGACGCGCTCGGCCAGTTCAATGAAAGTCCCTCCCACCTTACCTGAGGCACACCCAGCCAATCGTCGGCCTGCTGCATGGCTTCGCGGGCATTCTCCACGGGCTGGTTGGGGTCCCACTCGGCCCAATCGGGACACAAACCTAGACAAACGCAAACAAGCCATGAGAACGGCCCTGGCGCCGCCCCCCTCCGGCGACAAGGTCCCGCGACCTTACCGAGGCCGCAACGGTGCCGCCGTCTCCCGGCTCTTCAACTCAAACAAACGCGCTGGGGCCAGCATACGAAATAGCTCAATTGGATTTGTTCTTGACGACGGGCGGGGCCGATTGTAAGCTCACAACGCTGTAATCCGATTATTAGAAACGCAGCGGCGCCGAGTTGAGCGGCGAGGCCTGCGCGGAAGCCATTGGAAGAGCCTGCGCAAACGTCTCCAAATCCACCGGGCGCGCCACCCCGGCCGGCCTTTTAAATGTACAAGATCGATTTTATCCGGCCACGGGTGGTTGAAGATGTTTGTCAGCGCCAAGTGCAAACATAAAACAGAGCTGCGACGCGTCGTCCCCGAGCCAGACGGCGAGAACGAGGCGGCCTTGTATGGGCAGTGTTGCGGCGCCTCTAAACACACGTAAACAAGCCGCCGCGTCTTCAGCCGGGCGGGATGGGGGGGGGGGGGGGGGCGAGGTACTCCCACTCCGCTTTGAAAGACCCCGACAGGTGAAAAGACCACGACTCAAAGATTGGTGTTTTCTGGGGCGTGCCGCTCCCCGTGGAAGTCCGTTCGACACATTTGAAACGCGGACCGCGAAAACGCTTTTGAAATAGAATTGTCATCAGTGCGCTTCAATTCAGAGGCGTGACGATTGGGTTCGGATGGCGGTATGAGTCAAGGATTTAACGAGGCAACCATTTCAACGTGTCGATTGCATTCATCAAAATCCAAAAGGCATTTTCTATGGGGGCACGCTAACCAGCGGCGGTCAGCGGCAATGACTCGGAACGGCGGGCGACTGTTGCGCTCCTCCCCGTGACATATCACTTTTGACGCGTGGCCAAGCGTCGACGAGGAGGAGGAGGAGGACAAGGTTTGTTGGCCAAATTTGGGCTGGTGGTCGTAGCGGCAGAGGCGAAGGGAATGCAAGAGAGGCCGGCTCGCGCCTCGGGACGGTCGACGGCTTCAGTGGTTGCGGGGCAGCTGCTCCACACGTCACCCAGCCTTGAGTGAGCCTCGCTCTCCAGAGACGGACGCCACTGGCCCACAGACGTCTCTCGTGACACGCCTTGCCGCCGCGGGAAAGCAAAAAGAGTGGCCAGAAGGCCAGGTCCGGCCAAGCCTCGTCCATTGCGGCGCAGGCCTTTGCCGGCTAACGGCTGCGATAGCCAACCCGGGGGCCCGGGCCCCATCTCAAAATCCGCTCATACGGTGCCATTTGGAAACGGGGGCCATTTTGGCTCACTTTGGAGCCATCCTGGACCGGACGCATCCAGGCCGACGAGCGTCGGAGACTTCGGTCGAGCGATCGGCCGTGTTTTTGGAACGCGGGAGGGAGCCGCTTCGACACGACATGCGGCCTGGTTCAAGGTGTCAATCCAACCCGCAATAAAATACCCGTAAATCTCTCCAAAGGGACTGGGGCGGGTGCCGCTGTTTTGTCACGTGGCCTCAACATTACGATTTGCGCATCACGCTTGTGCTGCAAAGTCACGGAGAATCGGAAAAAAGATCAAGCCACTGGAAAGAAGTTGATGAAACGGCGGGAATGGCGACCCCCCCCACCCCCAGTGTTTTCGCGTTTGATCAACGGGGACTGTCCGTGCGCAATTCATGTTGTCGCGCAACTCGACGCCGCCATCTTGCGTAAGGTTGCTCGTCAAGCCAATCTGGGCTCCCAACACAGAGCAAACAAGCGCACCCGGCGACGACTCGGCCCGCTCGCCGACTCGGCGGCGCCGGTTGCGCCCTCCCCTTTCGCGGGCAAAGTGGGGGCCATTTTTGCGCGGCGTCTCACCCGGGGCGCAGTTGTCCACCAGGGCTCCGAGGGCTTTGCCGTCCCGCCAGTCGCGGTTGAAGTTGTTGATGGGCAGCTGCGGCACTTTGTTCTGGATCCAGCCCAGCAGACGCTGCTTGGGCGTCAGCTTCTTGGTCTCCTCGTCGTCCTCGTCGTCCCACATGGGCATGGAGATGGAGTAGTGCAGGATCAGGGTCCAGATCAGACCCAGGATCAGCTTCAGGTTGCCGTCCACGATGGCTTTGCTGTCTGGGGTCAGAGACAAGAAGAGCGGCCATTTGTTTTTTTTCTTGCCGGAGAGAGACCGAGGAGACGTCGCGGCTCGGCGCTAGCGTTAATTTTCGGCGCTAGCTGAAAAATGTTCGAGACGAGATTGAAGAGCTATTCTGAGAAGGGACCTAAACAAGTGCCGAGGGGACGGCGATCGAATGCGCGGACCCCCGACCCCTTTCTTGCGGACAGCTGTCTGCCACGGGGGGGTTGGGGCCCGAACAATCCTTCGTGGGGGCCCACAATGCTCCAGTGAAGACGGCGACAGCTGAGGAGCCGTGCGAGTGGATCTCTCTGGCCGCAGCATAAATAGCGCTTGGATTTCAGTCAGCTCCCGGAGTGGCAGCGCCAGGCCCCCATCAATCAAAGACTTGGAGACGGGCCCGCTCGGCGGACAGGCCCAGCGCTCCGTTTTGGTCCCGGCAGACGCTTTTCATCGCTTCACCTCACACGCGCGCTGCGTTTTGAGGGCCGTCACCTCGCACAAGCTCGGCCCTCTTCCGCCCCATGAGTGATTTGAGGCGGTCGGCGAGGCGGCGGCTGCTTTCTGTCAAGCCCGCCGTCCTCAAGGGCCGACGTGTCGCAGTTTGAGCGGCGCGGTGGGGCGGCGCTCAAACTCTCCGTCAAACGCGCCGGCCCGCTTGTTGTGTGGCCCGACGTGTCCGGAGCCATCTACGAACGATAAAATCTTCGAAGCGTCTCCGCTACGTACATCTAGGAGGTAAAAATATGCCCGGGGCTGGCTGTCCAGTTGGCAGCCGGCAAGTGGCCACGCCCTCTGACCTCGCTGCCGCCATTCGGGCCGGTTGGAGCCGTCGCGAGGGGCGTAAAGCGGCATGGCGCTCATTAGCAGCGCCTCGGTGAGTGGGCAGCAGACTTCCATGAGGCCAAGTGTTGAGCCCAGTGTGCCGCCGCCGCCTTTGAAACCCCCCCCCCCCCCCACCCCCGCCTCGCCGTTCAAAGCTTCCGCCGACCGCTCCCGGTAGAAAAGCCACTCACCAATGGACACCAGCTTGATGCGCTCCCGGTCCAGGAACTCCAGCGCCACCGAGACGTTCTCCAGCTTCATCTGGCGGAAGTTGGGCCTGCTGTGGTACTTGCGGTACATCTTCTTCTGGCTGAGGACCTCCAGCAGCCAGATGAGCTTCAGGCCGTCGCTGAAGTCCCGCTGCAGGTCGCCGATGGTCTTGTTGACGCACTTGAGGTGCTCGTTGCACCAGCGGGTGAAGGTGTTCTGCTGGATCTTCTTCCAGGGCGCGTCCTCGGCCAGGTCCTTCTCCGTGGCGGGCACCTCGTCCTCCTCCTCGCCCCCGGCAAAGTCGGCGGCCTGGTAGTACTGCGGCTCCTCGCCGTAGTTGTTGCTCATGGCGCCGGTCCCGCTGGCTTTTTTGGAGCGCCGGTCAAATGGCGGAGCGCGCGCCGGCTTCGCTGGATTCGAGAAGAGTTATCGGCGACCTTCGACGGATGCCCGACGGCGGCTTTCTCCTGGATGGGGTCGGCGCGCTCTCGTCCAAGTCGTTCCTTGTCCTGTGCAGTGTGGCCCCCCCGGGAACAGGCCGCGGCTCGCCTCTCCACGCCTTTTGACTCAAGTGACCGGACGGACGACTGGCGGCTTTATATAGACGGCGCCCCCCCCTCCCCCCGACACCCGCCCGCCCCTGGAGCTCGTCATTCCGCAGCCCTGCGATCATGCTCCATGCGCTCATCCAGAAGAGGTCTGGGGGGGGCTCCGGTTCGGTTTACTGGCCTGCGGGTGGCGGGGGTCCTGATTGGTCAGAGCCCAGTCAAAGCATGCGGCTTATTTTTAGCCGTTCCTATTCCGGAGCTCCTGTGCGTGTGTGCGTGCGTGCGCGCTTGTGATTGTTGTCAATGTGTGTCACTCCCGCCACTCGAGAGGCAAACAACTGAGCTAAGAAAAGAAAGTGAGAGACGGCTTTTTTTTTAAAAGGACGTATGCACACTCGCATACGGTCAGTGGTCACTACAATCGACTTGTAGATTCGATTCTGCCGTCGCAAAGCTCCGTTTTTGGAGAGGTGTTCAAGTTGCTGATTGTGGTTGTCCTTTTCCGGACGCTGCGGTGAAGAAAAGTATGGTGCTGCCTCTTTGCAAATTACGAGCCCCCTCTCGCCTTTTTTAACATCGTATATCGTCGGCGCGAAACTGAAAATCCCCCCCCCCCCTGACTCGACCCCCTTTCATTCAACATCAGCGCAGGTCAGACGAGTTGATGTCTAAAAGCTTATGCAGCAACTTGGAGCCGTTTTTGTCCATCTGAGGGCGGCGGCCATTTTGCCCACTTGCCGTCAACTGAAAATGACGGAGCTCAGGTCACAAGCAGTCGTGGCCCCGTTTCAGAAAACAGCTGAGCCCTGAGCACCCGCCATGTCATTGACAGCAAGTGGGCAAAATGGCCGCCGCCCTCAGATGGACAAAAACCTGCCCAGAACCCAAGAGACATCAGAATGTCGCGCTTAGACTAGCGGAGGTGCATGGCACAGATTCTTGTCGAGACGTTCCTTCAAGAAAAAAAAACATGTTTTGGGGTCCCAAAATACATCAAAGTCCAATCATAACCACGAAATATACAAAGATGTCGATTGTAGGAATCAAAATGGTCATTTTCGGATGTCGGATCAGGTCGGTCAGGCTGCTAATGCATCAGCTCCTTGCCAAATTCTGCAATTTGATGATGATCAAAGACGTACATCAATTCTTTTTATAGATCGCTGCCAGTGTGAGCGGACAAGAAAATCGTCACGGTAAAGCTCGGCCTTGGCGTCTATTTATACTTTCAAAGAAGCTCTTGAGGTGCATCCGTAAACGCTTGGCACGAATGACGGCGCTGCGTAAAAATGAATCGGCCGCTTCATTTGGGCCGGATGTGAAAACAAATCAATACGAGCGCATTTCCATGCGCTGGCTGGCGCGGCAGGTTGACTGACCGATGGTTCACCGATTTGCTTTGTTTTTTTTAATTAACACTGTGTCGTCATCATGAGCTGAGGTGGGAAAAAAATCCTTTTACAAATGGACAAGTCGAAAGAAGAGATAACGCCGTTCAAATGGAGAGTCAAAGTCAAGAGTCGCTTGAAATTAGAAGAGCACAGTGACTTGAAAAATGGACTTGCTCACAAAGTATTTGCGTTTCATGACAAGCCTCGTAATGTGACGCGGGCAGCTGGTAGCTTTATGAAGGGGAGGGAGGCCTGAAGACCAGGAAAGACCCTATAACACTCCCGCCCCCACCCTCACTGTCAGAAAGACTGTGAGGCAGCGTTGCGAACTCCTCGGAAAGGAAAGGAGCTATTGGCTGTCCAAAAAGTTGCTAAATGACGCCCGAATATCAAATGAAACTTTCTTCTGTCGCTTCTTGTTTTCTTTTATTGTCACAATTCCAACACTCCTCGTCTATTCGGGCTTGGGACCGGCAAAAGTCACCCAATCGAGACAATAATTAGTTCCTTTTTTAAAAATCTTTTTTGTTTTTTCTTTGGATTGGTCACCCTAAAACGTGAATATTTTGAACTTGTTTTTAGAGTACAATCTACATTAACAATCTAACCAAAAGAGAACAGTAAGAACGATAAGTCTTCAATAACACCAGAAAAAAAGTCGCTCGATGTGTCGCATTACAAACAAAAACAGCAACGAGAAAAGAGTCGCTGGCGGAGTCTGAAAACTCGCTCGAGAGAGCCAGAAAGTGGCCAAGTTGGCAACACTGCGGTGGGGGGGAACTAAAGTTTAGTTCCGTCTTAGCGCGTTTTGATGGGTCTCCTTAAATGTAACACATCCCGTCTTCCGGTAGCACTTCCCCGTATGCTTACTTTGAGTTAAAGTTGGTTGCGTTATTGCCTACATGGATATATATATATATATATTTTTTTATTTCGTGGTGTTTGCCACGTCGTCACGAGCTAGCTCAAATGCGTGTTTTTAGGTTTCCCTTTATTTGTATTCATCCGAATTCAAGGATGTTTCCTTCTGTTTCAGACACACAAAAACATACTGTACTCACGCGTGACTTCAACTGTTGCTATTGTAAGTTGAGGGGTTCGTTGTTTTTAGTGGATAGCTCTACTTTACGAATGGCAAAAGGAGAGATGAATCTTATATAGAGAGTTTTCTTAAAAGGGCAAAAAAGACGTCTGCGCCGCAGCACGTTCGAGATCGCAACGCGCCTCGTTACTGAAATCACTTCCTGCTTCTCTTCGCCAGCCAATCAGAACCTATCAACGTAAAAACACGTCGAAGCAATTATTAAACAACTGAATATAATTTAGGTATCGATTACCTTAAATAATATGATGTTCAAACATAAAATGATAATAATGAATAATAAAACGTAAGCTTACACTATTGTCAAAGCATTTGAGACAAGGCAGACAGCCATGGTCGCGTTGGCCTTTTGAGTTTCCATCCTGCTCGCTTGGCATTCGCGAGTCAAAAGACGCACGCCTTGTGTCGCATATGAGTTTAATTGCGAGCTGGTCAGCAACATCACTTTGCATCAACAGAAAAAGGGGAACCCCCCACCAAAAAAAAAGACATTGTGGCGCGTTGAACAAACAATATGGAAGGCAACAAACGCATCACGAAATAGCGATGAAATTGATCCACCGGGGGCACACGGGAGGCGAAAAGCCAAGAGAGCGAATATTCCCAGAGGAGGAGTGACGGTGTCCCGGAGGCGTCACCGTGGCGGCCGTCCTCGGCCTCCCCCCACGAAGGCGCGGAACGCCGGCCGCGCCCGGGGGCTCCGTCGTCACCTTGAGCGAGCGGACGCCGACCTCTCCCGAAGCGACGTCTGGCGGTCCGTTGCAAAAAAAGCGGTCGCTCAACCCCGGGCGAGCGCCCTCAACAGGCCGCTCGTGGCGAGCGGCACGGCGGCCGCCGTCAAGATGGACTTCCAAGCTAGCTCGCCCCCCTGCCGGGAGACACCGAGCGGGGGAAGGAAGGTCGTCAAGCCACGGGAAATGACAAACGCGATGGCCGATCTGCTATTATCCACTCCTCACTCTCTTCTGCTATTGTCCCATCACTCCTCTACAGCGCTGCTATCACCCCCCCACACTGAAAGAACCTGGCTCTGACCCCAACGACTTTGATAACCTGCGCCCCATCTCCAACCTTCCATTTATTCTTCTAGCGTACAACCCATGTGGAGTCCAAGAACACTGCGAACTACGAAGAAATGGACCAATCGGAGGGGGGGGGGGGGGGCGAAACGGAGGCGTTTGCATACCTTGCTCTCCGGGACGCCAACTCGGCCAGCCAGCACCAGAGCACGCCCACTATCACAATCATTCCTATGAGGGGGATGGAGAGAAGAGGGGGCTCAGACGGATGGCCCAATCTCTGAGGAGGGAATCAAACAAACACAAGGACGGTGGGGATGGCCGGCGTCAATCAACCGAGGCGTGGATGCAAGCATGCAAATCAGACCCCGCGGGGCCCCCGCCACCCTCGCACGCCGATGGAAGAAGGACGCTTTGACACAACGCGCAAAAGAGCAGCGATGACACACGGCACGCTGGCGCCAGCTTTGCTTATTTTCTTGTCATTTTGCCCCCCCCCTCCCCCCCCCCAACTCAAGGGACCACTGTATACCGAGTCGGATCTTTTTTTTTTTTAATTCCCAGGGTCAAACTTGTGCCGAATCAAAGTGGAAAAAGACTGACCGGATCCCCGCCGGCCCACTTTTGCAGCTCCGCCTTGCAGCGGCCGAGCTCCTCCTCCAGGTGGCGGCGCTCCCTCTGACTGCCGTCGTAGAGCTCCTGCAGCTCCCGCAGCTCCGACTTCAGGGCGTGGCACTGGAGCAAAGGTCACAGGATGCTGACTGGAAAATTACGCCGCGTTCACGTTCGGAAAGCGCACTTTTAAAATACGTCGCAGAGCAAGAAAGGGCGAGCAGAATACGCATCAAAATTTTGTTTGGTCGTTGTCACGGCGATGGGCGTGGTTTTTGGCAGCGCGTCAGGAATGTCCGCCGCTGAGGATTGCCGGACGCTCTTTGGTGGTGCGTCGCGAGGCACTTTGTGGCCAAATGTGTGCCGCTTGCAGCCGGCCCGTCGGGCGTCGGAGGCCGAGTGAGTAGGCAACGTGCAACGCCACTGGCTTTGATGTTGACTTTGACAGCCCAAAGGAGTCCTGACCTCTCTCTGAACCCGCCGGGCCTCGTCCTCGGCCCGCTTCAGCTCCATCTCCATCTCCCCGCTGCCGCCATTCTTCAGGACGGGGGCGTCCGCCCGGCCCACCGTCATGTAGCTCTGGCTCACAACCTCATCGGCGGGCGTCTCTGTCCCCTGGCCACCTTGGATGCCCGCCTCTTCCTCCCTCAGGGCCAAGTACGTGCTGGGGCTGAGGGGGGGGCCAAAGGAGAACCGGTGAGGAGCGCAGATATCGCCGTCGGCCGATCTGTCCGCTTAGCGCAGCTGCCAAGCGACCTCTCACCTCGTCCGCCATCCGCGGAGCAGCTGCAGCCTCTCCGCGAGCCGCCGGTTGTCCTCCTTCAGGGCCCGGCAGTCCTCCTTCAGCGGGTCCAGCCGGTAGCGGCGCGCGTCATCGCCGAGGCGCCCCAGCTCGGCCCTGCGCCGGCACAGCTCTTCCTGCAGCCAGGCGATGTCGTTCTCGCGCTCGGCCGCCGCCTCCTCGGCCGCCCGCCGCAGCAGGACGGCCTCCTCGCGGGCGGCGCGCAGCTCCTCCCGCGCCTCGGCCAGCTCGCCGGCCTCCTCCTCCTCCGGGCCGTCCGTCTGCGCCTGCGCCTGCGCCGAGCGCAGCTGGGCTGCGGGAGGGCCGCTCCGAGCTGAGTGTCGGGCCAATGGGCTTTTTAACCCGGAGGCAACAAAGCGCACCTTGCAGATTCTGGATCTGTCGAGCGAAGGCTTCGGCCTGATGGGCGCTGGACAGACGTTCGTCCTCCAACAGTCCTGCGGGGGGGGGGGGGGGGGGGGGGGGAGCAAAACGTCAATCGAGCAGACAGACGGATGACAACCGGATGAGGCGTTTGCCCCCAAAGCCAAATTGGAATGATTGAAAAAAACGGAAATGGAATTGGAATCAAACAAGACGCGGGGGGGTGGTGGGGGGGGACACATCAACCTTGGAAATCTGCCTTTTCATGGCAGCTTTTAGAGCGCAAAGTCGCTAAAGGTGCGTCGCCGGCGGCACAACTAAGTGGCCTGGAAGCAGGGAAACCCGAGCCCCTGCGCCCCCGCCGCACCTGATGTGACTCCCCGACAATGTTCCCTGAGGAACCCCGCCAGCTGGCGACGCCGAACAGCTGAGCTGTCCCAGCGGGAACTCTGGAAGCTTCTGTTGAGCGTGCGCGGTTGTTCCGGGAATGCGCCGCATGTCGCGAGACGGCCGCAGGTCGTGACTCGGAAGGCCTCGAAAAGTCGACGTCCGGGATGACAAGCGGATGACGTGCGGGAGTTTGTTGGAGGGAGCGACGGGAAGCGTTGAGCTCATCCTCTTGCTTTGAATATGACGGCGCGCGGGAGGCCAAATCATACAACGCCAACCGGCTGGTGTTTTTCTTTCGTGGGATTCCAGCGGCTCCTTCGAGCGCGCGGACGCTTCGCGACTCGTCCGACGACGTCCGCTATCTGAATCGCATCGTACTTTGTTCAACGTCGCGGTGGCGAGAGAACGGAATCGAACGCGACCGCGGTGACCAATTGGGCTTCGGCCACCGGGGGGCGCTAGGGCACAGGAGCCGGCGTGTATGTGTGCTGGGAGTTGCGTGGCTACACAGCTTTTTGGGTAGGAAGGTGGACTTTTCAACCAAATTCTCGGCTCGTATCGCCAGTCGGGTCACTGGGGGCTCGCTCGGGTGATACGAACGCTGGCTTGAACATTTTCTGGGTGCGACCGACAAACGGCCTCCAAATTCAACTCTTGATGAGATGCCGAGAGGCTTTGAAATGAGCGAGAGGGCCCCCCCCCCCCCTCTGCTCCCCCAAAGTATGGCTTCGCTCGGGCTGGGCCGTCTGTAAAAAGAAAAAGGGTCGGACGGCGGCCGCTTGTCACCTTGCAGCTCCAGGAAGCCGCTTCGGCGCTTAGCGGACGTCTCCCTGGCCCGGTCCAGCTCCAGCAGCAGCTGCGGGACTCGAACCCTCAGCCGGTCCAGCTGTTGCTCGTCGCCGTCCCGGCGCTGCGTCTCCGCCTTCTCGCGGCGGCGGTCCTTCTCCTCGGAGGCGAGGTGGCTATCCGCTTCAAGCCCGCTCAGATCATCTGGAGGGGACACGAAAGCGCTCAGATGCGCCGGCGCATCAAGAGCAGGGCGCTCTTGATGCACGACGCCCACTTTCAAATCCGGCGAGTGAGAAAAGTCCGAAAAGATTGTCCGATCGAGGCGTGGCGCGGGCCCGCCAAGAATTTGGAACCGAGTCTCGGCTCGGGACGACCCTGCGACTTGCCGGCACCTGCGGGGACTTTTCCGTCCAGCAGGTGGCGGCAGGGGCCTGAGAATGCGGAGAGACTTGTTTTGTTTTTGCGGATGGAGGGGATGGGGGGGGGGGGTCAAGCCAAATTCATGACGATGACTCAACACTCAGCAATGCGGCAGCAACCCGGGCGACCGGTCCCACAAGATGTGAGAAATGCGCCGCGTGCATGTCGCTCGCTCGCTTTACCTCGATCGAAACAACGCGGCCATTCTCCTTCTTCTCTGTTTTTTTTTTTTTTTGAGCCTCATTCAACTCATGAAGTCGTTTGGGAATTCCAAATGTTGAAAAGCGAGCGCGTCACCTTTGCTAAAGGCACTTGTTCACGACGACATTCCTCCCGATTTCAGACGCGTTGCTCACCTCAGTGAACGTTTTGGAACGGAGCGCATTCACCAGCACTTCATTTGCAAAAGGCGACCATTTTACCGTTTGCAGATTTTACAAGCGTCTATGACTTCTTGTCGTTCGGGAATCGCTTTCTTCTCGATTCATCGGAGAAAAAAAAGATGACTTTTTCGATGGAATCGTTCCGTCAGGGGAAATCGCAATTTCCCGATCGGAATCAGCCTTGATTTTTTTTCCGCCCCCCCCCCAGTGTCATTTTGCATTCGCTGAAGTGACAACAAATCTGGCGAGATCACAACAAAGTTGAAAGTGGAGTTGAAATCAAACAACGGATGAGACACGACAAGCGCCAATGACAAAACGATCGATCGCGGCGCTGCGGAAAGTCTCGGTCGTACCTGCGAGCGGCGCCCGGCAATCCGGCCTGGCCCGTCAGCCACGTTTCAAACGCAAAGTGGCCGCGGAGAGCCAAGCGTCGCGCGCGCCCCTCCCTCATCGCAGATCGGTGACGTCGCGCGCGACGGAGAAAAGGAAAAGCGGAGGCCTGATGGGCGTGAGGAGGGGAAAAAAAACGAAAGAAAAAGTCATCTGCAAGCCTGCCGCAGGAAAACAAAAGCACGGCAGGCTCGCTCGTCGGCAAACCGGAGGGACCGGCGGGGCGAAAGCCGACACGCTCCTTTCCTGGCCACGGAGCGGATGGATGGGATGATTCAAATGCAAGAAGCGGATGACGTCGGTCACATATTGTATGCGCTGGCTTGGAGGGAGGGACGGGGGAAAGCCCCCAAAAAGGCGGGGAGGCCTTGCGGGGCCCCGAAAGCCCCTTCTCGTCCGCCTCGCCTCCACGCGGTGGAATTGGCGGTAGATCCGACCGACGGCCCGCTACGGCCAAAGCCGCGCTTGCGTCGGGCCGCCCGTACGGAGCCGCGGCAACTTGGTCAACGTCCGGTGTTTTGCCGCCATCTTTGTCTTTTCCTCGGGCTAGGTTGTGGGCGGAGCCTCCGCTGCACACCCGTGACCATGAGGGCCAATGTCTGGAAAGAGGACGAAGAATCCCGTTCAGATGGGCGTCCCGCCCCGACCCATTTTGGGGGCTTTTTGCTTTTGTTTTCCACATACGGGAAGAGGAAGCCGTGCGCTCGACGCCCCCCAACCGCCTCAGTGACTTTTCTGCGCCGTTGACCTTCCGACAAAACGCACTTTCGGGTCAATGCTCGGTCGCGGATGCGTGCCGCCAAAATACCCGCACAATTGCTCACCCCGTCGCTGACCGTTGCGAGCTTGTCAGGGAACGATTTGTGTCGCGCGATCGTTTGGGACGTTTCGTTACTTTCGGGGACCGCTCGCGTTCCCTTTTGCTTTTTTTTCCGTTTTGCCCCCCCCCCCCCTCTCCCCCAACTGTCCTTCCCTCCCCTCCCGGCTCCAAATAGCCACCGACGCAACATCGCGACGCGCGGAAGCTACCGAAAGGCGAGCGAGCGCACAGACCTGCGGCGTCCGAGGCCTCCCGGAGGAGCGGAGGGAAGCGCGCGGCGTCCATCGCGGCGGAGGCGCGGGGGCAGCGTCGACGAGGCCAACGACGGCCGAGAGACAGATGAGCGGCGCGGGAGCCACAACGAGAGAGGCCAGAGGGTGGGGGGAGCACTGTTGGGGGCTTGCAAATTGCAACTTCTCGCTTTCTCTCGCTTGCTCGCTCTCGTTGTCGCTCTCGCTCTCTCGCGCAAAGCCTCCCGCCCTTTTTTTTCCCCGTCTCCTATTTTGCCCGGCCGCTGCCCGTTGTGACGCAAGCGAGGCGCCGATCGCCAACATCATCGCCACCGGTTGCCGCCGGCTTCCCCAATGTCGCTTTCATTTCCAGAAGCGAGCGCCGTCACACCAAGACACCCAAAAAGGTTTGACCTCTGCATTCAGAGGTCAAACATTTTCATGCTTCTAATGTGGAAGTCAAGTCTGGGCTCAACCGGGGCTGTCAAAGAGGAGATTCGTATCAGCGCGCCGTCGCACAGCAGGAAGTGCTTTGCGCACGCTCGCCGCCACATCAGAAAGGGGAAATGTTTAAAAAAAAAAACAATCAGCTTGCATCTTGAGGTAAAAGTCACGCTGGGCCGACAGAGGTGGCAAAAGTTCTTCCGTTGTTTTGACCGACAAAAAAAGAAGAAAAAAAAAGAAGCGCCGACTGGACTCCAAAAAATGAAACGTCCAGTTTGACTTTTTTTTCATCTTTATGATGCAAACGTCCAACAAGGTCAGCTCCCACCGAGTCACGTCACCGAAGGAAAAAAACAAAACAAAGAAGAGACATTTTCTCTCCGCTGCTCGCACACCAGCGTCTTTGTTTTGTCCAAATTCTCCAAATTGTCCAAGTCGGGGGCAGGAATGCCAAGCGCGCAACACAAAACCCTGGCCTGTTTTCGTATCTTTTTTTTTTTTGCTATTCTTCAGGGCGTCCCGAACTCCGGACCCCGCGGCAACCTCAGCCGTGCGCACTCTTGCGCGACGCTTTGGCGAACGACCCGAACAAATGTCCCGGGGACCTTTCTCCAAATCGGCTCAAAACAAAACAAAAAGACCTCTCCTGCTGGCGTTCGGTCAGGAAAGCGACCGTCACCGTCACACAAACGAGGAAGTTTTTCGACCACAACTGATCCCAAGCTGCCGCGGAACGGGGTCGGATCCTCGCAGAGGATAAGGAAAATACGCCGCCGTTGCCGTCTTCAACTATGCCAAAAGCGCGAGCATCGGCGCTAGCACCAGCGCTAGCGCTTGGCACGTCAAAGTCATTTTTCCTCGTCGTTTGGCTGCGAGCCAAGCCGACGTTCCCATTGTCCTGCTTTCGTGGCGAGTTGGTCTTGGATTCTCGCATTGGCCACGAGCGGCCGGGAGCCTCCGTTAGGAAGAATTTTTCGTCGTTTTCCGAAGCGCCGCTTTGATGCGCGGCGCTCGTATCGCTCAAATTTACAATGCGTACAAAAAGAGCATCCAAATGATTTGAATGAATTTTGGTAAATCCGCTCACTTGTATTCTCAAGCGCATCAACATCAATTAGCATCCACTTCCAAACAAAAACGGCCTCCTTTTTTTTGTTGTTATTGGAAATAAAATCCAAAAGGGATCATCAACAGCTGGCACTTGACCAGAGCTGTGAAGATTTTTTTTTCCCTCACACCTGGAAGCGGCCGGGGCTGCCGTTGCCTAGCGACTGCAAGAACTCCAAGGTGCCTTTGAATTCGCCCCCCCCCCCGAAAAATACTTTACTTGGGCTGGTAAAATAAAAGTCGTAATTGCGCAATCCTCGTCCCGTAACAGTGAACGCGTCCTCATTGCTTGCACTCAATACAAGTCCAAAGTAGAAGAAGCAAATCCTACCCTTGTGGACGTGTTGTCAAAGGTGCAAAGCCGTGCGCGTGATCTTCAAGCGACGTTTGCTCGAACAAGACATCGCTCCTGTTCAAAGGGATCCGCTTTGTTCCGAGCAAATCCTCCTCGACTCGGACTGATTTCGCCCGAGGAGGGCAGAGCGAGTGAAACTTGAACCTTAAACCGGAAGACTTGTTTTGCGCGAGGCAAAAGATGTTGTCACTTGGCGCTTCCATCCGTCCCCGTCCTCGAAAACGACAACGATGATTGAAAGAAAGCAGACTTTACATTTGTTTGATTTTGCGTCAAGCCAAACACGACGGATGCCGAGACCTCCCGCGTATTTGCCAACGAATATTGAATAGCGCTCGGCCATTTGTTTTGGTTTTTCCAAGCCCGACCCGAGCTTGATTCTTGCGACGCTCGCGCCCTCTGGTGGGCATTCCGGTGACGGCACAGGAGCCCTGCGAGGATCCGTTCCACCGAGTTGGTCGGGGGCTGCCGATCCATCCGAAAGCGTCAAACCAAGCGCAGCCGAACCGGAAGACAAACTCCGTCGACGGACCATTAAAAAGGCCCGAGGAGGTTCGATCAGGCCCGCGGGATCATTTAAAAGTGGAAAAAAAAAAACACGGAATGACTATTTTGAAGACGATGTAATTCGTGGAGGATCCGCTAGGCGGACACGCTGTTTTGATCACGGTAGAAGACAACATTGTGTTGATCGCAGAAGAAGACCGCCTGTCACCGAGACAGACCCAAACACGGCGGACGCCATCAAGCACACGTCAATCATGACTTTATTCTGGACACATTTCATTAACAGCACTCTCCTTAGTTTGGAAGCTGAAGGCACATTTAGACTTTCTATGCACACGTGTAAATGGTTTTTAAATTCCTTTCTTGATCAATCTTTTTAAATACTTTTCAATACCAATTACTCGTTCAAGTTTTGTGCCTTTGTACAATCAGTAGCAATGAGAAAACTCACATTTGTCTAAGGAAATCGAAGGCGCTTCATGAAAGGTTTTGGAGAAGATATGGTCATTAAATGTCAACATTTTCTGATTGTTTCTTCTGGAATGTGCCGCCGTACCCCCCCCCCCCCCCCCCCCCCCAAGGAGGGGAGCAAGTTTTAAAAACAAGTAACAACATTCTCACAGTATGATCCTTCTTCAGCCAGAAGTCAGCGATGAGCCTCCACAAGCAAGCTGTTCTGGGGGTGGGGGGGGGGCTGTTGCCCACTCCATGCCCTATTCACTTCGGTGGACAATTTGGGGGCCAATACGGGAGCGCCTGCGCAAAATCTGCACAAGTACATGTAAGATCCACAAAAAAGGGCCCGAGCCGGGATTCGAACAACGTACCGACGTACTTTTGGCAGGCGTGCAGGAAGTTGGTCCATTTCATTGATTGATTTATTCTTTTAAATATGTGCAAATGTTACAGTGAGAGAAACGACACTTCATCAGGTACCCGTGTGCAAATTAGAACGCATCAAAAATGTTTTTTTACGGTGACAAAGAAGGCTGGCTTCACATTTTGGGGCGGCCGAGGATCGATCCCTGGGGAACTCCCATTTTCTCGATGGCTTCCGAGACGGTCCAAAGATGCTCGGATTGCGCGGCTCCAAGTCGTGCCTGCGTTTGCCGAGTCCGCATAAGGCGGCGCGCCCGGACGACGTGGCGCAACGGCGACCGGCGTTGCGTTTGCGTCATGTGAAAACCACGCGATCGGCCGCCATTTTGGACCGCGCGATCCGAGGTCAGGTCTCGTCGCCGCCGTTGAGAAAAGGCGACCGTTTCAAGCCATTTACGCTTGCCGCCGCAAAGGCGGAGCGACTTGCGCGTACCTAATGTTTTGTCCAGTCGGTGTCCATGTTTTTTTGGTCCAAGGGGCCGAAGCAAACGCGGTGAAGCGGCACTTAGTTGTTAGGCGGCCCCAATCAAGACTTTGCGCTTGAGGCCGCGCCTACGACGAGGCTCTTTGAGAGCTTTTTCCAAAAGGGCGACCCGGCAGCGTACGTGGGGGCGCTTTGATCATTCGGCGGCTACGCCGGCAGCAGCAGGCGCTCCCAGTTCTTCCAGAAGACGGCCAGGAAGCAGACGGCCAGCGCGGTGGCCGCCAGGTGCCGGCGGCTCCTGACCAGCGGGGCGGCGAACTTGGCGGCGGTGGAGACGCACACCAGGACCACGGTGACCAGGGCCAGCATGATGTTGATGCTGCGGCCCAGCAGGACGCGGGCGTCGCCGCTCTCCAGCTGCGCCGTCTGCTGCTGCTGCTGCTGGAACTCCAGCTTGGTCACCCGCGTCTGGCACGACTCCAGAGCTTCCTGCGCGGTGGCGGCGGCGGCGGCAAAAAGGGCTCAGCGGAGGCCCCGCGAGGGTCATGCGCAATTGCCGAACAACAACCTGAATGTCGCGGGCTCTCTCCTGGGCCTGGTAGGCCACCCGCTCCTCCACGCTGGCCAGTTCTTGCTTCAGGTCCGTCATCTCGTGCTGGTGAAGCTCCGTCAGGTCGTTGAGCTGGTCCTCCAACCGCGCGTACCTGAAAGGGAGAGCCCAGGCCGCGTTTCCGCGGAGGTCTTTGCGCTCGGCGTTCGCGTTGCGTCTCCAACCGACCTGTAGCGCTCCTCCTGCAGCGTTTGGCTGATGACGCCGAGCTCCCTGGCCAAGCGGGCCTTCACCGCCTCCACGTCCTCCTCCAGCTGCTTCTGCGCGTCTTTAATGAGCTTGGCCTCCGCCAGGCCGGTCGCCAGCGCGTCGCCCTCGGCCGGCCGGCCCCGCCCCTGCCCCCGCCCCCGCGCCAGCCCGTTACTGTCGGCGCTCCCCGAGGAGCACTCGTCGTCGCTGGGGTACTTGGGCCCGGCCGCCAGCGAAGCGCTGCTGCTCAGCGCCCTGGTCGGGGGCAACGCCGGCGCCGGCGCTCCCGCCCCCGCCGCCGCCTCGTCCGGCCGCGGGGCGGCGGCGTCCGCCTTCATGTGGTCAATGTTGTCGGCGCTGCCAAACTTGTTCCTGATGAGGTTGGCGAATCCTCTGGGCTTGCTGAAGAAGAACGGAGGCGAGAGGGAGACGCCGGGTCCGATGGTCTTGATCTTGTCCATGGTCGGGTGGCGGCCGCTGCCCGTCACGTCCCCGAGCAGCTCGCGGCGGGACTCCCTGGGGATGGTGCTGTGTTTGGCGCCGGCCGCCTGGGGCGGGGGGCCGCGCTGGAGCTCGCCGTCCTTCATCTTGCGCTGATACTGCTCCAGCTTCTTCTGCATTTGGGCGATGTTGTGCGCCGACTTCTGGTTCTTCTTCTCAAAGACCTGCTTGATGCGGCCCACCTGCTGCTTGTCGGCGCCGTTCACCAGCTTCAGGTACTCGGCCACGTTGTCGTCCCGCGCCGCCTGCTCGATCTTCAGCTGCTCCGTCACCTTCAGGATCTTCTGCTGGAGGTTGTCCAAGCAGGAGCGGCTGCGCCACAACTCCGACGGAGAGGGAACGCCGTCGTCCGGCTCCGGCTCCGCCTCCGGATCCAGGTTGTTCTCCGAGGAACCTCGCCGCATGGTCATTGTCGTCGGGAGGCCGAGAAAGCCGTCGTCGGCGCTCCGGTCCTGCAACGTCACAAACAGAGGACGGGATTCGTCTCGGGATGGACGGCGATACCCGCCGGGATCGCTTTCAAATGGCGGCATTTGCATTTGTCGAAAAAGACTGTGGGGGCGGGGTTAACATGTCAGGGGGCGGGGTTAACACTGTCATTGCACCGAGCTGGACAAGTGACGGCGGACGTGCCCGGCGAGCACGCCGCATTGGACTCGTGCCGCATCGCAGCCGTTCCAAAGGACGTGATGCTACGCTCGCTCGCCGAGCAGATGCGAACGCCGCATCTTCTTCTTCTTCTTCTTCTTCTTGCTCTTGAGTAAACACCGACGTACGAGGTCACGACGTGGCGCTCGCTTGGCTCTTTGCCGGTGGAAAACCAAACCAACCAGTTCTTCAGAAGAACTCGTCAAGCACCAACAAAGCGCGGCGAGCAACAACGAGCGGCGAGTCTTTTCGCATTCGGTTTGCCTTCAGCGCGTTGTTGGACGCGAAGCCGGCGGGCTCCTCATGTGAGCAAACAGGTTGGACCGAAAGGGAGCCGACGCCCGCAGGCGGGCGGCTTCCGATTGGCCGCCGCGCTGCGCCGTTTGGGTGATGTCAGTCCACGTGAGGCGGCTCAGCGGCGGACGGAGACAAAGTGGGCCTTTTTCCTGGGTGCCGCGCTTGAGAAAGAGCCTTGTGTTGCGCAATCACACACACACACACACACACACACACGAGCTAGCTTGGCAAACGCGCAGCGACTGCCTTTGACCTTTGACCTACAACAGCAATATGGAGCATTTTGCAAGGACAGCCCCAGGAGCCCCCGCCGAGTTCCACAAGAGAACTCAACGAACTACTGGGCCCCCCGCAGTGCCTCCACGCTGCCCCACATAGGCCCGGGTGGCCATCTGTCCACCGGCACCATGACACACTTCTGCAGTCTTGAGACCACCACACCGCTGTTGGTCAGGGGGGCGGGAAGGGGGGGGGGCGCCTGGGATTCCACACATGAATGTCATCTGTGCCGTCCGGCAGCCTACCCCGCCCGCCCGGGTCTCTGACAAAAAAACTTTGGACACTCTGCTGGTGTGCCTCGTCGTTCGCCCCGAGCGCGCGCACAGGAAGGAATCGTGCGTCCAATTTGACAGCCAACGTGCGGACGGGCCACTTTTGCAGGGCCAGCTTATTGATATTCCCTCCGGACTTTTATTCGGGGAGGCGGAGGGGTGGCAAAACAAAAACTTGGAAGCACGCTCAAAGCCAAGCCCCCGCAAGGGTCACGCGAGGGAGGTGGCATTGCTGGGGTGTTGCGCAATTCCTTTTGGGGAAGGAAGGCCGTCTCGAGGGGAGTCGAGACAAAGGGCGCATCATTGTCAAAGGCAAAAAAAGCAAGATTGAACTCGACGTTTTAGTGCGCTCAAGTGTTTGGTTTGGTTTTTGGAACGGAAACCCAGAGGTTGCGTTTTGGAATAAAAGAAAAAGTGGCCGGCGAAAGGGCATCCGACGGGCAGCCAAGAACGAGCTGACACGATCTTGCGAGTCGGCGCGATGTTTTCAGCGACGTTCGCAAACCGAGCGCCTCTTTGCGCATTTGGCGACGGATTACTTTTGCGAGCCGTTGGCAAAAGAGCATCCGAGTCGGCAGCGAATCGGAAACGCCCCCGCTGATCACATTGCAAAAAGTTTGCCACTTGGAATCCAATAAAATTGGCAAATAAGAGGCGTCGGACCCAAATCGCCCGTCCGTCAAGATTCTTGGCGGTCAACGAGAAAAATAAAAAGATAGAAATTCAAGTTCACCCCAAAGACTCCGATGCCGCTTTGGTCCGTCCTCGGTCCTCGCCGTGGCGCAAGGCAAACAAACTCGGGAGTCTCGAGTCATCCCTTCTCCGTTCCGAGTCGCGCCGCACACCAAAGCGACTCGAATCTCGTGACGCGAGGGCTCCCTTTGTGAAATTACGTCACGTGTGGGGGGGGAGAGAGAAGCAAGCCTCGAAAGTGTCCGCCGACGACAAGTCGTCCTCGTCGACTCTTTGCGACTCTCCCCCGCAAACGTCGAGGAAGTTTGACGGAGTGACGCCGGCGGCGCCTCGCTTTTGGCCCGAACGCGCGTTTGTCGACTTTCCGAAGCAAAGCGAGAAGCAAAGACGACGGACGGCAAGCGCAAAAAGCGCAAAAACAAGAAGGAGGAGGCGAGCGGCGAACACTCACCGGCCGGCCGCCGAGGCCTTTCTCCACTTCGGACAAACTCCGCACGGACACGCTGGCGCTGGGCATGCCGATCCCCGTCAAGGCTCGAACGAACACAACTTGACAAAGTGGAGCGAGGCGAGCGGCATGTTTGTGCGCTGGCGGCCCGACTCTCTCGCCCCCCCCCCCCTCCCGCGTGTGTGTGTGTTAGCGCGTCTACTCGCCTGTGGAGGGAGCTTTGAGCATTCTCTCTCTCTCTCAGCTCTGTTGAGCGGCCGAAACAACCCCGCCTTTGTGAGCGCCCCCCCCCCCTCCTTGTTTAACCCTTTGAGCACAAGGGACTAACAGTATTGACTCGTCGCTCATTGTGAGTCAAGCTTGGGACAGCGACTGCGGGGGGGGTTTGAGACGAGCACGCGCACGGTTCTTCGGATCCATTTTGCCAAACGTGAGGCAAGTTGACCCAAAGTCCGATTTTTTTTTTGTCCCAAGTGTCAGTGGCTGGTATCGGCAGCCTCCCCGAGTACCCGAAAGACGATCTCAGTCCTCACAACACACAAGAAGAGAATGCGAAGGAGGTTTCGTGACGTGGCCTTCCAGCACCCAACTGTCGTATTTGTGTGTGAGCACGCCAGCGTGGAGTTGGCCCCCCGTTCAACCGACGTCAACTACAGCTTGGGCCCTTGGGGGCCACCAACTCCCGTGTCCACCTTGTGTTCATTTCATTTTGGACCCCCTCCCCAAATTGGTTTTCCGGCATTCTTTGACGGAGACGATCGGCACCTGTTGCTATTCTTGTGCACCTGAGAATGCTTAGCGTTAGCGTTAGCGTTAGCGTCCTTCAGTGGATGGGTCCCGGATTTGAATGGCTTGCGTCACAACAGAAACCTTGTGTACCTCGAGGGGGGGGGATTAGTTGCTCAGCCGGTTGTGATTTGAATTTCCAAAGTGGTCCGACCTGACGTAAGACACCAAGCGTCCTGAAAATGGGACCTTTGCTACATGAAAAGTGCTGCCGGGTCAACGTGACCCGTTGCTCTTTAACCACCTAAAATTAAACATGGACAAAAAAAAGGAACGCACTTGGCACCGCGCGACAAATTCGTCCGTCAACATCCATGACGGCCACTCACATTTTCAAACATGAAAACTAAAGAATTAGTTTACAGGAGCGCACGCTAATCTAGTGGCGCATGCTAGCGTCACCGATTCAAATATCGTTAGCCTGTACAGCCTCATAAACGTTCTCAAATATGAATCGGGCAACTCCAGCCAAATTATTTTGGGGGGAAAAAAGAAGCGAGGAGATCGGAGAGCAGCCGTCGTTGGCATTTGAGTCGGCGTCACGTTGCCATCCAATCCGTTCCGTTGCTCGCTTCCAATCTTACGTAAGCCGGCGCTCTGAAGGCCCCGCTGGCTAAATGGAGCTTTTGTGGTCGGCTTTGGCGGGGGCTCGCCGGCCGCGATGAATCCCGTGGGAACGCTCCACCTCGAGCCCCCCGGCGCGGACGGCTAATCCGCCGAGGCCCGGCGCCCCGCGCGTTGCGTCAGCCCTCGTTTGTGCCTTTTTGTCACCGCCATTCGTCGGGCCCGCTTTGCAGGGAGGGGGCCTTCCCGGGTGGACGGACGGCGCCGGCTCCAACGGCCAAACCGGATCGGGGCTTGGTCGGCGGCCTGCGCGCGGGGGAAGGAAGGCTCTCCGCTTGCGGATTGACTGAGCCGCTTCACCTTTTGTGCGGCCGTCCCGTCCTGGGGCGTCACTCGACAAATCATTCCACAGCCGCTTGTCCGCAACCCGCCGGCTTTATTGGAGCGGCACGTGTTGATGACTGACTGACCTTTGACCTCTCGGCTTCTGTGAGGCCAAGACAAAGTTCAACTCTGCCCAATCAAGCTGAATCAGCAATCGGTGTAAGCGCCACATGTGAAAAGCGTGTTCAAGTTGGAAAAATATCAGGGAGGCTTGTTTTTATTTTCATATGACAAGACCACAATAGATTGTTTTGTTCCGTTATTTTTTTTTTTTTTTTGTCCAAAAGACAAGATGTGATCCTCACAGAGTGCTCTCCGCCAAATTCTATTTACACGCAGTGACGGCATTGTTGGTCCGATCCTTTGGATGGGCAAACAAATCCACAACTTCCAAAAAAAAAAACAAATAAATTCACAAGGACGTTTTGGAGTTAATTGCGGAAGGAAAAAAAAAACCAACCCACAGGACAGCATGATTGTACAGTACTCCCAAAACGTTTGGGAGATGGAGATTGGGGCAACTAAAAGACCACCGATGGCTTTCTGTGACTCTTCCAGTGCTGCTTTAGTGGCCACTGAGTTTAGAGCGTCGCGTCGTCAGCGGGTGGCTGAGAAAAGAGCGACTGGAAGAGTCACAGAAAGGCAAAGAAGTGGGAAGGCGTTGGTCCATTTCGGTAGCCAACGCATTTGAGGTTCATCCCGAAATGTCATCCCGAGCCGTCGACGAGTAGCGGCTTAAAAAAACGCGTCTGCCGCAACCGCTTTTTGCAAAAAAGGCCTCGCGGCGACAAAGCAGAAAATGGGAAATTCGGCGCCGTCAAGTGAACACGCGACAAGAGCGCCGCTTCCGGCCTGATCGCCGACTCTCTTATCTTACGCCGCCAGACACTCTGCAGACCGACTCCAAGGGCGGGGGGGGGGGGGAGGACGAGGACGAGGACGAGGCTCAAACCCCAGGAAGCGACTGGCTGTTGTAGTCGGTGGAGTCCATTTTGAGGATGTACGGGATGATGCTGTCGATCTGCACGTTGCCGATGAGGCCGGCGAAGAAGAGCTCCTCGGTGACGGCGGCGCTGATCAGTCGCAGGGCGGGAAGCCGCAGGAGCAGCTTGGACAACCTGCGCGCACAGTAAGTTCTGGACGTCACCGGCGGAAAGCCGTCCGTGCCGATGCCACAAGTGCGCGAAAACAAAACGACGGCAGGGACCCAAAGTCCACGGTCCGGAGAGGGCTACCAACCGGTAGGAATCTTCGGGATACGTGCGCGCCACGTAGTCCTGCAGCTCCACGTAGGCCTTCTGCTGGAACCTCTCGATCTGCAGAGTATTGTCGATCCCGGGGTGATCTGACGCAAATCCAAACAGAGAAAAGAGTGCGTTTGTCACATGCGCTGCCGCGTAGGCCCCGCCCCCCACTCCCCCGGGGTCAGGGACGCACCGGGACTGAAGAGAACGATGGCTTTGAGGAAGGCGTATTCGTAAGCGTCCGGCGACAGCCTGCTCATGCTGTTGCAGAACTCCTGCAGCCTCCAGATGTGCTCCATCACCAGTTTCACGCGCTCTTGGGAAAGCTTCTCTGTCGGCCGGGAGGAGACCAGGCAAAACGCACGTGACGGACGGACGGACTGAAAGCGACGATCGTTCATATCTCGGCATCAGACGTCGGAAGTGAAATGGCGCATTGAGTGATTTGACGGCCGAGCCCTGCGCTCGGAAAGGCCGAAAAGGCCACGAGGTGCGCGCAGCTCTGCATTCGCTTTGGATTGAGAAAAAGGCAAACCTCGTTTCTATGACGACAAAGACAAAGCGCTGCGATGGCGTTCGCGTGGCCCGGCGTTCTCCGGCGCTCCTACCTTCCTGCAAGGCGGTCTGCAGATGGCCGATGATGGCGCTCAAGATGGTGGCCACGTTCATCACGTCGGAGCACTGGGCCAGACCCAAGGCAAAGAGCTCGTTCCAGCAAGCTTTCATCAGGTTGATGTCGTTGTCCTCCTGACCTCTGCAAAAAGCCGGCGGGGGGGGGGGGGGGGGGGGGGGGGGCTGCGGTTGCCGAGGAGCGTCCGTGCGGCGTGCGCGGAGGAGGTTCGGCGGGCCGGTGGCTTACCCCAAGGCTTGGAAGGCGGGGATGGAGCGCGCCCAGTGCATGGACAGGAAGAGGAGGCGCGAGGCCGACTCGCAGATGTAGTTGACGTTGAGGAACTCCGGCACGGGCACGGGCATCATCAGCTGCGGCCAGAAGAAAGAAAAAAAAAAAAGGTGGGCGAGCCATCGGCAGATTGCGGCAGCCGGCGTCGGCCCCCACCCCTCCCTCACCTTGAACGGGATATGGCTTTCCGAGAGCAGCGAGCCCTCCACGTCCGACACCGGGCCCGACTGGTCGCCCGACATCAGCCGCATGGCAGCCTGCAGGTTGGGCGGCGACGAGCCGTCGGCGTGCAGGACTTTGGCCAGCGTGTCGAAGGCTCTGGAGGACACACGGGAGGGGGGGGGGGGGCATTAAGCTTCTGCGGGCGCGACAGGAAAAGTGGCTATCGGGCAGGGGGACTCACCTGCTGATATCGCTTTGCTCATCCTCCTGCGGGTCCGTCATGGAGTCGTCGCCGTTGCTGAGCGTGTCGTCCATCTCGCCACCGCCGCCGGCCTCTCTGGCCTTGTTGAGGTGGGCCAGCGAGGTCACCACGTTGGCCAGCGTGCCCAGGTCGCCGTGGCAGGGGTCGTCGTGCTGACAAGAAACATTTTAAAATGCCAAACGGAAACATTTGCCTGCCGCCATTTGACTCATTTCAAAGTTTGAAATCTTGCATCAAACTTTCTGGATGTGTAACATGGAGCAGACGAAATGTCTTCCGTCTCAACATAAAACCAGAGGAGCCGGTCCGGGTGTCCGTGGCGCTATCCAAAAAAAAAGCCCCCGTGGCTCCTCTCGCGGAGTTTTGTCCCTTTTCCACCGGGAGGGCCAAAAAAGGACTCGGTTACCTTTTCCGGGGACGCCGGGATCAAGATGGCGTTTTCCAGCTTGGGGAAAGATTGTTGGATGTTGAGCAACATGCTGGACTCCAGCAAATGCGCCGACCTGTTTGGACGGACGCGCAAATTCAAACGGGGAGCTCAAGAAAAGGACACGCCGCGCAACCGCTCACCAAACGCTCCCAATCTGATGCGAAATGCAATGCAAAAAAAATGCAATTCGAGGCTCGTCCACTAGATGGCAGCAGAAACCTGTTTTGGGTTACTGGCGTTTGATACAAAGAAGAATTTGCCACGATGAAATGAATGAAAATCAATATGGCGTGAATGAAGTCGTCCGTTTTTAGTTGACGAGGCGCCGGGCCAACGGAAGCGTTCGCCGACGTCACCTGGAGGTCTCCCTGTCGGACACGAAAGTGGGCGTGGCGGCCAGCGGGCTGCACAGGTTCTTGCGGATGTAGATCTTCTCCGTGGAGGCGGCGCAGTTGACAGACTTTTCCCTGGCGGGCACGTCCACGGGCTTCCTCTCGCACTGCACGGCTGCAAGACAAGCGGCGGGCCGCGGTCAGGGCCGCGGGAGACGCCCGCTGCTGCGGCGGCGGCGGCGACGGCGGCGGCGTACAATCCTGTTTCATGCCCACGGCCATGCAGCGCTGCAGTCGACAGTACTGGCAGCGGTTTCGGTGGATCTTGTTGATGGCGCACTCGCCGGAGCCCCTGCACGTGTACACCAGGTTCTTCCTGATGCTGCGCTTGAAGAAGCCTTTGCAGCCCTCGCAACTGACCGCTCCGTAATGGCGCCCTGTTGGCGAGGGGACAGCGGGATCAAAAAATGTTGGGTTTTTTTTTTTAAATGGCCTCGGGGCAAAGTGAAGAGGATTCCAACCGGAGGCCTTGTCCCCGCAGACAACGCAGTACTCCACAATAGGCTTGGCCACGGACTGCTCGCAGCCCTCGGTGACAAACTGGCAAAGGGACAAAGAAAATAGAAAATGATCACCCCGCCGGCTACGCCCGAAAGCCCGTTCAAATCAACAAATGAACACGAAACCACTCGACGGAGCGTTCGATGTCCGAGTCGGCCTCCAAAGAGCCAAGAGCGCTTTGGTTCAAGTGGATTTTGTTTTTTTTACGTAGTCCGCCGCGAAAGGAGACTCATTATGTCTGTCCCACAAGGACTGTTTCTTTCACCTGAATCTGCGGTCCCGACAGATCGGGAGAGGCGAAGAGCAGCTGGTTGAGCCCGGAGCCGTCGGGGCTGGCGAGGAGGACCTTGTTGGGGGAGCCCTCTCGCTTGGCCAGGATCACCTTCCCGCCGGGGGAATACTCGGCGTTGGCCAGGATAAACTGCTGCTTGCCGGGAGACGCCGGCTCCAGGGCCGTCACGATCTGGAACTTCTTCTGCGGATCGCTCACAATCTGGAGGAGATTCACAGATAAAGCTAAAGTCAAGCCTCCGCTTTCTCAAGAGCACTTTCAAGCAGCCGTTCGTGCCCAACGATGACTTTGGAGTTTCCAGTTGCTCCAAAATGCCGCCGCTGGCCTACGGGCTGGAATGTACGCGGTGTTTTCTCTAGCCGCGAAAAAGAAACATTACCTGAATTCGGTGCCCCATGGACATGTTGCCATCTGCTGAAACCAGCTGGATCCTCTGCGTGTGGCCATCCATACTCGCGCTGCACACCTCCGCTGGCCCCCGCGACTCGCCTCAGTGGCCCATCAAGTATGCGCACCTGGGGAGCAAACCTATATGGAATACCAGTGGCGGCTGTGTAGTTTACATACCTGGGCACCCACGTCACTCACCACATCAAAGTCACAGATAACACAGTGTGGAACATGAGGATGGCGACCCCGTTGTCATCCATGCTTGGACATAGTTCCTAAAGTAGCTGAGTCGCGGGTCTGCAAAATGGCCGCTACGTCCTAAAATCTGCTCCGCTGGGGGTCGGCCCGGTTAAAGAATGACCCACTGACCCCTAAGTGTAAGCTCACAGTTGTTTGAGACTAGCAAGAGCTTACTTGCACTTCCACACTTTGAATAATAACTAGAGATGAACTGCAGGTTGATCCAATACAAAAAGTACAAGGAGCGTACGAGTACACGGACTTTACGGAACTTAAGTGTTTATTCATGGACAATGTATCAAATGCCCGTTGCGCATTCGATGCATTACCGGCCGTCACCGACAAATGTTTCTGGCCTGCGTTAGCAATTCCGCCGGGACAATTAATGCCAAATGCTCATTGTTTTATTCGCGATGAAAGTGGCAAGGAACGAACAAGCGTCATTTTCGTTTCCAAGCAAAAATAAATAAAAGGTGCGGGGGGGGGGGGGGTCGAAAGGGAAAAACTCCCGACTGACAGGGCCCCCCTTGGGGGAAAAAATCGATACGGAAGATAAAGGTATTTCTTTTCCTGTCGGTGAAAGGTCAACGTTGAAGGGTTCAAGCATGCTAGCAGGGCCGCGCGAGCGCAGCGGAAACGCAGCGACGGCGACCAAAGTTGTTCGTATTCTAAATACTTTCGACGTCCGTCTACAAAGCCACGGCGTTTGCAGCGCGACCATCTCCACTTTGAAGCTGCACCTTCCGGTCGCGAATAAGGAATCGCGGTTAGCAATACTACACGTTGGAGCTAACGTCTGCCAAATAGCAGCTAGCGCACGAGTCGGCGATTGAACGCGTTACTTATGCTAACGTGGACGTCACCAAAAATGTCAACTAATATGCTGTCGGTTCCAGGGGTTATTGACGTGGACGATATACTTACTCGGCGTGGTGCGAACGCGAGTGCTGGCTAGCTAGCTGTTAGCTGCGTGCTAGTAGGAAGTCAATAGCAGGCAGGCAGCCCTAGCCGGGCTGCTCCCCGGCGCCCTCCCCGCGGATGGTACCGTTCAAACGGCGACGCCAACAGTGGCGCCTCCATACACGCATAAGTCCGATTTCCTTACCTGTGCATGGGACGCTGTAAATTGAATTTATCCTTTACTATCCAAATAAATTATCCTTTTTTTTATGAGAATGGAAGACGGGTCAGAGTTCGTGACCCCAATTGTTTTGGTTTGGTTTTTTTTTTTTGCCTTTTTCGGGTAATGTGCGCATGCGCAAAGGTTAGCTCTGAAGTTGCTAGCTTGAGCAACTTTTTTGGAAAGACACTCAAACGCTACGACGGACGCAATTTTCCTTCGCTTTTACAAGCATTCATTTTCACCAAGTTCCTTTGGAACATAAATGGAAAATAGTTGTAGAATGTAGTTTGCTGTCACTCTTTTCCATGACTGATTTCAATTATTTTAAGATAATCCAAGGGAAAGTGTGTCATTGTTCGAGGTGCAGCAATCAATAAATGGACAACTAATTGGGATTCACAATAATCTATTTTGATATTTGGTTAGCTAGTTTTGAATTTCAGCCTCTCAACAGCAAATAATTCAATTTTTGTATTTGTCCACGAAAGCAGGCTGCCATTGCGTTTCATCAAACAAAACATTTGTTGAAAACACTAATCATATTTTGTTTGTATATTTTTGGTGCGCAACGGTAGGATTTAATTGTTTTGGGTTGTTCACGGTCAATTAACGTCTTGAAATACATCCCGAATGTTTGCTCCCGATGAGCATTTAAGATCGCAAACGTTAGCAGCCTAGCTTAGTCAACTGTTGCTCACTTGGCAGACGAGCGGGCACGTTATTTTGTTGTGTTTTGTATCGCAACAGCATGCAAGTCTTTTTATGCGTTTGTTACAGTTTTGTACTTTCTCGACTCGCCTCTACGGTCAATAAATCGCAAGAACCATCGACGGGTGTGGTCACTGAAGGGGTTGTCTGTCTGTCTGTCTTTACACATTTAAAGTTCTTGACATGTGAATTGAAAAAAGTGTGCTATAGACCAGACGTAAGTATAAAAAACAAAACGAAAGAAAGGGTCTTTTAATCACAAATACTATATCTTTTTTTAAATGCTCCTGTTGTATACCAAAGCAAGAATCGATGCCCAGAAAAGGTCCTGTCAGGAAGTAGGGCAAAAAGCGGTTTCATTCTATCTCAGGAGAACAGATGCGGTGTCCCTCTGGGAGCACTGAGGTAAAAACGGCCAGCCCACCGGTGAAATGTCAACATCACGCAGTCAGTCCACAGCTACTACAGTATTGCAGATTCTCGGAATGTGTTGATCCACCTGAGAAGTGCAAAGTCAGTTCTGGCGGTATTCCTTATTCATTTATTTTGGACGAGAACATCTGGTCAACAAGTTTCACCCGTCGGAGTTTACCTTTGGGCTGTTTGGACGTCATCGGCTTTGAAATTGTAGTAGAGGGTGTTTTTGTGGTAAAGCTTGAACTGCGACTTTTGGGACGAGTCGACTTTTAAAACCAAGCCCAAAAGCGGTTGACTCTCCACGGCGGCCACGTCCTGCGTGATGAAAAACACATTTGTGGACACGGATTTCAACAAGAGAGGCTGGATTGGCGCCGCGATCCGAGATCTGATGCGGATCCCAGGCGGTCTTTTCTGCTTCCGCGTCAGCCAATTGCCGGAGAGCAAAGCGCGAGCGTCATTCCGGCCCGGCACGCCGAGGTGGTGTGGCCTACCTCCATGGCGGCGTAGGTGTACAGAACCTTGTCTTTGATGACGAACCACAAGCGCTTGCCTTGCTTCTTTTTCCCCTTGGACCGCTGCAAATAGCCACTCATGGAGGGGTTGTCGGTGTTGGCCGATACCTGAGAAAGGCCCAAGGTGCGGTTGTAAGAGATCCCCCCCCCCCGACCCCTGCCGTGAGGGGAACGCATCCCGTGCAGAGAGGGCGAGCTCACCTCTTTGAGGGCTGCTGGTATTCGCTTGTGTTTGCGAGCGAAAGCAAAGGAGGCTTTGGGAAGTGCGGCCTCGGAGGGATCTTCTTGGCCTGGCGGACAAAATAAATCCTCGTCAACTATTTGAAAAGCCAAAAGGCGAGGCCGTAGGGCGGCCGAGAGGTACTTTGGTGCTCCTGCTCCCGCAGGACCAGGTAACACTGGTCGCACACTCTTGCCAACTGGTTCTTCAGGTACTCCAGGCTTCGCTTGTTGGAGGAACATGACTGGCACACCACCTAGTGGACAAAAAAAAACGTCATGTTGCGCGGCGGCCTTTGGCGACATTTCAGGCACTTGACACGAAAGCCTCTCGGTTCCGGGAGTGTCACATCCTTGGCACGGCTTCTCGGAAGCCAGTCCTTTTGTTTTGGGGTTTTTGAATTGACAAAATCTGGCGCCTGACCTTGCCGCAGGCCCGACAGTGGTGGCGCCTCCACGTCAGCGTGAATTCGCAGGTGCAGATCATGCACATGGTGGCGCGGGGGTCCGGGATCCAAATGGGAGCTTTGGTGCCCAAAGAGTCGCCGTTGCTCGGTTGGACCTTGAACGTCCCCCCCCCACCCCAAGGAGACGATCAGTTCGAGGCACGGAGCACTTTTGTCCCGCTTGCGTTACCTCGTCGAAGGACTTCCCGGATATGAAAGTGATCTTTTTCTTGGTGTGATCGCCGATGGCCGCGGAGATGGCCCGGAGCCACTCGTCTCTCTCCGACGCCGAACTGCAAAAAAAAACCCAACAAGATTTCAGACGGCGCTGAAGCAGCGAAATGCAAAAAAAAACGCGATTACCTGGCCGAGAGAATGAAGCTGCGCTCCACGCTCTCCACGATGAACTCATTCTGGCAGGCCTCTTGGCTGGGTCGGCTCACCTGTCGCGGTTCGCGTCGCGGTGAGCCGGCTGTCGGCGCCATCGGCAAATTCGAGCGCGCGCCGATTCCCCGACCGTCGGCCGAGCTCCGAGGAAGCCCGGCGAGTGTCCCCCCCCGCCCCCCCGAAACCTGAGAGGAGTTTGCTCTCACCTTCATCCCCGCCAGAGACAACAGGTTGTTGAACTTGTACTGGCCCGACTGAAGCGGCGTGGTGTACAGCAAGCTGTCGTTAAACTGGAGGAGAAAAGCACAAGGCAGAGTGGCTTTGGCGGACCGCCTAAAGTGACGTGACGGGCCGGACGTGGGCCCGGGGCCATCCCTTTGACACCCGTGCCCCCCTGGAATTTTTTTTTCCTCTCCCGGTGCTAAAGGCTAGCGAGCACGCACGAGCAACAGCCGTCAGCCGACGCAGAGGCGCACTTTTGCGTGCTGCCTTTGCCAATATCGCCCCGCCCCCTCATTTCCTTGCGTTCGCCTCGGGACCGGTCCGCGAGCACCTGAACCTAACCTCAAACCAAATGGGGGAGGGCCCGAAGAGGGCCGTCGCAGATTTCCCGCGGCAACAATGGAGTCAAGGTTTTGCGTTTCATGGGCAGTTGGACACGCCGCCTTTCGTTTCAGCGCCTGCTTGTCATCGAGGAGGAAACGCTTGCTTTGGTGTGTCTCAAATGGGTGCAAGGAGGCGGCGGCGGCGGCGGTACCAGGAAGAACATTCTGGGCTGCATGACTTTCCTGGACAGCTTGTTGAGGACGCCCTCCTTCAGGAAGATCTGGCGCAAGAGAAAAGCCAAAGGGTTGGAAGGGCCCGTCGGGGAAAGCCCCCCCGCAACCCCCCAGGCTGATGAAGAAGCGGCTCACCCTGCCGGGCTGGACGATCTCGCGGTGGCCATTCAGGCTGCCCTGCACCTGCATCAGCTTCTGGAAGTTGTCCTGGGGCGGACGCAAAACGGGAGACGTCAGAAGCGCGGGTGTGAAGCGCCCCCCCCACGACTCACCCCTTGCTTCATGATGTCGTTGGCGTGCTCGGCCACCTCCTCCACAATTGCCAGAGCGTCTGAAGGGAGCAAAGAGAGCGGCGTGAGCTTCGCCGCTTTCCGAGCGAGCGGCGAGCGGCGGCCCGGCAGCTTTACCCTGCGTGTCCTTGTAATCCGCCGAGTCTTTGGACAGGTTCCTCAAGTAGTCTGCGAAAACAAAGACTTGAGCCGTAACGCGCGCGCGCGCTCAAGCTCCTCCGTCACCTGCTCACAAAAGGGCCTGCCATGCTTCGCATTTCGTTCACATTGTGCAGCGAGTTTGGCAATTTGGCATTCCGGCCAAAGTTTCGCTCAAGACGTGTCCGAGCGGGATTTTTCATTGCAATCGACTGAGCTTTTTAGCATGTAAAAGGAACCCCCCCCCCCCAAAAAAATGGTGAAGAGCGTCTGCCGAGCGGCTCGGCAAGTCTTACCTCTGAGCAGGAGTCGATACTGAGGAATCCTTTGAACGGGCTTGAGGAGGTAGTGCTTCAGCGCCAAGTTGGCGCAACGCGGACCGGCCTGCGGAAAAACAGCCGTTGGGGAGGGAAACCACAAAAACCACAAAAGAAGAAGAAAAGAAGAGAAGGCGGTCGGCGTGACCTCGAATTGTCGCACCACGGCGGCGAAGGGCGCATTCTTCCTGCTGTGCTCTTCCAGCAGCGCCACATTCTTGTCAAACTCGCGGATGTACGTGGAGTACATCTTCAGGTAGGGGCCCACCTTCAGGAAGATGTCGGCCACCTGCTGATTTTCATCCCTGCGGGGAGCACAAACAACGCACACGTGGACATTTCTCAATCCTTCTTTCTTTTTGCAAGTTGCAGTCCCGCTTCCGGTTTGCAAAAGAAACACGCCGAGCGTGCCCGCGCGACGCGGGCGACCGAGCGCATTCCGGAGCTGCTCGTTAGACGGCGATGGCCACAGAGGCTTTCGTTTGGCTTTCATCCGCCAGCGTCGGCGCCGCGGCGTTACGGCCGACGGCTTTCCAAAGAACGGCCAACATTCTTCCTCGGGCCCGCCGAAGATAACGAGCCACGCCGCTGAGTCACCCGCAAGTATTTGGAGCCGCCGGATGCCAGAACGCTTTTGGCCCGGGAAACCGACGCCGTCGCATTCCAGAGCCTCGGCGCGCAAGTTCCGGCGGGCCGAAGCGAGAAAGCCAGGTGGGCCGGCTACCATTTGTCCAGTCGATTGCTCAGCTCCTGCAGCAGGTCCCGGTTAAGTTCGTAGAGTTGCGGCAGGTAGTAGAGGATCCGCTCCAGCGCGCGCTCCTCGATGACGGCTTTGCCGTTCTCACGCGACGCTTTGGCCACGGCGTCGCGGAAGTCCTGCGGGGAATCGCGCATCAGCCACCTCAAAGCGTCTTCCAGGAGGCCGAAGGCGAAAGGCGGCCGGCTCACCACGTGAAGCAGCTTCAGGACGTCGACGAACCTAAGAAGACACCCAAAAGGGGAAACGTTACGCGTTGCAACGCGGGAGTCCCAATCGCCACAAAGTTGGCCCCCGTCAACTAAATGCGAGAAGAAAGGCGGCTTACGCTTTCTCCGAGGTCATCATTTCAGTGGCGATGTGATGGATCTTGCGCTTGGCGGGGCCGCTCGCCGTCTAACGCCCAAAAGACAAAGAAAAGCTCAAGACACCACGGCAGTTTAGCCCCAAAAATACCGTCCAACTTTTGTCGGCCCAAGGACATAATTTCAGGGGAGGAGGGGCAGAGGACCTCCGAAAGGTCAGGTGGGGGCCAGGATCTAAAATGGGGAGCCCTCTTTATCAGAGTAGTGCTCAAGAGGCCAGCGGCGGCATTTTGGAGCAACTGGAATGGAGGATCGGCCGACTCCAAAGTCAAGCGCGTGGCCGTGGGCGACAAAGGCGCCAAGGACCAGAGAAGGGAGAGGCTCGACTTGAGCCGGACTGGACAACGGAAGAGCCAAGTTCGGGCCCCGAGTCTGCATGCCGGGATGCGCGAAGGCCCCCGGGACCAAACACCGTCACTTTGGCTTTCTTTCCACTGCAATTCCAGAAAGCCGGCGCCATTCGGGTCTCGGTTTCCTCACCGCGGCGTCAATGAGGAAGACTCTTTTCTGCTCGACGGGACGTCGTACGGGTCAACGCATCCGATTTCAGGGGGGGGCACTTGCCTCCGCTTGCTCGGCGTCCCCTTTACTGGAGAGCGAGCTCTCATCTTCCTCGTCGGAAAAAGCCGGGAGCAAGTCGTCATCGGAATTGCCGTCGTCCGCCTCTTCGCTCAGAGAACTTCTGCTCAAAACACAGCCGGCGAAGCAAACGGTCAGTTGTCGGCGGAAACGACCGAGCCCGATGTGAAGGCGATGGCCGGCATGCGTGCGTACGGCGGGTGCCGCGGGGCGTGGGGGGCATTGAATGGACCTGGAGCCAAGAGCCTCCGGATTTCGGTTTCCGAGTTGAACCGCTTGCCTTGACCAGATCCGAGCCGAAGCAACGCAAAGGGGGCTTCACGCACGAGGTCCGACCGAGAGCGTCGGAAACGGGCCATCGATTTGCGGCCGACGCGTCTCGCCATCGACGAGCTCCTGGCGGCTACCCGCACGACGCTTGGGCGGAAGACAACAATCTTCTGAAAAACAATCGCCGATTACGCAAAAACAATCGCCGACTACGGATCGGGTCGGACAACGGACCGCTCCATCCTGTCGACCCCCGCGGTTGGCGCAAAACCAGTCGATTGATGCCAGCTGAAATGCAGCGGGAAAAGGTGCCGATTAAATTTGGGAAGCTGACGAAAGCGATTGACGAAACGAGCGATCGACAAAACGAGCGATCGACGAAACGAACGATCGACGAAACGAGCGATCGACAAAACGAACGATCGACGAAACGAGCGATCGACGAGCAGCGTTGAAAGCTGGCTTCTGACATCGCCGTAGGAACGGAACTACCGTTGTAAAGCGAGGAACCGCCGTCGTCATTTCATCGGACGGGTGAAAAAACCAAAAGGCTCGGGCACCTGTCGTCGTCGCTCTTCTTATCCGGGGACAAATACACCTCGGGTTCCTCGTAAATGCCGTCGTCGTCGTCGAAACTCTGCCAGGTGGCGTCGGAAGCGTCCGAGCCGGCAAAGTAGAAGTTCTCGTAATGGGAGATCTCCTCGTAGTAGCAAATGTTCTCGTAGTTGGCTTCCGACTCTTCTCCGTCGACGCTTTGCTCCGCGCCGAACGGAGGGGAGAAGCGTTGCGGCGGCGCGGCGCGGGGGCGGCGGGGTCCGTCCCGCTCATCTGGCGCCGGCGTCGGCGAGCCTTTCGGGCGCGCGGCGGCCGACAGCTTGAGATCCAGCAACTTCCTGAAAGAGCTCCTCCTCCCCTCGGGACGGAGGAGCTCCATCCCGGAGAAGGAACTGTGTCGTCGCGGCAGCGCGGGCCCGCTTTCATGCCTTCTCGCCGTCTTCCCCGGAGGCGGGGGCCGCTCCGCCACGCCGCTGGAAGGATTAGTCACACCCGCTGCCGATGGCAGAGCTTCTCCGACTTCAGCAGTCGCCGTCTTCTTCGTCCACGCCGTCGCGCTGTCGTTCGCCGGCGGCGTTGTGGCTCCGTGGCGGTCGGAGGGAAAACCGCCATTGTTGGAGGCCTGGCCGTCGCGCCTTCCTCCCGCCGGCTCCTCGTCGACGGAGAGTTCCGTGGGGTCGGCGGGGTCGTCGTAGCCCAGGTCTTCTTCGTCCGCCTCGCTTCGGAGTGCCGGCCGAGCCGGGCCGGACCCCCTTTCGGCCGGGGCGAGATGAGGCTTGGTCCTGGGCGTCGGGGCCGGCCACGCCCTGCTTTGGCCGCCGGCCGAGCCGCCTTTCCCGTTGCTCCCTTCCCGGGCTGGAATTTCCTCCCCCTTTTCCTGGCACGCCAGCGAGGTGTTTTTGTGTCTCCGCGGAACCGGGACGGGCGCCGGTGGGTTTTTTCGCCCGGCCTCATCGGCGTCTTCCTCCGGGCAACGCTCGCTGGCGTTTTCATTTGCCCGATGGCGGCCGGAGCCTCGGAGTACAAGCTGTCCGACTCTCACCGGCGGAGGGGAGGCACTTGCGTTTTGCCGGAGGTTCTCGGCGGAGGACGGCGAAGGGTCTCGGGGAGGTTTGGGGCTCGCCAGGTGGCCATCGGTGGCTACTGCAGGGGCTACGCCTCTCTTCGGATGGCCGCTCGGAAAGCGGCTCTCCTTCGGGTCGACGTGAGCGTCGCGGATGCGGCGGTAGTTTTTCGGGCTGCGCAGACAAATGGGAAGAACGTCATCCCAGGTGGGCTTTTTGTCATCATTCCCGACTCCGTTTTGGGGCTTAAGGAGGCCCACGGGCGACGGGCTTTTGGCCGCGTTCGTCGCTCGGGCCTTCGAAGAGGCGGCTTTGGAGTTGAGCTCGGCGAGGTCGGGTTTGGGCGCCAGCAGCGGTCTCATCTTCCTCGGGGGGCCGGGAGACCGCCGCGACGCGACTTCTTTTCCGGGCGCCGAGGGAGACGCCGCCGTCGGCTGTTGCCGGGCCAGCTTGGGTTTGGGGGCCAGAGGCGGCTTGTCCGTGCCTGCGCAGACACAGATGAACATGAGCCGTCAAAAAGCGATGCCGCGTCGCCATCTTGTCGTCGTGACGGCGGAGGGCAAAGGTGAACTAACTAGCTGGGTCAAAGCCTCAAAGACGACTGGATTCCCGTTGGCAAATGCAAACGAAGGCGTCGCCTTCCTTTGACATTTGCGTAGCGCTTCAGTTTTCGTCCGGCAATTGGTCAAAAGTGCAACCAAAGGAATCGGAGTTTCACAGAAAAAACTAAATCCAACCCGCCCCCCCAAGATATCCGATATGTTGAATCCGTTTCGGGGTGGGTGCCAGATGTTGCCCCGGCGGGTGGGGGTCACCCTTTTGATCACTGATCCCAACCTGGGGTGCAACAAATATCACAGCGGATTTTCCGTCCCACGCCACGCCGAGTCATTCAGACGATGGGGAGGATGATGAGAACGATGAGCGGAAGGTTTGGTTTGGGGGCCAGGGTCACGCAAACTGGGTGGACCGGCACAACACCCGAGAGACCGGCAAAGCCTTCTCTTCCCTTCCTTTAGCACGCAGTGAGCAAATAAACAGTGGTGCGAAATCTGTGCTTTTTAAGGTGATCGTCGTGACGTCATCTTCAAATCATGACAACTATTTTGGTTCTCAATGCTGCCAGGCGTCTACAACCGCTGACGGCCGGCCATTTTTTTGTTGTTTTGTTTTGTTATTTGAACAAATTCTTGAAGCAGGAAACGTCAAGTGGACGGCAAATGAGGCGGCGAACGAACCCCAACTGGCACCTGCCCTCAAGCTTTCAACGCGTTCGGCTCCAACTGGTGCGAAAGAACTGGACCACACACGTCGTACCGATCGAGAACATTGTCGACACGTCACGTTTCGTTCTTGACGGCGCCTCGTTTGTCGCGCCGGCGCCGATCAACGAAGGCTCGATCGACTCCTTACCTGACTTCACCATGGCGTCGGTCCGTCGACTTTTCCGCCCAACTTCATGTCCGGGCGCCAATTTGCCAGCGGTCAACACGAGATGTCCGCCGCGGACATTCGGGCGTCGTCGCGCTCCAGTCGAGAGCGGCGACAAGAACAAACAACTCGGAGCCCGCGGAAAACTTCCAGCGACTGAGCGACTCGAGTCCAACGCCGCCTGCGGCTTTCTGCTTCTTGTAGGGACACCCAAAAAGTGTAGGGGGCGCCAGAATGCTCCAAAACATCCGTGGTCGCAGGGGCCTTGTTTGTTGAATTGACATCAACTAGACACGTTTAATCTTCAGGAATTGGTATTGTAACGCTCAAGCACCGTTTAAAAATAAAAAATACAAATCTCAATCTTAACAGGGTGTTTTTTTCTCATTTAAAATTGAGACAGAAGGTAAAATGTGACATTTTCTGAGAAGCTCAGCATCGGGTTCAAGATCGGAAAAGTGCAAAGCGGGAGTGGCCGATGCATTTCGGACCCGCGAGCCGAACAAAACGATACGCAAAAAGGCATTCCGACGACGTGTGGCATTCCAGTTAAGATGAACGTTGCGCTTATCTGGGAGGGGTGCAAGAGACAGCGCTCACACATCGTTTTCCTCCAACCTCGACGTTTGCAGCGGTTCTCCATCAACGAACGCAAGAAAAATGTCAAAATAAAATAGATCACACACCCGAGATGCTGATTATTTACAGATCAGCAAAATCCTTTCTTTGCTCCTCCTCCGAGCTTTGTTTGTTTGTTCAATGTATGGCCACAGCTGGAAAGAGTGATTTAGCCAGACACTTTGTGCGCATGCTTCAAGTAGGTTCACAGTATTTATACAGGACATATGAGACAAAGATTGCAACAGTGCACATATTAACAAACCTCTGACAATCATTAACATTCATCATCCACATTGCCTTGTGAGAGAGGCGAAGACGGGGCTCACTTGACTGGTCCAGGCTTTCGGATCACCCGGAGACTCTTCTGCCGGAGGCGCGGACGGTGGAGCTGAGGTTTTTCAATTGGAGAAAAACATGGTGATGGGAAATAGGCTGAAGCTTTCTTTATTTGTCATGATTATTTTTTTTCCTCATGAAGTAAATGACAGAGCGGAACAACTAGCGTACGGTCTAAGGCAAGCCGTTGGAAAAAGTCCGTTGCCTCTTCCGCTTGACTCACGTCGTCTCGGCGACGTATTCTTTTTCCGGCGCGATGTCATTGGTGAGCGTCGGCGCCGATTCTTCCACTTTATTTGCGTTGGAGGCTTCCGAGCAGCCCGCGCTGACCTTTGCGCTCTCGCTGCAAGCATCAAGGAAGGACGAGGATGACGTTCATCTCGGACCGTCGAACGTGCCGACTCGGCGGCTCCTCCTACCTGAATTTGTAATCGGGAGGGAGGCTGACACCCAACCTGTAGTCCTCCCTGGTTCTCAAAATCTGCTTGCGAAGGTCCGAGGCGGAGCAGGTGCGCCCACTGGAGACGTAGCCCAAAAACATCAGTCGCCCTCGGATGTACATCTAACACATTGACATTACATTTGAATCGATTGGTTGGGGGGCGGGGGTTCTCTTTCTTTTACGTCTTGTATTCAATTCATTGTTTGAGTTTAAGAACAATACACCGAATAGCAGAAAATGTACAGCAAATACGGCGACGAGGTGAGCTTCACCTCCATCTCGTGTATTTTGCGTTCGGATGCATGTACCGGTACTCGAGAACATTATTTGCGCACGTTGACGTGCGGGCGTGGCCCATACTGACCAGGATCATGCCGGCGGCGACGTTGTGGCGATGCTGCAAGAGGATGTTGTCCACCGGGCAGCCCAAGGCCCCCGTGGACACTTCGTACCTCACCAGACGAAACGAGTCCATCTGGCACTGAATGACAAAAAAAAGCGCCTTTGTCATTTGGAGCAGGCGCAGGCACAAATGTCGGTGTGGTACGGACTGCGCCTTTGTCGTGACGCTAACAATTCGCTTTTACTCAAAGCAACTTTTGACTTTGAGTTACGTCAAGAAAGTGGAATCCGTGACTTTGGGACTTTGGGCTCACCTGGGCGCAGGGCATGGTCCTCTTCCTGTTGCTCCTGCGGTAGAGCTGCTGGAGGGCGTCCGGCTCGGGCGTGGCCCCGGGCTTGACGGGCAGCGTGACCGCCACCACCAGGATCTGCTGGCTGTGCCGCGGCTGGCCCGTGATGAAGGCGTCGTACTCGGCGTCCTGCAGCACGGGCATCAGCGCCGTGCTGCAGCGGCACCTCTTGGGCGACCGGCCTTTCGGCCGCTGGAGCAGGGCCGCCCGCAGCAGCGGCGGGCACACGGTGAGCGGCACCGAGGGCGGCAGGTCCGACCGCGCGGGGAAGTGAGGCAGGCTGCACAGGCGCGAGGCCGAATAGTCCGGGACGACCACCAACCTGCCGGGGGGCCGGCGACTCGGGGTTAGGCTGACAACATGCCCGTCAAACCGGACGCTCCGCTGTTTGAAAGCCGGCAACACGGGCCGTGTTGGCGATCGTTCGCTGCTTGGAACGTCGACTCCATACATCGCCGCGGCTCCAACTTTGAAGCAATTCATGAAAGAGTCCCCAATCGCCTAGTCAGACGTGAATGTGTGTGTGTGTGTGTGTGTTGGGTCATTTCGTTTCGTCCAGATCAAATTGGGGTGAATGTGGATGGAGGAAATACGTGATGCCCGCTCCTTGGTTCATTTAGGTTGAAAGTTTGCCCCCCCCCCCCCCCCCCGCAGATAATAGGTCTTTTACTGGGCTGACAGTTTGAGCCTTCGTCTAAGCCGTCACCGCGTCCTTTTGTGATGTGTCGGTGGGGGTTGGAGCGCAGCTTCGATGGGCTCGGGTTTCCCGGCCCGCTCGTCCGTTTTCAAGACACGTCGCAAAGAAGCGGCGACGGCTCCGACGAAGGCAACAGGCCAAACTGTCAGCTCGCTAAGAGTTTTTCTCTTTTGTCTGGAAAAAACAAAACATCGATGACTTTGAAAGCGAATGGAGCTCAAATGAGTTTGCCAGCCTTTGAGGCGTTGAAGCGCACAAGAAAAGGGCCGAGTGCGGGAAGCGACAGCCAACGCAGCCGCGGTCTTACTCCTGTTTGATGTTGCCGAGGATACGCAGGGGTCCGATCTGTAACATGCTGTGCTCCTTGGTGTTCTTTGCGGGGACCCTGCCAAACATTCACAACGCTTTGCATTAGCAACACAAACGTCATTCAAACATGAAGTCAGTGCACGCGAGTAGCGTATAGCAGCGGCACCCCCGAGGGGTCGTTTGCTTCTGAATTCAAAATGCCTTTTATTTTGAAAAATGACCGGATTCTCACCCTTGACGCGCTTCTCGTCACGTGATGAAATGAAAGCCGGGAGCTAGCTAAACGAGTGGAAAACAAGCGTCTTTGGGATTAGGTTTCGAAAATGCCGCCGCCGTTTTGGTGCAGGTCAAATGTTATTATCTCGCGGTCAGTGAAAATACCGTCTGACGTTATACTGCTTGGCGGGGCCAAAAAGGTCGGCGAGTGCTAGCGAAAAGCGTTGCCTCGCCGCGAACGCGGGCCAGACCTGGTCTTGGCGGGAGCTTCCCGCGGCGTTTTCTTGGCGGGCTGCTCGAGTTTCTCCGGCACTTTTTCTCTGGCCTTGGCCCGCTCCAGCGTCTTCTTGGCCAAAAGCGCCCGCTTCTTGTGCTTGCCCTTGGCGACCTTTGGCTTTTTCTCACCGCGCTTGAGACCTGCACACGAGCAAACGCGCGACGTAATTAGCCGGAGGCGTGGCGAGAGCGCCGCGGCCCGAACGGCGACCCGGTTCCCGTTTACTCGATCTTCACGGGTACCGGTGGCGGTGCGATAATAGTCCAGCCAGGCGTTGAGGATGTCTCGGACTTTCTTGCGAAGTTTGCTCAGCTCGCCCACGGCGTGACATCCTTTCTTCCAACGCGCCGACAAGGTCCCGGCCGACTCCTCCGGGAAGGTCTGGTCGGCCTCCTGGGAAGGATGGCGGAACGCGTCTGAGGGCCAGGTCGTCGTCAAAGGCCCGCTTGGGAAAGATAATTGTTGCCGCGCGGGCAAAAGGCCCGGCTTGATTTACGGCGGCTTTCTTGCTCCCGGCCCCGAGCCCGTTTGGGGACAATCGGGCTGGCGGGCTGGACCGGCTTCACAACACATGAGAATCAAACGTTGGCGAGTCTCACCGCTTCCTTTGCGGAGGACGGGGCGAGCGAGAGCGGGAGCTGGACTTTGTTGTCGTCACACTTGAAGCACAGCAGCGCCGTGGTGCCGCTCAGCAGCCGCAGCGAGATGCCCTTTGCTAGCTGCGCCACACACACAAACAGGTTACAGCGTAGACGCGCAACAACGCTCGTTAGCGCGCGCGAATCCTCGGCAAAACGCAAACGCGGAAAGCCCGAGCTACGGCGCCTAGCGTCTGCCGTCACCGCTGCAAAAACGGCGACCGGCCGAGTCACGCAAAGGCACCGGAGCGGACATTTTGGTGGCGCCGCCATCCGCCGCGCGGTGAGGAAGGCACACGACGGCGAGGTTCACCTTGACGACGATCTTCTCCTGGTCTTGGTCGGTCTTCCAGCACCACTCCTTCTTGAGGTTGCCCTCCCGGTCGCACAAGAATCCACCGTGCTGGTCCCACAAGGCCGTCACCGCCGAGCTGCAAGGGCATCGTTTTAACCGAGCGCCGTCCAGAAAGGCGGCGCCGGCGTGGGCGCGAGCGATGAAGCCACCTGACGGGGTGAGAGGCGGAACCGTGGCCCGACGCCGTGACGGTGGCCAGGATGACGGGCGCCTCGTGGCTGTCGGTGAACACGTTGGTGCAGAAGCCCCCCGACGGCAGACCCGAGTGGCTGTGGCACACGGCCATGTTGCCCGACGGGTAGCTGAGGGCGCGGCGTTAAGGGGCCCCGGCCTTTCTGCTGCCAAAACGAGTCGATACAATACGAGGCGGCGCAAAGGATACTAGATGAAGGAGCTCCCGTTGGCGACCCTGCAATGCAGTTTCTTCAGCGGCGGAGGCCGCCAGGGGGTCACTTCCTCGGCTTCGCTCGGCACGCTCAGCAGACTGTGGGTCTTAATTCCGGACTTGGCGTCCACGTAGTGACGGAGGATGGGAGAACTCGGCACCTGATCCATCACTCGCGGTTTGACGCTGCGGGACGGACAGGCGTCGATGATCAACACTCGTCACTCGTTTGAATTTCGGCTCGAGATCCGAGAGCCGAGAAAACGGGACACCTCAGCCCGGCCGTCTTCCGGCTTCTCGCTAACGCTAAGGAGCGGAGTCAAGCGGGAAACTGACTGTGAACTCGCGCTGGCCTTGAGTCTCTCCACCACCCACTGGCACAAGCTCCTGGCAGGAGGCGTGGCTTCGTCCAAGGCCTGCAGCGGCAAAGCCAACCAATCTGCAAGAAGAGCCGAGTGACGACGTGCGCACCCAAGACCAGCACGGCGGCGGCGGCGCGCCCACCTGGATCTTGACCGCTGCCGGAGATCATGTCTTCCGCGGATGTGGGACTGACAGCTGAGCGGCGGCAAATTCAGACAGACGACACTAAAGCGCAGTTTTGCCGCGGCACGTTCAGTTGACGGAATGAACTTACCGGACACTTCGCCGGCTACCGCTGCAACACCTGAGAGGGAAAAAGAAAAGATGACACGCGGAACGTCAGCGAGTCCTTCCTTTCCATTTCCACAATAAAAGACATTTGAGCGACCTGTTGCGTCTTGGTTTGTTTTTGAGGGTTTCTTCTGAGACTTTTTCCTCCTGGCCGCCTGGCGGCGGGCCGCATCTTTGGCCTCCTTGGGCTGCTTGAGCGCGGCGTCGGCCGAGTAGTTGAGGATGTCGCCCAGCTGCAGGGAGGCGCCGCGGTTGCGGTACAGCAGGCGACCCAATTCGTTCAGCAAGCGAGGGGCGGCCCGCTTCTGGCTGGCCAGCGGGTCCTCGTTCTCGTCTTCCGCGGAGTCATCCTCGCACGTGTCCTCCCTCGCCCAGGTCTCCGGGAGATCGTCGCTTTTCGCTTTTTTCACAAGCTTCAATGGTTTGCCATTTTCAGACCTGTCGGAGCAAACAACCGCCGCATTCGCTCACTGGGCAGAGGGTCTCGACCCACCGACAGAGTGCCTGACCCGTTGAGCGAATGTCACCCGAGATGAAGAAGAAAGAAAAAAAAGTCGGGATTCAAGGTTTGCTCGAAAGTTTAGCTCCTCATTAACTAGTCGCGTATGCGCTTGACTTGAGAGGCCAATAAAGCGATGCGCTGGGACACCCTGGCGAGCGTTCTAGCCACCCCCTTCAAAAAGTGATATGTTATTGAAGCACGGACAACTATCCGTAGCCTCCATTTTGAGGAGTCCGCCATATTTGATGAGGGCGGCGCACCCCAAAAACAACAACAAAAAACTACTGCCCGGGAGCTTCACTCATCTTCATCAAGGGACACAAAGTTAATGACTCTCGATCACGCATTTACACAGCAAGCAAGCCGAGCTCGTGTCTCTCTGGAACAGAACGAAGGCGAAGGCGAAGGCGACTTGGAATCGTCCTCGTCGTGTATGGCGGGCACGGTGGCGGCCCGCCATGGCGGCTGAATGTCGTGGCGAGCCGCAAAGCTAGTTTGCGCTCGCGGCCAAGCAAACCTACCTTTTTTCCTTCTTTTCCTCTTTGGGTTTTGGCACATTCGCTACTTTGCCCTTCTTACTTCGCGGCGGTGCAGGCTGCAACGAGAGGGCACTTTCATTCGGACAAGTCAAGCCGTCGTTGGCTCCTGGCAGCGAGAAAGACGGAGAGCCCACCTGGTCGAAGAAATAAATGGGGTAAGGGGACACGAGCGTCAACGAAGTCATGTGGAGGAGGCGAGAAGCGAGGGGAGCCCTCGAGTCCTTTCGGGCGCCTTCTCTCGCGAGTGGAGCCGAGCCACGTCGGGCGGCGTCACCGAGCGACACAAAGCGCACAATCGTCAGAACACCTTTCGCTTCCGACGTCCGCCCAAAGTCACCCGGAGCGACTCGGATGCAACCCGCGAGCGCAAATGGGACGCGATAGGCGTTCGCGGCGTCCGATACTGCTGAGGAAGCTTCGAGGCGTGCTGCTTGGCCGGCTCTCAAAGTTGGACGAGATCGAGACGTCACTCCTCACCTGTACCCCCCATGCAGTGCCGCTGCGCGTCTACGGAGGGCGCTGCGGCAGAAAATGAAATACTGACGTATCAGACCACCGCTCTGCCCGGCAACAGTTAGGTGTGACGTAAGATGGAAACTAATTACTCGTAATTATATTGAGGACCACCTTATCCCCCCCCCCCCCCCCCGCGAACCTTGTGAGGAATAAAGCGGAACAGAAAATGGATGCATGGACCACCTTATTCGTTTGGGTCCTACTCAAGGCCCGCGAGGGCAGAGCCACTGCCCCTTCCGCATCATTTCGTGGCCTGCGAAAACATTACATATATATATTGATTATTATTATTATTACTTGACTCTTGACTTCTCTTCAAAAGTGGATATCTTTCAGGAAAAAAAATGCAGTGATTTCCAAAGGAGTGATCCATCCACTTATGTTATGTCTCTGTAACAATATGATGGCGCGTTTTGACATTTATTTGGTTTTGCAGTGCTGAACTGCAAAACCAAACTTCCTACGACGTGGAGAGAGAAGCTTCTGGGCAGTCTGGTGCCTTTTTGGGACGACCGGGATCCTTGACCGTCGACGCCTGCCAATGTCGGCCCTCCGAGTTGGGACGCAACTAACGTTACGATGGCACCACCTAGCGGATGTGTTTGGAGTTAATGCTTTGAGAAGAGTACTTCCTGCACGTCTTCATTTCGTTCTAATTTGTGACGAATGACTGGTCGCGTGCTTCCGTGCTGGTTAAATAATTGGCATCGTTATTACGTGCCTCGGCTGGCATTTGACTTCGTTAAAACTGAACTTGACGCTAATACGGCTACTCCGTACAATTAGATCACCAACAAAGGAATGATGACGTCAATGGTCACCTGACAAGTTGTCCTTCGTCAAATGTAAAGAAGTTCCTTCGTTTTCTGGAGACGAACGCGACAAGGTGTTTTTGTTTCGTGCTTCGACGCGTTAGCTATGGTTAGCAGGAGAAGCTAAAATAAATCGGGACAAGCTTCCGCTTCTGTGCTAGGCGAAGAGACAACGTTTCACGGTTTGTTGGGCGCAAAGCGTCAATTGGATCTTGAAAAAAATACCGTATCCGAGTCATTTGTGGCGTACTTGTACTCGTATTCGAAATATGAAGAAGTATAAAGCCATTGTCGGCTTTTGAATTCGAACCTTCGATAGCTCAGTTGGTAGAGCGGAGGACTGTAGAGGCTAACAGCTGAAATCCTTAGGTCGCTGGTTCAAATCCGGCTCGAAGGAGATTTTTTTTTTCTTGTATCCCCTCCGACAATTATTTTAGGCGACATTGCGTCAACTATTGCAGTGAAGCCGGCAACTCCATGTTGAGTTTACAGCAGATCTGAGTTGGCAAAAGTAGTGAGACACTTAAAAGTAGAAGCACGGATTCAACTCCTTCAGATAAGTGGGAAAAAAATTGGGCGGACTAAGTATAGGAGTAAGACTTTATTATACGGTCGTTAGTCTGTCTAATGTAATTGAACACAATTACCTCGGATATGTCATTTTCATTCCAAATATAAGACCGGAAGACCGTTAGGGAGAATGGCTGAGGTAACGAAATCAGAATAGGATACAGACACGAGTTCAGAAGCCGTTAGTGATCAATTCAGAAGTCAGGCGGTACGCCGACGCGCGCGAGTGCGTCGATATCGGCCACATTTGGGGACCGCGTGGCTTCAGTCATGGCGACAGCGCTTCCTGGGCGAAGCGGGCGACTCCAGCGAGAAGGCGGTCGGGGAGACGGGACGGGATTCGGGAATGTACTCCGTCTGATATTTGTCGATGTAAGGCTTGGCCACGGTCCACACCTGCGGCCAGTCAACAAATAAGTCAGTCGGAAAATGACGGGCAGATACGGGATGCTAAGTACTTGCCTTTTGGTCGAGCAGGAGGCGATGCACCGCCTCGATGTCCGGCGACATGAATCGGTCTTTAATCCACGGCCTGCGCAAAATATTAAACATTAACCATCCCGAGCCTCTCTTCCACCGGAGCGGGACCCTTTGTCGTACCTTGGCCCCGCCGTGTTTGACTTACTTGACCACACTGCGCACCAGGTCGTAGACCTTTTCCAGCGGCGTGGTGGTGCGGAGCGGGCGCAGGAACTCGATGCCCTGGCAGGCCGCCAACAGCTCGATGGCCAGGACTGAGCCCGGATACGAACAAACAAATAAAGGGACCGAGAGCGGGAGCTCGTCACTTGACGAGCTCGGAAGCCGCCGGTGAGTTACGGTGGAACCGGAGTTTCCCGTAGGCGGGCCCGCCGCGCCACGGAAAAGAGGCGGTGCCTTCCTTACCTTGCTCCACGTGCTCCACCACTCTCAGGGCCTTCCTGGCAGCCCAGCCCCCCATGGATACGTGGTCCTCCGTGGCGGCGCTGGTGGACAAGGAGTCCACGGAGGAAGGGTGGCACAAAACTTTGTTCTCTGAAACTGGACGCGGGAAACCATTGAGGGAGGTTGAAGTCAGCGGGGGAGGGGGGGGGAGAACGCGGGGGTCACACCCAAAGCGGCAGCGGTGCAGTGCGCAATCATGAAGCCCGAATTGAGGCCCCCCTCGTTGACCAGGAAGGCCGGCAGCTCACTCAGCGACGGGTTGCACAGTCTCTCGATGCGCCTCTCGCTGATGGAGGCCAGTTCGTGCACCGCGATGGCCAGGAAGTCCAGGGCCTGGCGGGAAGGCGGAAAAAGGATCAGAGCGCCGCAAAAGCCGCCCGCAGCTGCCGAGCCGTCTGCCGTTCTACCTTGGCCGGGTACTCCCCGTGGAAATTTCCGCCCGAGATGGTCTCCCCTCTTTCGGCAAACACCATCTGGCGCGGCCAATAGGAAACAAAAACAAAGAAAATGGCCGCCGCGGACGGACGGGTCGCCCGAGTGAGCGACCGGGCGTATTCCGGGAAGCTAGTTCCGAAAAGGCGGCCGAGGACGAGGAGGGAGAACGCCGCCCCCCCCCTCCCCCACGAGAGCCATTGGAGACGGGCCGGATACCGGGTTGTCCGTGGCGCTGTTGATTTCCGTGTTGATGATGTTGAGGACAAATCGGATGGTGTCGTTGGAAATGCCGTGGACCTTTGAGCGGAGCGGGAAGAAGAAGCGGCCGGATGAGCGTGGGCATCATTTGCGAGTCCCGTTGACGCCACGCGGCGGCGCTTCACCTGAGGACAGCAACGCATGGTGTAAGCGTCCTGGACCCTGTCGCAGAAGCGGTGGCTCTCTGCACACACAAGTGCACACAACTTCCTTAAGTCACGTCGGCCGGCCGCCGGCCTCCTTTGCTGGCGGAACTGCGGCCACCTGCGATCTCGGAAGGGTGGTGATCCGAGTCCAGCAGCGAGCGGAAGCGTAGGGCCACCTCCACTTGTCCCGGGTGGGGCCTGAGCGCGTGGATGTCTGCGCGGCCGGAAGAAGGGCAAAGGTCAAGCGCGTACGCCGCGCGCCTGGACTGGGGTCCGGCGGCGGCGGCGGTGGCGCTCACCGCTGTCGAAGGCCTTGGTGGTTCCCTTCAGGACCTCCAGGGTGAGCGCGGCGATGATGTCGGCCTGCCGGGCGATGGCCTGGGCTCGCTCCACCGCCTCTGCCCCCAGCGAGGTGATCATCTGGGTGCCGTTGATCAGAGCCAGGCCCTGCCAGGGGTTGGGGGGGGGGGGGGACAACTCCGTCACTTGGAGCATTTGGACCGGTCCTTCGAGACGTCCCCGGTGTGGACCACGTTGCATGGATCAACATTTACCTCTTTGGGCTTGAGCGATATTGGCTTGAGGCCGTGGGCCTCCAGGACCTGTTCACAGATCAAAGGAGGGAGAACCCCCGTCAAAGGCCCGGCGTCCTCCCGCCGGCGGGCGGCCCGACGGCGGCGTCTTACGTATTTGGCGTCGGCCCATCCGCTCTTGGGCGACCACATTTTGCCCTCGCCCATCAGCCCCAGGGCCAAGTGGGCCAGGGGCGCCAGGTCTCCGCTGGCGCCCACCGTGCCCTTCTCGGGGACGAACGACAGGCAGGAAGCTGCAACGGCAGGGAAAAACCCATCAAGGAACAACCGGCGGTGGCCACGCCTACCGCCGTGCGAAAGGATCCGAAAGGCGGCGGCGGCGGCGGCGGCGCTCACCGTTGAAGGCCTGGATCATGGCGCGCAGGGTCTCCAGAGAGATGCCGCTGTGCCCTTTGGCCAGAACGTTGATCCTCAGAGCCAGCAGCATGCGGGTCCTCTCCGGGCTGAGCGGGTTTCCCACGCCTGCGCGCATTCGCCGCATGTTCAAGCAAAGGATGGCGCCCCGAGCGCCGCCATTTTGCGGATTTACCTGCCGAGTGCGAGCGCACCAGGTTCTCCTGCAGCTCCCTGGGCGACGCAAACAAACAAAATCACTCGCGCGCAGCTTTTCGCTCCAAACATTTCTTTCGTGTGTGTGTTTTTACTTGAGTTTGCTGACAGGGATGACGGTCCGAGCGAATTTGCCAAAACCGGTGGTGATCCCGTAAACAACTGCAAGCGGAGACGGACACAAGCCGCACTTGAGTCGCAGGGCGCGGCGGGCGACAACCGTTTGGCGTCCCCACCTTTGTTTTCCTTGACGATGGTGTCCAAAAGCTCTCTGGCTTTGACGACGTTCCTCTCGGCCTCCGCAGACAGCTGACAACCCCCCCCCCCAAAAAAAAACAACAGAAAAACCCCACCGAACCGAAACCAAAAAAAGTCAGTCAAAGATCGTCAGCGTGCGTCAAGAGCGTTTGGATGGTTTCTGACCGTGATCTTGTAGAGGCCTCTGCCCAAGTTGACCAGGTCCGTCGACGTCAGGCTGTTGCCGTCCAAGCAAATACTCTGCGGAGCAAAACAAAACATGTCTTGGCTATGCCCCCCCCCCCCCCCAAAAAAAGCAAAATCCAAATAAAAGCAATGCGTGCGGGCCGGAGAGGACACTTACGTCTTCGGGTTCTCTGTACGCCGCCGTGCTGTTTTGTCGGGTGCCATTCATGTAAGGACGACAAGACCAGACCGGAGCGCTCGAACGCAAATGTCATCTTGCCAAAATGGATACAGGTGGGAAACCCCCGGCGTGCACGGGATGAAGTCGGGACACATGGTGTCGCCTTCGATGGCTGCAAACACAAAGGGCGGGCGGGCGGGTGGGCGGGCATGTTTTTGGGTTTACGCTCACTGAGACAAGCGCCAAAACGACGGAAATCATCATGAAAGTCGGGAGGTGTTGAAAAAGTCGGCGCTCCCCCCGCTCAAACGGCAGCTTTCGGTAAATCATTAGCCAACTTTCTCCAGCGTTCATGTGACCCCGAAGCCGGACGACAATGGACGCGGATGAATAAACAGCCGAGATAAGGCGCTTGCGCAAGCGAGCCGACTCGTCTCCAACGGGGCTCGGCGCTCAACTCTTTGTTTGTCGTTTCTTCAATTGTTGTTGAAGTGAGCGTAAAGCGGGTCACAAAATGATTTCGGGACAGATTTCATCAAGGATCACACAAGTCGACGCGTATGATTTTCTTTGGCGGGCCGCGTAAAACGACGCGGCGGGCCGGATGTGGCCCCCGGGCCTTGACTTTGACACCGGTGCCCTGCGCAAAGGGCCGATTTCGGCGAGTTTGTTTCTCACCCAGTTCGACGAAATCATTGTCCTCCAGGACGTCGTCGATGGTGTCGTCGGCGTCCAGCAGGCCGAGGCCTTGGCACCGGCGCGCCACGAAGCGGGTGTCCTTGAGCGCCGCGATGCCGCCGTCGTCGGGCTTGTTCTTCATGTAGCGTTTGAGGGCCTCCTGGCCCAGCCAGCGGATGCTGGACGAGCTGTCCCGGCACGGCACCGTCAGCCACTCGTCTCGGACGTGCACGGTGAAGCGAGGCATGGCGCCACTGAGAGCCGGAGGGGGTCGCGGACCTCCGCAAGGCGCCGGCGACACGGCCGACGGGGACCAATCAGACGACGGCCGCCGGGGGCCACGCCTCAGCGGCACCGTGGACAGTATGGACCCCTCACACACACACACACACCCTGCCCCCCTCCTGCGTGAGGCCCAGCCAGGGGTCACTTGGTCACATGGGTGTTGTTGAGACATCGTGAGCGAAATCCACTTTGGTTGGTCTGACGTAAGTAAAGCTTTTGTAAATCACTAACATCATGGCAGCCTAAACTTTGGAATGAAAAGCTTGCCTAACAACCACAACAATTTAACGGAGGGGTGGGGGTCAAGGGGGGGGGGGACCAGCGGTGACATGGAGGAAAATAAGTGAACTAACAGATCCTGAAGACCAATGATCTTGAACAGGGTCATGCGGCACTGGAGCCTTTCCCTGGGGACCTTTGTCGGAAGGCGAACTACACCCTGAACAGGTCGCCAGTCAGTCAACGTGGACACCAAACCATTCACACCCACATCCGGACCGTCACTGAGTGCCGCCCGCACACAAGTCGGGCGCTTAAACATCACAATAAAATGCACAAAGCAAACTATCATGTCAACTAATGATACAACTGCATCGAGGGACCGAAGAAAAGGTGACATAAATGCGTTTTAAAAACAAATATAAAGTTGACTAGTTACGTCTTGAAGCCATGTCAAAACGTGCAAAAGTTGGGCGTTAAAATATCAAAATAAGAAACGTGATATCAATTGTTTTATTGTTAGAAGAAATAAAACACTTTACAGAACTCCAGATTCTGGAAACTGTTAATTGCACATGAGCGTCCCCTAGCGGTTGCAAAGCCCTAAACGGGCGCTCGGCTGGCTTGTGCCTTTGGCCCGTCTCTGACGAGTAAAGACCATCTTTTCACAAAGCATTGACAGGATTTGGAGATTAAACAAAAACTTCGGATTGACGAGGAAGGAATCGTGAGAGAAACCGAAAACAATATCTTCATTTATAGTGGCGAAAATGTTCTGTAGAATTTGTTTCTGAAAATGACGAGGTTCTCCAAGGAGCACCGCGACGTCCATCAAATCGTCGAACTCTGCTTCCCGACAGTAGCAAAACTGGAATTAAATCAAGCTTTACGTTCATTTTATGGAAAAAAAGGAAAACTATCGGGGAAATCGATTTTGTCGAACGCGGTTGTCAGATTGACGAGGTTCTCCCGAAGGTAGTTGATGTCAGATTAATGTTGAGTTGGTACCGGATGCCAACTGGGTAGTTTATTGGTTGTAGCGAATCTAGATTTAAGTCAAGTAAATACGGAAAAATAAATGAACGATATTGTTTACGCGTTCGTTGAGGATCGCTGAACTGCGTCTGCGACGTATAAAGCACAAGAAGCGTGAAAATGGGATCGTTTTTTTGCGAGGTCTTCATATTGACAGAGCTTTCTTGAAGGCAACGTGACGGACGGTGAAAAGACGATGCGAGTTCAGGGCCGTCGGATTTTTCAGAACCCCCCGCCCCCGCCCTCTCTCGCTCTCTCTCTCCGTGCGTGTCGCTCGCCATGTGTGCCGACTGGCGTCCGTCAGCGGGTAGGCAGCAGAGGCAAAGAGGAGGGGAGGAAAAGTGTGTTTACACAGACGGCAGAACGCCTGGGGAATCGTCGGCGAGAGGAAGTGAGCCGCCGCCGGCTCTGCGTCTGCCTGCTCCGACTTCCTGCTCGGAGAAAGAAAAAGCGCAGGATCCGATTTCAGGCCGAGCACAAGTCGCCAAGCGAGCGAGCGATCATGGAAAAACAAGCCACCTCTCCGGCGGCGTCGCGCTAAAGTTCCTCGGCGGGGAAGAAAAGCCACGGAAGTGATCGCAGGTAAACAAGTTATCCGCCACTTTGCTTCTCTCCCTCCGGCGGGCCCCAACCCCCCAAGGTTTGTTGTGCGTTTGGACCCGAGTCGTGGCGTTGTTTCCCGTTAAAAGCCAGTGAACGCAACACTTTTTTTCGAGCCGAAGAGCTTGCTCGTCTTCATTCTTCCTTCCGGTGTGCTTCCGAGCAACAAAACAACAAAAGCTCTCATTTAGACTTTTTTTAAACGACAGGCGTTGTTCAATTTGACGACTCCTTAAGCGTTTCCGCGGTGAACGTTTGCCACGTCCGGACATTTCACATGGCTCGTAAGCTCTTTAATTCATTTGCAGTGGCAAAAACAAAGTCACTTGTAGCTACGAACTACCCAGTCAGCAAAATCGGTCTGGCCCAGCTCCGGGGCAGACGCGGCGCGTACACTCGGCCCACATACCCCAATGAATGACGGTCCTGCAGTTGGCCCACGTCTGGCATCCACGATGTGGGCCGCATTCGGTCCAGATCTGAGCCGCATTGTAAAACCATATCTGGTCCGACGCTGGGCCATAACAGGTTCCTGATATCAGCCTGAATTCAACCTCAACCAAGCCACATCTTTCATGAGCCGTATTTGACCCACATAAAAAAACGAATGTTATAAAAAATATCTTTATTGTCATAATTTGTGAACCTGACATACACTGGAAAAATGCACTTTTCTTGATCCAACAGTGAACACAAAGTCCAAATTGGGAACGGTATTTTTCTGTCCATCCAATTGTTGCGCTCTCCATGTCCTGTTTTCCTCTCATGCTCTCCTTCCTGTCACCATGAGGAGCCAGATGTGGCCATCTTTTGCTTGTGACATCAATTGGCTGTTAGGTCTCACAGCGGCTGTAAGAACTGTAAGAAAGCAAGAATGGACAGTACTTGTCACATGTTGTTCACATGTCATGAACAACGAATGGTCAGTAAAAATGACCCCTGAAATTTCTTATAATAATACATTTCGTTTATAAGCGTCTTTCAAGACACTCTAGGACACTTTACAACCAAGACTAAAGTAGGCGTGACGCTGTGGGGCGGAATATTTGCCACCCACAACTAAACGTGAATAACTTTTAAATGGTTTCGACTGACTTTGAATGACGTGAATTGAAGGTCAGTGGCTCGGATACTGGATGGATTTGTATATTTTACTCTGAATCATATTGAATAACTGAATGTGAATTGTACAATCTGAATTTGAAACGAGAGGCTTTTTTTTCTTTGAAACCGTATTTGATCCTCACTGAAAATTAAATTCTGTTTATTTTCATATTCGGTCTTACAAATACAAAACAACGTTTTTTTTTTCAACGTCAGATTTTGTTTTTGAATTGAGGTAAATGAACTTTATGGTCAAGTATGAAGTATCCGGTTTGTATTGCAGCAAATGGAATCAAAATTAATTTCACTGTACTTCAGTGCAGAAAAGGTTCTTTTTGGCAGCACCTCCGACTGTTCAATCACCTTCATTTTCACAAGTGATCTGTCGGTCGCAAACGGTACAAAGACTCTTTGAAGTGAATGATGAGCCGTTTTTAGACGAAAAAAACAACCATGTATAGTAAGGCATTTTTAGCTGGAAAAAAAACCCAACCATGTATATAGTAAGGCATTTTTCTGACGAAAAATGTAACCGAAAAAAACGACCATATATATTAAGGCGTTTTTGGCCGAAAAAAACTGACCATGTACAGTAAGGCGTTTTTAGCTGAAAAAAACGACCATGTATAGTAAGGCATTTTTGGTAAAAAAAAAAACGACCATGTATAGTAAGGCGTTTTTAGCTCCAAAAAACCCGACCATGTATAGTAAGGCATTTTTGGACGAAAAAAATGACCATGTAAATCACTAATGATGAAAAAAACCGACCATGTATAGTAAGGCATTTTTGGACGAAAAAAAAACCGACCATGTATAGTAAGGCGTTTTTAGCCAAAAAAACGACCATGAATAGTAAGGCGTTGCTAGCCCTTGCTAAGTCAACAGGGGGTGGGGGGAGCCCACAACATCCGGGCGCTGGTTTGTATGGTGGTCAAGATGGCGCGGTGGTCAAAAGCCGCCGAGCCCGGCCGGCGAGAAATGCGCAACGTCGTCCTCGGGTGGTCCGCGTTTGTGGCTAGGCTAACGGTCCGTTGTTTGTGCGCGTGGCCCAGCCATGGACAGCGCCATCACCCTGTGGCAGTTCCTGCTGCAGCTGCTGCTGGACCAGAGCCACAAGCACCTGATCTGCTGGACGTCGGCCGACGGCGAGTTCAAGCTGCTCAAGTCCGAGGAGGTGGCCAAGCTGTGGGGGCTGCGCAAGAACAAGACCAACATGAACTACGACAAACTCAGCCGGGCCCTGCGCTACTACTACGACAAGGTAAGCGCCGCCTTTTGACAAAGATTCTGCCCTGGGGTGGGTCTCCCCCCCCCGCTTGGCTTTTGCCAAATAGGAATGAAGCCGCAAAATGCAGCCTGCCCCCCCCCCCTGCAACGTAATTTTTTTTGGGGGGGGGGGTCGAAAAGGACGACGAGGTGGCATTTTGGATGCGGAGGACTGTTTTTGGAAGAGTGTCTCATACCGCAATGCTATTTTCTTTTGCCCCCCCCCCTCTCACCACGACAGAACATCATCAAGAAGGTGATCGGCCAGAAGTTTGTCTACAAGTTCGTCTCCTTCCCCGAGATCCTCAAGATGGACCCGCAGATGGTGGAGATGGGCCTGGCCTGCGGAAGGTTTCCCCCGCAGGACGGCGAGGCCGACGTGGATGAGGCGGCGGCGGCGGACGGGGGCGTGGAAGAGGCGGAGCGGCGCGGGCGGAGGGCGCGGGCGGGCGCCCCGGGGGCGCAGCAGAGCCGCAACGACTACCTGCGCTCGGGCCTCTACTCGTCCTTCAGCGTGGCCTCGCTCCGCCAGCGGCCGCAGCTGCTGCGGGCGCTTCGCCACCAGCCGCGCTCCGTCATCCGCTTCGGCGCCGACGACGACGCCGAGGCCTACCCCGGCGACCGGGACGAGGACCACGACGACGACGACGAGGGGGGGCGGGAGGAGGACGAGGAGGACTCGTGGGAGCACGGCGCCCAGCCCCTCAACCTCTCGTCCGGGCGCAGGGAGCGAGACCCGCGGCCGCCTGCGGAGAAGAGGGGCGGCGGAAGCTCCGCCTCCTCGGCGTCCTCGTCCCCAACTCGTGGCGGAGGAGACGGGCTCCCCGCCAAGAGCAAAAGGCCCAAAGCTCTGGACATCACGCCCCCCTCCCTGCTGCTGGCGGGCAGCGACATCGGCTCCATCGCCCTCAACAGTCCGGCGCTGCCGTCCGGATCGCTCACGCCCGCCTTCTTTACGGCGCAGGTGAGCGCACCGGCCGCCGCGGAAAGGCCGGCTTCGATTCCGACACGGGTGGGCCGTGGGGGGGGGGGGGGGTATCGCTTGACGAGCGTCGGCGCATCCGAGCCGGCGCATTGGAGGGAACGAGCCGCTCTTGTTTTTGCGCCTCTGACAGTCAGCGCCGCCCTTGTGGGCACGTGAGGGCATTTCGGGGAGTCGCCGTCCAAATGTTTTCCGTGAACTCCTGCAATAAAAGCAACCAAGCGGCAACTTTGCAACTTTTCAGGACGGGAAATTCTGAGAGCTCAAACTTCAAGCGCGTGGCAAAACTGGGCCCCGAGTGACGCCTCAAAGGAGCCACCCAAACCCCCGCCGCACATATTCTTCACGCTCCGTGTTTTTTTGGGGGGGGGGGGTCGCTTTTTCTTCTTCGGAAGACTTCTCAACGCGTATCGTTGAATGCTCGGGACGCTGGACGGCAGCTATTTCTGACTTTGAGTCGTCCCCGGGGACTCACTCGGTGCCGGATGCGGCGATGAGTTTCGAGTATCGGCGGCCGATGAATGGCGAGCGATGTTCGGGCGAGGTTCTCGTCAAGGACCCGGAGGGCCTCTCGCCAGCGCATCCGACGGCGCGTCGGCGCGAGAGGGGCCGCAAATATTTGTCGTTATCCGGGAAGGGTTGAAGAAAAGGAGACGGCAAAATGGGAAGGGGCCCTTAAGCGATGCCAGATGCCGCCATCATTCCATTAATAACGCGAGCGGGGGGGTGGGGGGGGCGCAACACTGGCTCGCTTCTCTGAGGTGACATGAGGCGGGAAGAGAGAGAAATTGATTTCATATGTTTTCTCTGCCGTTCCCCCCCCCTGCCCCCCCCCCCCCCGGCCTAACGTCACCCCTGTATTCCAGAGGAGAAACCGCAGACTTCCTTCCTGCTCCGCCAGTTTGTTTTTCCAAAGGGCCAAAAAGCCGCTGGCCTTTTTTTTTTCTTTTTTTTTTTTTTTGCCTTTTCAGCACGTTTTGCACGAAGGCCGCAAGAGCCGTCGGCCGCGCTCCTCTTGACGCCTCCTTTTTTTCTTTTTTTTCTTTTTCCAGACTCCCTCCGGTCTGCTGCTGACTCACAGTCCGCTGTTGTCCGGCATCCACTTCTGGAGCAGCCTGAGCCCCGTGGCCCCGCTCAGCCCCGCCCGCCTGCAGGGCCACGGCTCCTTGTTTCAGGTGAGCGACAAACAACAACAAAAAAAGCAAACCAACGCAAGCCGTTTGCAAAAGTAGTGGAAACCTGCTGGCGGGGGGGGGGGAGAAGAAGTCGGCGGCGCGCGCTCCGTCCGTCTTTGCCGCCGCAGATATCGAAGGAGGGAAAACGCCAACAAAGAATGTCCAAGATGGTTTTCTTCTTCTTCTTTTTTTTTCTGTCGCCGCAACGGGCGAGCGCGGTTGCGCGACTAATCGGACGTAGCGGCGGTTTCCTCGCCGCGGCTCCGGACAGGAAATCCTGCCGGGGCTTCCTGTCTGAGCCCGGGGGAGCGCACCGCTTTTCGGCGAGATCCGGTCCTCTCTCGTCACGCTCATATCGGCCCTCCTTTGGTGGGCCGCGCCTTCGCTACCCGCATTTGGACTTAGATGAGCCACACTTTGGGTGGGGGGGGGGCAATCTGATTGGGCTCCAAACAAAATGAATGTCCTCCATCCTCGTGGCCAACCGCGACCCACCAAATCCAATGTCATGGAGATGGGCTTGTGACAGTTGTGAAAAGCTGGCCTTTCACAAGACATTTTGGACTAGTGCATTGCTCGGGGGGGGTGGGGGGGGGCGGTGGGGTTGGGGGGACAGAGACGAACAGGAAGCGGCACAATGAACAAATAACAGGAAGTGCGAGCTGTGACAATGTGGCGGTTCCTCGCCGGAAAGCGAGCCTTTCACAGCGCTTCCGCCAACCCCCCCACCCCCCCTTCTCTCCTAACTGTGGGCCCACCTTTCTCTTCCTCCAGTTCCCCAGCCTCATCAACGGACACATGCCTCTCCCTCTGCCAAGCCTGGAAGGAACGCCCTCCCCTTCCTCTTCCACGTCCCCGAGTGCCCACAAATGCTGATCCCCCCTGGCCCCCCCCCAATCCCCAATCAGTGAGATGTCTTCATTCTGGTCAACTCACTGTCGGGACCGTTTTGTGACCTCGTTTGTGTCTCATCTTTTTTTTTTTTTTGTTGCACTTGGTTGCTTGAGGTTGCAGTGGTGAAAGCACTCAGGGGGGGGGGGGGAGAAAAGAAAAGCCATATCGCAAGCTGCTAAACTCTCGCTCGGGGCTCATTCAGAACCTCTCCTCCTCGTTTTTCTTTTTGGGGCGGTGGGGGGGGTGTAAAATATGCACTATGCTTCTCAGATAGTACCGGCTGTGCCTTCATTTTTGTCTCCTTCCAAATGAATAAAAAGCCCCGTTTGGTTTTGTTTTTTTACTTTTTTTATACTGGACGTGGTATACGTGATGTATTCGGTTTCATTTTGTATTGTGAAGATGAAGAATGTCGGCCATTTTCAATAAACTGAGCATGAAATGCTTCAATGCTGAGACTTTTTTTTTTTAACCGTAAAAATCCTCAATCATGTTTTGTCGAAACTTGCAATTCATTTTCGTTGCCCGCGACTCAGAAGGGGGCATCGGCAATAAAATTCCACACAGCGGCAGAAACCATTATTCAGGGAGGGAGGGGGCGAGCGCAGGCTGCAGGAATGGACTCGCCTTTTGCCACTTTGCTTCTGGTTGAAAAGTCAAGACGCAGTCAAAGAAGCCTTCCGCTTTTTTAATACATGACAACATTTCTGCATGCAACATGCATTTTAGGGAGGGGGGGTTCACAGCTTTTAGTAAGGAGTCTTTGTTTTTTTTTTTTGCCCCATTTTAGCGCTCGGTGAGGGAAGACGACACAAAACATTCAAGACCGGCAAAGTAATCAACTTTGGGGAGTTGTATTTACAGCAAATCGTCTTTATGCAGTTGCGGTGAGAGAAATGGGGCGGGGGGGGCATAGAGTCTTTCTGCTAAATTCAACAGGTCAATATGAAAGCAAAGAAGCGCATTTCTTTTTTTTTTTTGGTTGGGGGGGGGGGGGGGGGAAAGTAGCTGCAATTTCAGGATGGAGCTAAAATGCTCGTAGGTTGCCGCCCCCCCCCTTTTTGAACACTTCCATCGTCTTGCCATCCCATTGGCGGCCACGTTCGCCGCGCGTCCGCTTTGAAGCCAGACTTTGCCGCATCGCTTTCCCAAACAAATCACGAGCGAGCCGCGGAGGTTGGCCGGCACGTTAGGTCGAAGCGAAAAATTCTCTGCCGTGTGCATCTGATGATGAGAAGGGCGGCGCAGGAGAGGAAGAATCAGCACACATGGGGGGGGGGGGGGGGGGGATTCGCCGCATCCCCGAGAAGCTCAAAGTCATCGTCCGGCGAGGGCATCCAAGCAAAAGCTTTCTTTCCCGTTTTGGCTCCGGGCGGCGAAATATTTACAGGAGGCGTACGCGGGAGCAGCCCATTGGCAGCTCGGATGAGGCAAGAAAAAGAAACGCCCCCCCCCCCCCCAAATCCGTCTTTTGGGCGCGTGCGCTTCTCCAAAGCCTTCAGGAGTGCAACGCCGAGCGGACTCCATCCCTCAGCGAGCCGGGCTGAGCTCCTTCAATTCCTCCCCGAAATGTGCGCGGGAGGCGGCGGGACGGGTGAGTTGGGCGAGCGCTTGGAATGGCGAGGGTCAAGAGGGGGAAACGCCCCCCCACAACCCCCCCACTCCTAAAGCTCCGTCGTTTCCCAGCTGACCTCCGCGGCACCTGGCGTCATTTGGTCCCCGTGTGGATGACGGTGACGGTGGAGGGGCGCGGCGGCGCCAACGGCTCCTCACGCGAAGGGGACGAGGCCTCCGAGTCCCGGTCGGACGCTTGGACGGAGGAAGCCGGGGGGGCCGTCGGAGGACCTGCGCCGCAAGGACATCACGGGGCAAAACTCAAGACACTTTGCAAACTTGGAAATTGACCACAGAGTTTCCCGTCTTGCCTGCCGTTTGACTCATCTATCAAGACCCTCAAAATAGTTTGAGATCAAGTTGAGGGGGGGGGGGGGAATACACCTCAAATTAGAAAACAACAAGAGCAACGTAAAAAAATGCTTTTGATGGCAAAGAAATGTATTTACAGATAGGCGCCTCAATCGGTAAGACTTGCAAGGCGTTTCTCTCAACGGCGACATTGGCCTCCTAATCTTTCTCTCCAACTCAAAAGCTGTGCTGAAATCCAAAAGCGAGTCAATGCTGCCATCTGCACCCGTTCGTCAGTACAGGGCTTTACACCCCTGAATTCTACAGACGAGGAGAGCGAAAGGGGTGGGTGGGGGCTGGGGGATCTTTAGTTTTTTACACTAGCCCCCATAAACACCCGCACAACGCCGCGAAAGGGCTTTTGAGTACCAACGGCGGACAAGCGCGAGACGAGCGACGGGCCATTTACTCACCGTCGCAGGCGGCGAGGGGGGCGCAGTCCACCGACTGACTCTTGGTGGGCGCCCTGGCGGCGGCGATCCGCCGGCGTCCGGGTCGGAGGCGGCGCGGACGCCGCTGCCGAAGCTGCTGCCCAGCTGCAGGCGCCGCATGTGGCGGATCACCGCCGTGGCGTTAAATGCTTGCTGGCAAACAGACAAGAGGACGGACGGACGGAAGTCAAAACAAGCCTTTTGGATTCAAAGGTGAAAGGTCTTGAGCGCTACCCGGGAGGAGGAGTCCAGTGGACCAAAGAAACCGCAAGCTCACCCTCCATTTGCTCTTTGCAAAGTTTTTGCGCATCTGCCGGCTGACGGACTCGTGAATGTTCTTGCAGAGGGCCGTGCCTCCCGCGATCCTGACAGGGAAGACCAACACACACACTTTTTTTTCCCCCTACTTGTGAACTCACGCCTCAGCTCGGACAAAAGCTGACGACGGCGCCACGCGGTCGCTTGATCGCAAACGGCGTCGGCGCGCCGCGGCTTTACTCACCAGGGATGCTCCAGAGCCCGGTCGCACGTGAACCTCTTGTCGGGATCCTTCTCCATCAGGCGGCTGATGAAGTCTTTGGCTAAGGACACAAACGGCAGCGTCGGCGTCAGCGTCAGACAGCCGCTCAAACCTCCAAATTCGACCCAGAACCTGAACGGGTTTGTATGATGGCCGCCAGATGGCGGCAATGGACCATTTGCGACCTGACACCGAGACGCCACAAGAGGGCGCCAAACTCACAGGATTCTTTGAGGTGACGCTTCCTCGGGTAGCGTCCGTTGTGAGCAGATGTGTTCAATAAAGATTTTTTTTTTTTAAAGAGCGTGCTTTCGGTTTTGGAATCCATCGTTTTTGAAACAGCCTCCTGGAACGGATCAAGGTGGAAAAGCGAGGCATGATAAGGTAGATTGTAGGCGGAGCCTCAAAGCCTGAAACCGAGTCACGGCGAGTCGCCGGCAAATTGATGCTCAACAGTCGTCACGAATTTTGCAAGCCGAGCCGGCAGCCAAATGCGACGAGAACCTTTGGCGATAGCGTCCGCCGAAAAGCAAAGTTTTCACCGAGCTCCACCGCAACGGACGCAAGCGTGCAAATGGAAGCGAAAAGAGGCGCCGCGAGCGCTTTCTCACCGGAGTCGGATATGTCGTCCCAGTACGGCGCGTCAAACTCGTAGTCGGCCTTGAGGATCTGCTCGAAGAGCTTGGAGTCGTTTTCGTCGTAGAAAGGCGGGTAGCCGCACAGCCTGCCAGAACGGAGGAGAAAGCCATCGTCATGCGGGGAACAAAGGCAAATGAACCCCCCCCCCCGCTAAATCTGGGCGCCACTTTACGGTTGGAAGTGCTGCTGAGCAGACTGTGCTATGCGACAAGCGAAAAGGCGCATGGTGACGTTGTCAAAGTGGCTTGGCGAGTTCTTTCTTGCCAAAGTATTTGCAGTGGGAGCCGGCGCCACCTAAAGGCTTTGCCGTGTCGGGAAGCAAATTGTGCCGGATTATCCTCCATTGCGTGGGGGATTTTCTTCGGCCCGCTCAGCCACTTTCCTTAATTGGCTTGGGAAATCCGCGGGTTGGGGGCGGAGGGGGTGCTTCAGGGCCTTCCGGCGCAGCACTTACAGAATATAAGCGATGACCCCGATGGACCAGCAGTCCACGGCTTTGCTGTAGGGCTTCTGCGCCAACACTTCGGGTGCTGCAAACAAAGCAAACAAAGCCGAGGAGCTTAAGTCTGCTGCCCCCATGAAGATGAAGACAGATTACCATTTGGAATTTCGGTTCAGACTTTCGCAAGCACGATGGCGTTCGCTCGATTTGCTTGTGCGGGCCGCAGAAAATGACACGGCGGGCCGCGTCCGGCCCCCGGGCCCAGAGTTTGACACCCGTGCTCTCAATGCATCACGGGACCGCGACTTCTTAGATCGGCGAGTCCCCGGGGACCGGCGGGGGGCTCCGACCGACCGACGCCTCGGTTTGGCTCACCACGTATCCCGGCGTCCCGCAGGCGGTGGCCATGGCGTCGCCGGCCGCCTCCATCTTGGACAAGCCAAAGTCGCTGATCATGATCTTTGACTCGTCGTGCGGGCTGAAGTAGAGAAGGTTCTCCGGCTGAGAAAGGAAGGTGAGAGAGACGCGTGACCCCCTAACCACCTCGCCATTCAGACGTCTCGGATGGGGAGGGGCGCCACCTTGAGGTCCCTGTGCACGATGCCCATGCGGTGCAGGTAGTTGACGGCGTCCAAGACCTGGCGGATGAGCCGGCTGGCGTCCATCTCGGTGTAGAAGCCCTTCTCCACGATGCGGTCGAACAGCTCGCCGCCCGACACCCTGACGCACATTCGCGTCATTCGCCGGACGCCAAAGACATACTTTGGCGGCACGGCGCCTCGCCCTCGCTCGTTTGGGGTACGGCGCTCGCTATCGGCGCAGATTTGTTTTTTCTTTCCCCGGTGAACAGGAAATCGCATCATATTTCCCCCCCCAGGAAAGAGTGACCGCGTTCTCACTGGGCATAAACGACGGAGGCTCGTCGGATTGATCGCCAATCGCTTATCGGCGGGCCATGTCCAAATGATGATGTCATCAAAGGGCCAGCAGAGCAAGAGTCCATCGCAAATGGAATTGCTGAAAAAGAAACGGCCCGGCTGCGATGAAGTTTGACACGAGGGACACCTTTGCCCCCCCCCCCCCCCAACACAAAAACGAGAATCAACTCTCCGCATCCACCAACTCAAGAAAAAAAAAAAGCCAAACGGCATTTCACGGAATAAACGCACGACAACGTGGGCTGCGGCGCTTGTGTAAGCGCTTATGTGATTGGGGGAAAAAAAACATTTCCAAGCTAGACAGAATGTCAACAGGAGTGTGTGTGTGGGGGGGTTGGAGGGGGGGGCTTAGTACTCACAGCTGCATGATGAGGTACAGGTGGTTGGAGCTCTCGTAAATGTCCTCCAGAGCCACAATATTCTCATGTTTTATCCTGCGCAACACAAAGATGAGATGCACTTTGTTAAGAATGCGCCCTGCTCATCGGTGGGGGGGGGGGAGGGGGGGTTGTTTTGGGGTGAACGCGGGGAGGAGCACGAACGGGGCAAGGCGAGTTTATCAATGAGTCAGCCAGCGGCGAGCCCTGACAACAAGCGGGCAGGAGTCTCCCAAGGGCCCCCCCTGTCCCCCCCCCACCCCCACCTGCATGCAACACTAAACGAGGGCCCACTTTCACACAAAGGCCGTCAGACGACCAAGAGACAGAAAGGGGAGGAAAGGCAGAGAAGAATGAAAAGCAGCCAACACGGGAGGACGGCAACCGTAACCAAGCAACTAGACTCGACGCTCGTCGAGCGGCGGTGGATACGTGAGCTCCCCTCACGACATGGGGGGGGGGGGGGGGCCACAGAACTGCCGATTCCCATCAGGCTCGCCGTGACACGTTGGGCCTTCCAATCAGAACAATGAGCAATGAGCGTGTTTTCAAATAAGTGCCCCCCCCCCCCCGCCCACGTACTGCCGGGTCAGCTGGCCTCCAAAACCAAAAGAGGTGCAAAAGCGCGCCGCTGGTCCTACCTCCTGAGCACGGCGATTTCGTTCTCCAGACTGGTCTCCTTCCCTTTGAGCGCCTTTTTGGGGATGCACTTGATGGCCACCATCTTGCCCGTGGCCTTCTCCCGCGCCATCACCACCTCGGAGAAGGCGCCGCTGCAGACCGACAAATTGGAAAGTTTGAAAAAACATTGAAGGCAGGCCAAACGCTGACGAAAAAAAAAAAAAAAAAAAAAGTGTACACGTGCACGTGTCGTCGCAGCAAAGGCAGTTGCGAAGGCAGGCCGCATTTCCTCAAGCGATCGCCGCGCGTTGCTATGAGACCGCAGCCACTTTTTGCTGGGCGGGCCTTCGTCGTTTGCGCGCCCGCCCCCGCGCCACAAGAGGAATCGATGGCGGCCGCTCCCCTCGAGCCGCGCCGGGCGACGGAATGAAAAGGCCTCGGCCCCAACCACCTTTGAAAAGCCAGCCGGACTAAAACCACGGCGCTCATGAACAGAAAACAAGGCTTTCCTTTGCTCAATCAGAAAGGCCTTGGGGGAGGTGGTGGGGGGGTCCCTTCATTGTCCCATGATGAGCTTCATCATCTTTTTGGGTGGGGCGCGCCGCCGCGAGTGCATGCGTCAACTTGATATTTTCAGCAAGTGGCGTCATGAGGACGGTAGCGCAGGAATGCGGCTCCAAAAGAAGCCACCCGCCCCCCCCCCCCCCCTTTAATCTAAAGATAGCTTGATAAAAGTTGAGCAGGTGCAGCTTGATTTCTTCTTTGTGAACATCCCAAACTGGACCGAGATACGAGCGAGGCCACTTTGGAGCCGTTCAAGGCCGCTCGTGACGGCTTCGGAGTTGCATTCAACGCCGCGCCTGCAGGGGGCAGAAAGTGCCTTCCAACTTCCATCAAAAGAGACTATACGTGGCAAATGAGGCTACAAAAGTTTGTCACTCAATCCGAGTCAACGGAGGCAGACTCCAGGCCCCCCCCCCCCGGCCGGGCACGAGACGACTGCAAAAGCGGGCCCGTCATTCATTTTGCCAAATGATTGAAGAAGCGTGACAAAGCGCGGAGGGCGTAGGTGGTGCAAGGCAGCAAGCGACGACTTCCGCGCTTCCTTGTTGCCTAGCTGCCGCTCGCGCGCCATTCAAGCTCCGTCCAAGGACGCGTCGACTCGACGCGAGATGTGCCCGGGGAGCCTTTCGCATAGCGAAAGGAACCGAGGCCACGCCAGCGGCTAAAGTCTCGCATTCTGGACTAGAAGAAAAGGGAAAAAAAGCCTCGGAGGGCGTCCAAGCGCCGAGTCGAAGGGTCCGTTTTGGACCAGGTTGAAAAAGTGCAAAGATCCTGCACGCCGAATGAACGCAGACGTTTGTTTCCAAATATTTGCTCCGCGTTTGGGGAGAGACGTGTGCCGCAACGCTTGCGGCTACGGACTCGTGGAGGTCAAGAATCCAACCGTTATTCCGCATTTCAGAGGCGTGGCTCGAATATCTGAAAAGGTACGGACGCGAGCCTCCGACTCCGAGTCTTTCGAGGGGATTCGTTTTTCTCCCTCCAATTCGGCGGCGCTGCTCAAACCGAGCGGTCGCATTCATTCCGTCTTTAGCGGGGACTCCAAGAGCAAACACGAACGCTTACGCAAAAATTTTGCACATTGTATGAGTAGAAAAAATATTTATAAGGCTAAATTTAATGGTATACATTCATGTAGAAACAAAGTGCTCACATACTTTTTGTTGTTTCTGTTATGAATATGTTTGAAAAAAAAATCAGTGATGCACCGAAGCCGCGATAACGAACCGCGAAATAGCGAGGGATCACCGTACTATTGAGGGATCTTTTTGGGGGGCGTGGCTTTTTACTCAACTACGTCGTCCAGAAGGTAAGGAACGATTAGCGAGAAGGAGTGAATATTGCTCACATCGTTCAGAACGATGACTAAGTTTTTGATGAAGAGACAACCGCTGATGTTTGCACTACGCGTTTGGAGAGGCGGGGGGGGGGTCGTGACGTCACAACGGCGGGATCTTTTAACCGTTAAGATAGAACGAACGTCCGATGAAGGGCGTCACGTGACCTGTCCATTTCTTCCGACGTTCGTGCAACAGCCGTCAATGGAAAAGGTGTTTTTTTGTCACGCCTGTGCGCACGCGCGTGCCAACTGAGCGGCGGCGGGCAAAGTTTGCCGCCGACGAGACAAAATGGACGCGGCGATGCTGACTTACGTTCCGAGGACTTCTTTAAAGTCGAACACACTCTTGATGTCGTCGACGTGTTTCTTCCACGACCCGTCGCCGGACTCGCCGTTCTCTTTCGCCATGTGTCCGAGCAGAAGACACGCAGGGGGGCGGGGGGGTGAGCTGAGCTGAGCTGAGCCGAGCCGAGCCGGGTCCAAAGCGGCGTCTGGAGCTCCGCGCGCGCTTCAAAGCGATGAATGTTGCCGAGCTTCTTAGCCGGCTAATCCGCCGGTGTCCCTCCTCCTCCTCCTCCTCTTGTGTCTTGTCGCCTCCCCAGGCCGCTGGTGGTGAGACGGGGGGGGGAGGTGGAAGGAGGCTCGGTGACGCCCTGGCTCCGATTGTGGCTCTCCCTCTCGCCTCTCGCCGCCGCCGAGGAGGAGGAAGCAGGAAGAGAGCGTCGAAAGCGGAGGAGGAGTTGCGCGTGGCGCTCAAGTGTTCGCATTGCACCAAATCAGCGGCCGGCGGCCGGTCCGCACGTCCTCCCGGTCTGAATGGAGCCTTCCGGTTGGCAGGCGCATCCTCAAACGCCCCCCCCCGTTCTCTTGGTTTCTTTCCCTATTTGCGAGGTGGCCACCTGTCGCCGGCGATCTCAATCAAAATGGACGCCGCCGCAAGCCGTTGCCTGCCGTATTGGAGTCAATAGTTGGATTTCATTCATTCGGGTGAAACCAATAAAACCGTATCAAATGCTCAGTCCATGTTGACCGGACTTTTCCTTGAAATGACGAGGACAAGGCCAAAGGCTTGAACTCCACGTTGCTCTGCTCCTCAAGAGCCATGCGTGTGACATGAACAGTGTTTTTGGTTTTTCCCTCCGACTTCTTCCCGCCGCCTCCCGTCAATCCGTTTTAGTTTTAGTCTTGCCGTTCTCCACTGCACTTAGTTTTCTGCATCGTGTACTGAAAAAAAAGTTAACCTCTCCAAAGTACTTCACAGGAGCGGCTGTCCAATTTCGGAGGGAAAGCAAAGAAGAAGAAAAAAAAATGGCGGCGCCCCTTGTGGCGGCCGAGTGTACTGCACTTGTAAAATGTCTTCCACCTTTCATTGATTTCACGAGCCGTTCTCGCCACAATTCGACTCGACAAGATGGATCTGAAGTTCAGATCCATCTTGTTCAGATTCTGAACACTCTTTTCCAAATAGTAACATTGAACGCTACGCAAGCATCAGCACAAAAATAGATTTACTTCCTCAAAATGTCCCACAGAAGCGCTCGTGTGATGAGATTTTTTTTTTTTGGAGCTCACGACACAAGCGAAAACGATTTGCGTTGATTTCTCGCTCGGCGCTACGCCCGACGATCCGTCGCCAGCGCCGTCGTCCGAGGCCTTGACTGAGATTCGCGACGTACGCCGAAAACGCGTTGAGGGATGATTAAAAAAAAAAGCCAACGAGAAGCTGACGTCCATAATCGCCCGGGCGCGATTTCTGTTGCGAGTGGGTCACGGCTGCGAAGGCGACGAGTCTTTCCGCTTTTTCTTTTTTACGAGAAGGTGGCGGCCAGGAGGGCCTCCTGCTGCCGATTGTGCAGGGTGCCGATGCCCACGGCGGGGCGGGCAGCGCGGGCGGCTTACTAAGCGCAGCTGCGGAGGACACAAAAAGGTCACTCGTTTTTGTTGTTTTTAAGGGAGGGGGGGGTGTGGGGGGGGCTCACCTTGCAGGACAGCTGCTTCTCAAAGCGGGGAGCCACAAAAGACCACGGGCCCATGTTCTGAGGCTCCTCCTGACTCCAGATGAACTCTGCGGAGGCAGACCCATTTGAAATCGGGACTCTGTGCCGCCGGTGGCATAACCGGAGCTTCCAACAAGCAACTAATTTTCATGTCTCGGACGCGTCGCAAAAAAACAGGGACTGATTATTAGGGGGTGCTTTTGTCGCGGAGGCGGGGGCGGGGGGGCACGCACCTTTAGCATTGGGATACTTGTGGAGTTCCATCTGGAGCGCCTGCAGCGGGAAGGGACAAAGCTCCTCCAAGCGGATGAGCGCCGAGTCCTGCTTGGCCGCGGCGTCCCTCTGCTTCAGCAAGGCGTAGTAGTGTTTGCCGGAGCACAGCACCACTCTCTGGACGCTGGGGGGGGGGGGGGGGGGGGCAATATCAGCCATGTTGCGATGGTGGCAGCTCGGCTCGCGGCTTTCAATGCCTGTGCGTCCGACTGCATCAGAATCCCATTTTCATTCCAAAAGAACAAAAAAAAAAGGGGGGGCCAAGGTGCCACAACGTGACTGCTACGGGGGGCTTTTCTACCTGTCGGGCGAGACGGACGTATCCCCCAACACGGGTTTGAACGAGGTGCCCGGCGCCATTTCCGTCAAACTCGACGCGGCCCCCTTCAAAAAGAGAAAACATCAAAACGAGTCCCCCCCCCCGCCCCCTCAAAAACTTTTAGATCGTCGGTCCAACACTGACGGGAAATCGCAGCAACATCTTGGGTCCGACCACGATGAGGGGCTTGCGGAAGTTGCGGATCATCTGCCGCCGGAGCAGGTGGAAATACTGCGCCGACGTGGTGGGGTTGACCACCGCCATGTTGACCGTGTCGCCGTCCACGCCGCCCTCCTCGCTGTCGCACATCTGAGGGCACGGGGGGGGGGGGGGGGTGAAATCGGATTTTTTCTTTTTGTCGGTCGGCTCACCTGCAGGAAGCGCTCCACGCGACAGGAGGAGTGCTCCGGTCCGGCTCCGTCGTAGCCGTGAGGCAGCAGGATCACCAGCCCGCACTGGAGAAGCCACTTGGCCTCGCCTGAAAAGGTCAAGGGGGGGCTGGGGGGTCAGACGCCCCGATCGGAAGCGGCCGCCAAACGGCTCCTACCTCCCGAGATGAAAGTGTCAAAGATGATCTGAGCGCCGTTGAAGAAATCTCCAAACTGGGCTTCCCAGATGGGCAAGAGCTTGGGCCGGGCGATGCTGACGCCGTACTCGAAGCCGAGAACCGCCTCCTCGGACAGCGGACTGTTGCACACCTGCCGAGACCCCGGCCGTCAACAAAAGGCGGCGCTTGGCGGCGGCGGCGCGCGGTCTTCGTACTTCGAGGAAGCCCGTCTGCTGGGGCTGATGTGGTTGAGAGGAACGAAGGTGTCGTCGCTGTCCTGGCACACCAGCATGGCGTGCCGCTGACTGAAGGTGCCGCGGCCCACGTCCTGCCCGCTCAGTCGGATGTCGAAGCCTGCCGCGGCGGATGCGATTGGGTGGCGGATCAGACAAAAAACCGAACGGGGGCGCCGCAGGCCCGTTCCCCACCTTGGCAAAGGAGCGACGCAAAAGCCAAAGCCTCCGCCGTGGACCAGTCCACTTTGGTCCCCTCCTGGAGCTTTTGGAGTCTGGCCTGCGCACCCGGACAAAAGCCGCTTTCAATGCCCATTGAAATGGACCACGAGCGCTTGGCAAGGAAGCTTCGGTTTCGGCCATGGGGGGGTTCCATTTCAGTCGCTACCTGCGCGTGGGTCTTGAGCAGGTGGCCGTGCAGGCGGACGTGCTCGGGGACGTCCACGGACTTGGCCCCGACGTACCGCAGCAGCGGGAGGGGGACGCCCGTGTCCCAAGAGCTGACCCGGGCACGGGGTTCCACCAGGTCCCCCCAGCGGCCCTGCAGGTTGGTGGGCGGGGGGCTGTAGAGCGTCACGTTGGCCAACTTGTCGTTGAGCCAGCCGTGGCGCTCCGCCTTGATGCGCTCGCGCTCCGCCTCCGTCATCAAGCCCTCGGAGACCAGCCCGTCCGAGTAGGAGTCGGGGACGCTCTTGCGCGAGCTGCCGGCGGGCGAGAAAGCCCGGGGCGGGCGATGAGGCCCAAAAACAAACCCCCCCCGGGACCCCCCACCATCTTGAACTGACCGGATGATCTTGTACATGGCCGGGTTGGTGAAGAAAGGCTCGTCCAGCTCGTTGTGGCCCCACTGGCGGTAGCAGACCAGGTCCACGATGACGTCCCTCCTGAAGCGCCGCTGGTAGTCCACGGCCAGCCGAGTGGCCCGCGCCACCTCCTCCGCGTCGTCGCCGTTGACGTGGATCACCGCGCAGTTCACCATCTTGCCTGAAGTCGCGAGATCATCAGCGCTTCTCCCCCCCGCCCCCCCTTGCCCAGAAAAAACAAAAGGGGGTGACTGACCGACGTCGCTGCAGTAGAGAGACGACCTCCCCCTGTCGGACGGGGTGGTGTAGCCCACTTGGTTGTTGACGATGAGGTGGATGCTGCCCCCCACTCTGTAGTGCGGCAGCTTGGAGAGGGTCAAGGTCTCGGGGACGATGCCCTGGCCCGGGAAGGAGCCGTCGCCGTGGACCTGCGCGTTGGCACAATCGAGAATTATTTCAATCATGGTGATGCTTCCCCAACCCCCCCGCTATTTGAAAGCGCCAACCTGCAGACAGAGGACTCGGTCCCCCGGCCGGGCACGCTCGTCGTCCGAGTAGTCGCCCTCCTTGCGCAGCTGCTGCAGGGCCCGCGTCTTGCCCTGAGCCACGGGGTTGATGGCCTCCAGGTGGGAGGGGTTGGGCAGCATGGTGACGTGAAGCCGGTGCCCCGCCCCCACATCCAAGTCTACCGACGACGTCAGGTGGGACAGGACGTCGCCGATGGCGGGCGAGGTCTCGGGGAACTCGCTCAGGCCGCGCATCTTCCGGAACATCAGCTGGACAACGACACGGACGCAGACGGAAGCCGTCAATACGCCGACTTGGCGAGGCGGCAGGGGGGGCGGCGCCGGAGACGCTGCCAAACAGAGACCCGCAGCGCCGCGCCTGCTTGCAATCCATCTCATGACGCTTGCCGCATCTCGCCAGCAGGGGGCGCCACAGATTGAGCTGCAGAAAAAGCTGCCGCCAACCCAAACAAAACAAGTCAGGTTGACTTGATGGTCAAGAGAATGTGCGGAGAGTGAGCCCTGAAGAACCTCTTCAAGTGTGCAACCATTCACTGGGGGGGTGGGGGGGTGGGGGGGAGGAACCAAATAATCATTTCAGGAGGCCAAAATCAAAACGGCGGTCTTTCCCGGGAAACTGGCTTTTCTCCGGCGCCGCGTTCGTGCGCTTACCTCCGGCGGGAACTGGAGCAGGCCCGTCAGGAGGTTGAGCCGCCCCCGGTGCGGCATGCCGATGACCACGTCGGTGACGCCGGCCTGAGCCGAGCGCCGGAAAAGCTCGTGGAAGAAGCCCATCATGCTCTCGGCTCCTTCCCCGCCGTAGCGTTTCACCGTGGAGAATTTGGTGGCCAGGAAGCGGTCAAATTCCTGCAGGGAAACCGGAGACGGGGGTTCGCTTTTGCCGACGTCGATCGGCGGGCCGCTAGCGCCGACCTGCGACTCCAGCATGAGCTTGGCCAGGGTCCTCCTCTCGTCCGAGGAGAAGGGGGCGCTCTTGAGCTCCTCGAAGCGGTCGGCCATCCATTCCCTCTCCTCGACGTCGCACAGCTGACTGGTCTCCACCGACAGGTGGCCGCAGTAGGCCTCCTCCAGGTAGGCCCGGACCTCGTCCGCCGAGGCCTCCGCCTTGCCCAAGTGGGGCAGCCCTGCACCCAAGTTTGAGCAAAACCAGGAATAAAAGTACGCTCACACCACCAAGAAAAAGTGTCAAAATGTCACCTGAGGTATCGAACGGTCCGCCGAGGGTGCCCGTGAGCGCGCTGATCTCGGGAACGCTGTCCACGACGGGCATGTGGGGCAGCAGCGGGTTGATTTTGGCCAGCTTGTGTCCATGAGCTCGGTAGGCCTCCACCAGGCGGGCCAGGCCGTGATCTGAAAGGCGAGCGGCCCGAGGGGTCAGGCGGGCGTGCACAAAGGCCATTTCCTTTGTCCGCCTTTCACAACAAGCCCGTTCCATCCTGTGACGTTTACTTCGGCAAACCGCGTTTACTATTTCTGACAAAGCTGAGCTTGCCTAACTCCCCCGACCCCCCCCCCCCAAAAAAGCGCATATTTAGTCAATGACATGTCCGCACAAGAGTACACACACACATACAGTATATTTGATCACTTACTTTTTGACATTTTAGGGGAAGCTGAGCTTCCCTTGCAGTCTTAAAGCAATCGCCTCTGCATTGTATAATTGTAAAAATTAAAGCCGACTATCAAGTATCAAGTACAACTTTATTGTCAAACATACAGCACATTTGACATTTCTTCCCTCATTTCCCACATTTTTAAAAAACAAATCCTACTTCACGGATTTTACTTATCACTGGTTCTTTTTGGAACGTAACCCCCGCGAAAAACGAGGGATTACTGTATTCACACCGGAGAAACGGAAATCTGAAAAGGCGCACCTTTTTATAACGTTTTGGGCCATTTACAATCACAACCTGACTAGTGGCAGTTTTTGGGAGGTAGTTGTGGGCCGTGACCGTCACGCCCCACAACTCGTGACGGCAAAACGTCACCGTCGAAGCCGCCACGGCGTGACTTGGAGTAGTTGAACGTGAGACGGGCAGTCGCTCACCAAAGTTGTCTTATCGCCCCCAACTTGCGGAAAGCGCGGCGGGGACGGCCCTCGGCAGACTCGTTGACAAACATTTGGTCAGCGCGCCGCCCGGAGGCAAAAAGCGTCCTCCCCGAATCGCGACGGTGACGCTTGCGCGGGGGAGGAGCCCAGGCCGGCTGACGCGAGCTGCGGCCCGAGAGTGTGGCAACGTGGTCACAAACCACGCCGAGCAGCTTGTGAAACGGACGGCCCGTGTAGGGGGCTGACTTTGGGCGAGGCGGCCATAGGCACGCCGATAGCGTCCCGGTGCGGGCTGTCGCCACGTCTGGGCTCGAGAGAACGAAAGCAGCCCGTTAAGTAGTTCGCGTCGGACGCTGACCTTGGTTGAGCGCGGTGATGCGCTCGCTCAGCAATTGGTCCCCGCCGGGGCTCCGTTTGGGACGGTAGCCGTAGACGCCTCTCTCGGTGTGGTAACAGCAGCCGGCGGCCCGGCCAAACACGCGGAGCGGCAGCCGCTTGGTGGAACTTTTCAGGAAAAGAGCGGCTGACATGGCACCGACAGTCGAGCTCCGAAGCCGGAACAACAGCGGAGGGAGTCGTCGCCTACATCGAAGGCGATTGGCTGGCGATTCCAACTCAAACCTGATTGGCCAGCAATGGCCAATCAGCAGGAGCAATTGTTTTCGATACTTTCAGTTCCGGTCATTCTTTCAAGCTGTCATTTCGAGTTTTGGAAATAACTTTTTATCCATTATTAAATTTCCTACGTTTAAAAATAATTACAGTTGGCATTTAGAGGTTGTAGACTGCCGCGTTCAAATACACACCCTGGAATTGGAACTCGAAAAAGTCCGATCCTACTGCGCTGAGAACTACTGCGAGTGTTTTGGCAGGTGGCGAATGTTGCGTTCCTGACAGAGTTCGTTAAGTTCACAAATATTCCAACAGTCGTCGAACGTTCGCCAGCAACTTTTTTTTTTTTGTCGCAAAGCGATTTTGAACATTGAAAACTTTAACACACACACACACTTGCAAACCTCTGCCACGCAGTGACATACGACTTTAATTTTTTTTATTTAAATGCAATTTAATTAAAGACAAAATTAGAAGCTGTTGACTCTTCTGCTTCCTAAAGTTGATCCACTGCACCTCGAGATATATTTTGGCTCATTTATGCCCCACCCCACAAAAAAAGGAGGGATGAACTATTGCTCCCAAAGAGGAAACAAGGTGCCCCCCAAACATGGCATCGTTGATTCTCGTAAATTTGAGTTATTTACACCAACAAGACAAAACTGACAACTAGGAACAAAGCACATTAGAAAAGGTTTGCAACAGGTTTGCAAAGCGGGACGCATTCTCTCACTCGCTCTCTGGTGGGGGGGTGGGGGTCGTTTTCTATCGTTTGTACGCCACTGAACAAACAGCACACACGAAGACGGCGTCCATGAGGGGAAAATGGTTTAATTTGGAGACAGAGTCAAAGAAACACACCACATATGAACAAACAGCGACCAAAAGAAGAACAGAGTTTTTTTTTTTGTCTACACACTCTGCTATGGGAGGGGCGGGGGGGATTAGGGGTAAGGGGGGAAAAAAGCACACACGCACGCACACAAAATAATCTACACAAATTGTTTTCCCAAAAAAAAAAAGTTTTCTTTTAAAGCAAGGCTCAAACTAAACGCTTAACTCTTAAACTAAGACAATTATCCGCACGTCAAAAATCCAGATGACAGCACAAATACTAACATGAAACTTACCACCATTTAGAGGATCGCGCCCCCTCCCAGAAATGGATTAACTAATTGAGGAGAGTAAAGACAAAACCAGGCAAGTTTTTTTTTTCCTTTTTAGTTTTAAAGACATAAAACGGTGATCGTAATAATAATAATAATAATAATAATAGCCTGACAGCAACAAGCAAAAAAAAAAAAAAAAAAAAAAAAGACCTGGTCAAGGAGGCCAGACAATTTAAATTTCTTTCCTTTTAATTTCCAATATCAAAAGCGTCACTGGTACAAAAGACATTATGAACAACCAGTCGTAAAAATTGGAAAAAAGCCTGCATATGCCTCAGATTTTTGTTTTTTGTTTTTTATTTTTTCCTTCCGATCCCTCCTTCGTATGCGCTCACCAACACAAGGTCACAGCGAAGGGCGCCCGCTTTGGCTTTTCATCGAGACCCCCAAACAAAAGCAACACTTCTATTCATCAGCCGAGGAAACAACATAGCGGCGTGCGTCCGATTTGCCCGAGACAAGATGGAAAGAGGCTGCAAAGCCGCCGCGCCGAGTGCCGAGGGGGGGGGGGGGGGTGATTGTTGGCAGCTGCCATTTGGTGACGGAAGCCCCTGAAGTGAGACTGACTGTACACGGCGGGTACGTCCACGGGTACATTTGTGCTTTCTCCTCTAAACGCTTTGCCGCGCGCCCCAAAAGACAACGACATGATGCTCGACTGACAAAGTGGTTCTTGGAAACGTTCGATCGAGTCCAGGTGGGGGTCGCAAAGTGTTTTCAGTGCAGGAGCTCACGCCCGCCCATCTATCGTAGTTAAGAGACGTCTGAATGGATCTCGCTCTCTCGATATATATATTTCTATATACGGGGGTGTTTATTTAATCGACAAATGCTTCACGACACAATACAGTTACTAACGACACCCAAAATATTCTTGGGGGGGTGTGGGGGTTATTGGCGTTTAAGCAAGTGACACACAAAAGGCCAAGTGCAGCAATCTAAGCAAGGCCCGATAAGGATGTGTAGGCAGTTTTCTAGACGTGTATGGCACTTGAATTCTTGTATTGCATTAGATCATATCCAGAGTTAGAAAAAACACCGTAAAAAGCATTCAAAAGAAACGCACACTACGCTCGCCCCACAAAAGCTCCCGTCTTTGTGCTTAGTGCTCCTTCGCAAGACAACACGCATTTTGTGCACTCTTTTTTTTTGGGTGGGGAGGGGGGGGGTCTTGTTCGTTTTGTGGTGGTGGTGGGTTGCAGACAAGGTGACAAAAACAAACCCAATAAAGCTGTACACGTGTCGTCAATTTTGTTTCTCACACATCAAAGAAATACCCTGAGTTGGCAACTCATTAGCGCAAAAAATCTTGGGGGGGGCTATAGAAGTGGTTGTTTTGGTGTGGTACAATAAAACAGAAAATCACCCTTCGGGCAAGTGTAAACTTTGTGCAGAAACAGTGGAATGTATTTGTAAACCAACACAGGCGTGGTGGGAATTGGGTGGGGGGGGGGGGGGGGTCACAACTCCAAAGGGGCGGGGGGTTGAGTGAGTGGTCTCGTCTTCAGGGGCTCCCGCATTGAGGAGCGCACAAACCGCCATCAAAAAACAAAAAACAAAACTCGAGCTTGTCGTGGAGCATCCAAACTTTTGACACATGGGCACTTTGAAAAAAAAAAAAAAAAAATTGGCTATCATCTGCATGATCAACAAAACATTGGAAATCACACAAGGCATCCAACAACAGTGAAAGCATCCGTATTAATGGAAAAAAAAAAAGATCTGTACATAATCATTCACAGAAATCAACAATACGTACCAAAGACATCCTGAAACAAATTTCGAACGGATGCTGAGGAATTTTCAAATTGAGTAGAAGTGACTGTCACTTTTTTTTTTTAAACCACAGCGCCCCCCCCCACTTTTCCCACCACAGATGACATTACAACATAAATCTACACACCCCACAAAAACAAAGCCAATGTTTTTGCCTGGGTTCTGTTAGTTCGACCTCTATAGATTCAATGGTACAAAATATAGGTCATCTAAGTGTGCATTTCAACCACAGATTGTCTATTTGTGAATCAGTTCTAAAAAAGTTGACTCGTGTAGGTAGGTAGCCATTTCTCCAAACTGAGCAAATGTACCTTTTATTGTGCCATTGGTAGTATAAAAAGAAATGTCGAAATGAAAACAAACTCCAATTTTCAATCGCCCTGATGGAGAGAGGGGGGGAAAAAAAAAAGTCTTCACACTGCCCGCCAAATGTGGCGCTCCCTCGAGAGGAGCGCCGACAGGTTTTTTTTTTTTAAACGGATCAGGGAAAGTTTAAAAAAAGAAAAAGTGGTTTCCAAGCCTTTACTTTCTTCAACATATTGCTAATGGCACCAATAGCACAGCTGGCGTTCCAATCCCTGTATTTAACCCTACCGAGAGGTATTAAAAAAAAAAAAAAGAATAATAAAAAAAAGCTCAACTAAGAAATCCCACAGGTTTTTAAAACATTCAGGGAAAAAAAAATGAACGTAGGTACGTTTTCACATTACTGTCGCTTGACCTCTCTCCCATCTCGTCACATTTTCAATACAAAACAAAAGACAAATGATGAACACGCATGCAGAAACCAGTCAGGTTGAGCTAAGTGGGCGGGGCCAAGTATTGGTCAGGCGATCTTAAGAGAAACATCACAAACAATGGTGGTGGTGAGGATGAGGAGGAGGAGGAGGAGGAGGAGGAGGAGGAGACCAGCGGGGAGCGCGCCTTGCCTTTCAACATCGTGAAGACATGCTAGGCTAATGATGAGCAAACAGGCATGGAGATTTGTTCTAAAAAATCAAACAAAGGGATAAAAACACAAGAGACAGACAGAGCGAGAGAGAGAGAGAGAGAGAGAGAGAGAGAGAGAGAGAGAGAGAGCAAAAAGTTAGGGCCACGGCACATGAATCGTTCGAGCCATGAGGCACCCTAAACAACAATCAACACACAGCCGGGTTCCCCCAAAAACAAGCTGGCCGCCCCTTCGCCGAGATGCAAACTCTGGAAGTCGAGCGGGCAATTGTCTAGCGGACGATCGTCGAGCAGGCGATCGTATAGTGGACGATCGTCGAGCAGGCGATCGTCGAGCGGGCGATCGTCTAGTGGCCGATCGTCGAGCGGGCGATCGTCTAGTGGCCGATCGTCGAGCGGGCGATCGTCTAGCGGGCGATCGTCGAGCGGGCGATCGTCGAGCGGGCGCGCGATTCCTGGACAGTTTGGACTATGTGCATTGGAGCCGGAACAATCAATCAATAACTAGTCAACTATTTGGGTATCACGGACAGCCGTGGTTTCGCTTCCCTCTTTCCCGAAGGCGGCGATTTCTTCAGCCTTTTCAACACCACACGTTGTCGGTCGGATCCAAAAGGCGACGCATTTTGCAACCTGCTCGGGGGGCCAAAGCGCCGCCTGAGGCATCGGTCCACTCACGAGCCCTTTGTGGTACCCGACCGCGCTGCCTTGCCTCGCTCATCGCCAATCATCAATTCATGGGAAAGCGAATAGTCCGGCTGATGTATTCCAACAACGGCGGAGTTGTGATTTGCCGTAGTGTGGCTCACTTGCAATTGACATCGCGTTGAACTCGGAAGCCAAAATGGAACTCGTCACCCTTGGCATTGATCAGCGGCCAAGAAGTGGCTCTCACTTTCATGAAGGTCGGCGGGGGAATTTTGCTTGGTTCCCATTTAGTTGGTGCAGTTTCAACGACAACACCGCCTAAACCAGGAGTGGGGTCCAATCCATGGATGGGACGGTCCTGAGCACAATCTTTTCTCGCAGGCTGTAAGCGGCGGGACGCAACGGAGACCGGAAGAGTCACCGAAAGGCATGTGGTGGTTCCACACGGTGGTGGAGCCACATTTCACGTTTTCGGGGGAACCCTGACAAGAGGGCGGCGACAAACAGTGGAAGGTAAACGACACACGACAACGACGCCTTCCACAAAACAAAACCAAAACCACAATCTACACGGACTGGACTGGACTGGACTGGACTGGAGGAACTCCCAACATGCAATGTACTTGGCACCGAAAAGATCCATCTGGAGTCGAGCCCAGATGGATGGAAATGACTGCGGGAGGGTGTTAATAAGAACAAGAATAAAGACAGACAGACAGAGAGACACCGAGAGGGAGAAAGACATCGAAACAAAGAGGGCGACGTTCACAGCGGGTGATGAGACGGACTCATGTAGGTAAAGAAGCACGCCGAGAAACCCACGCGATCCTTAGTCAACCTGTCTTAAGCGTCAACTGAAGGCAATTAAAAAAAAAAAAAAGGAGAAAAACAAAAACCAAAACGCTCTAATCTTGCTCCCTCCGGTGACAACACCGACTCAAGTGAGGCTCATAAATAATCATACATTAAAATACTCAAAACAGCAGGAATGAAATACAGTAGACGTGAAAAGATCATTGCAAACTTCTTTTTGTTGTCGTCGTCATTTTCGTTTTTTTGAAGGAAAGCCACAGGGCTCCTTTCTCCGCCCCCTGCCCCCCACCGAGTCTGTGCTGTGGTGACTGGCCGGAGGGCGAACTTACCCTAGCGTCGCTAGCGTTAGAGCTGGGGAGCATGGGGGGGGAGGAGGGGAGGGGGATCAGTAGGGCTTGCTGTCGTTCTTGGAACGCTTCAGCTGAACCTTCAGCCGTTTCATTCCGATCTGGAAGCCGTTCATGGCCTGGATGGCAGCTTGCGCCGAGACGGGATTGTCGTAGCTGACGAACCCTGCGGACGCACAGCGGGGAGCGGGACGGTCAGATGCCGTCCGTTCGGCAGGACCACCGACGCGGGCGGATTCTCGACGCCGCTGCCGCCCCCGAGATTCATTCGACGGCCGGGAGGAATGAGAATATTCGCTGGCGGCCGTCGGCTACGCGGGCAACCAACCGCGCTCCTCTTTGGGCCACTTCGGGCTTTTAGCGGTCCTCTGACTGACAAACACTGGTTGTTACCGACCAAAGAATTTGAATGGAAGAAGAGTGAGAATTCAATGATGATAACAAATCTTAGATTTAAAAAAATTACATAAAAGCTGAAAAAAACTCTGTCCCCCATATTGGCCAAAAAAAAAAAAGAATATTGAATCGGTGGGGGAATATCTGACAAAATACAAGGGAGAAAGAAAACAGCGGCTTCAAAATTTGCCCCCCCCCCCAAAAAAAGACGATTGGGGATCAGAAATCTGTCACGGCAGCTGTTAAAGTATTTCAACTGACTACAGTGAAGCTCCTCTACAACGAAACCTACATGGGTGAAAATACCCCCGAGTGTGAAAAAAATCTTCATGCATTAAGAGAAACATAAACAATGGTGGTGGTGAGGATGAGACCAGCGGGGGGCGCACCTTGCCTTTCAACATCGATGGCATTTCAAAAACTTTGCGGCGCGCCAGGCACTCGTTTCAAAGGACCGAGTCCGGGCCATCGTCAGGAAATTCCGTCGGCGGAGCACTCACCAAAGCACTTGCTCAGATTGGTCTGTTTGTCGATGAACACTTTGGCCGACACCACGTTCCCAAAGGGCATGAACATCTGCAGGAGGTCCTGGTCCCCAAACTCCTGCGGCAGGTGGTAGATGAACAGGTTGGCGCCCTCCGGCCCTGCTCCGTTGGCGTCAAACAAAAGGCCAGGAGCTCACGTTACAGAATCCCCCTCGCCGAAAAGGAGCCTGACCGACGGAAGGGGGGTTGGGGGGGTGCGCTCACCTTCCTTCTGGTGCCCGGGGATGCTCTGCTGCAGGAGCGGCTGGGGGTAGAGGGAGGGCAGGGCCGAGGCCGTGTACTGCTGCATGCCCGAGTAGGCCTGGGTCAGCGCGTCCATGGAACTGGCCGCCGAGCCGTTGGCCATGGACGAGCCCAGACCTCCGTTCAGAGCCCCCATCCCTGCTCCAAAGACGAGGCCCCGCACGATTTGTATTACAGCGGCGAGGTGGCAAGACTACTTGCAATTACAGGACCGAGTATTGATTTGGGCTTCTGATGACTTGCCCAGCGCGAAGGAAAACACTCCGCGCTTTCCATTTGTCTTCCCCACGTCAAAATAGGTTCGTCACCGACGGCCTTACTATCGAGGTTCGACCCAGAGAGGGAACAAGAACAATTGCCCGGTGCGGGCCAAACGCTAAAAGCTTCGCACGTTCAAAAACTCGCCGTCTAATCTGAAAAGCGAAGCTATGCTCAACATTTGAGAGCGGAAAGGTTGGGGGGTGGGGGCGGGGAGGGGGGTGGACGGACAGTTCCATTATTTGTGTCCATCGTTCAGGGATGGCAATGGCTAGTAATGAAAAAAGCGGAAAGGGGCGTGGCCTGGACGGGGGGACCAATCACAACAAGTAAGACATCATACACGTCCAATCGCAGGGCTGTTTACAATCGGAAGATGGAAAGACTGATCGGGAGAGCACGTGAAAACTCCACGATAAGGTACCTGACCCCCCCGCAAAAAAAAATGCCCAAACTTGTTTGTTTTGGAGATGTTTTGTGATAATAAACCAAATTTCCGCAGCATATTTACTCAAAATTAAATAAAATATATACATCTCTCCCTCTCTTTTAATTTTCGATCAATCTGGTCCCGGTCCCCTGCAAATGGTGGGGGTCAAGTGTACAGGAAACAAACAAGTTGTTTCACGAGATTGGTTCATTTTCAGCCTTTTTTTTTTTTTTAAACTTGCAAGCAAAAATGTTCAGTGGTCCTTACCGCCGACGCCGGCGGTGAGAGCGTTGAGGTTGTTGAGGCCAACGGAAGCCCCGGTGAGACCCTGCAGGGTGCCCAGAGACGCCAACGTGTTCATGGCGGCACTGGCGCTGGAACCCGCCGTTGAGCCGGCTGGTGAGGGGACACGCGCACCAAATACAGAGTCAAATCCCATGCGCGCATACCGTCGAACGCGCGGGAAGCCGAGAGGCCTCCGCATCGGACGGGCCGCGGTGGCGAAATCACCTGGGCTGGCCAGAGCTCCGAGCGCACTGGTGGCGGCCGACAGGCCACTGGAAGAGGTGGGGCTGCCGGAGGTCTGCGCCGCCGCCGCCGCCGCGGCTAACGTGGCCAAATTCTGCAGCTGAAGCGGATTCACCCCTACAAAGGACAGTTCCGGCGTTGGTCGGAGAGAGCCGGGGGCCGAGACATTTTGCGAGCATCTCCGAGCCCGACGGGTCCTTTCGCCAGGCAGTAAAGGCGACCCGTCGCGTGGGCAGCCGCGCGAGTCAACTCACCTAGCCTCTGGATACTGTTGAAAGTGCTCTGGTTGCTCGTGGAAGCGGCCTGCTGCAGCAACTGAGGAAGGCATGAAATTGGAAACGCTCAGTCAGTTCCCGACAATTTCACGCCGAGATGTTTGACCGCTCGGCAAGAGGACGGACGGCGCAGGAGAACGGCCGTTTGCGTTATCGTCCCACGCGCCCGTCGTCGGGGCCTCCTATTGCCGTTCGATATCAAAATGCCAAATCTTAATTGGAGGCATTGGCGCTATTCCACAATGAATACCTCCCTCGCCCCACCCTCCAAAAAACCTGCTCATTTCAAAAGAAGGATTCTTTGCATTCTATGATCCCGCCACTAGATGGCACCAAATTGTGCACAACCTACTTTTAAAGTAGCTTATTCACGGTTCAATGCCAATTTGCACAATTTAAGGGAGCATCAAGTGAGTGGACTTCAACGGTAAGGTTTGGTTGGAACGCGCCGTTTCTCCACGAGCCCATATGCCACGACGTTATGTTGGAGACCTCGTTTTATTTTATTTTTTTCGTTCCAGCGATCGCGGGTGGGCTCCCTGTGCGGACTAGAGTTTTTGAAACGACAATACTTCTGGTTTAACGCCACTTTTGTGGCACGAAAAAATGAGTTTGGCGCAGTCGAAGCCACTTACGGCCAGGTACTGAGGCGTGAGGCTGCCCAAACCGGCCAGGTTCCCCCAGGTGGAGGCGCTGTTGAGCTGCTGGATCTGCTGCACCAGTTGCTGCTGCAGACGGCGCTGCTCTTTATCCCGCTGCGTGTCGGCAAATTTCACCACCAGAGGCGACGAGCAACCCTGAAGTGACAGCGACATAAAAAAAAAAAGGAAGCAGAAGGAACAAGAAAGAAAGAAAATGGTTGGGAAAAACAAGCCTGGGAAATTGGGAGGACTTGGCTTCGAGAAATACAAATAAGATCGGGGGCGGGGGGGGGGAGGGCGAGGGGCGTCGTCGTCGTCGATGCCCGAAGGCTTCTTTTGGTAGCCGCATTCATACAAAAGCTAACACACAGAGGACATGTGCCATGCATAGCCGGGCCAGCTCACATTCGGAGAGGGCGCGGGACGATGGCGCTGGGGGCCCGAACCCCGACAGAGTCCGCCCGCGCGTGACAAATGGAAGACGGCGAATTCAAAAAACTCAAACCAGGCAAACGGCAGCAGACGTTGACGGGGAGAGTGCGAGGCGACAGACAGCGTCGACAGTGGGACAGGCGCACAACGGCTCAGACAGATGCGTGCGGAACAAAAGGGCATGCGCCGCCGAGGGAAAATGGCCGCCGCTGTCGCCGCGGCCAGGCGGGGCCAATTTGAGACGCAGACGACGCTGGAGCGTCCGATTGACCGGCTGTCAAATGATTGCCGCCCGGCTTCCGAGAGTCGCGTGGCTAAGCCAGGCCAAGGAACCGGAGCCTCGGTTCGGCCCCCTTTCCGACGGACTGGGGCTGGGCTCCGACAGGTCAATACGATTCCGTTTTGATCAACCGTCCCCGTCTAGCTGGGGAAGTCGGCAGTGCTACGTCACGGCATCTAAGAACATTGTTGGGGGGGGGGGGGCATGTTTGGTTTGTTTTTTTTTTTGCCACTGTCTGGCCTAGACACTTTCAAGCTTTTCCAACACAAGGGGGCAGCAAAGTATGTGGGGAGTCAATGGGGGGGGGGTAGAAATAGGTGTTGAGGGGGATACAGTACCTCCATAGTCTGAGAGTGATGCATGGTTTTGATTGCATTCTGTGCCATTGCCCTGGTAGCAAATGTGACAAACGCACAGCCTGTAGGAGGAGGGGGGGAGGGGGGCAGGGGGGGAACAATAGGAGAGGGAGGGGACGGAGAGAGGGAGGGACAAGAAGAAACAAAAACAAGACAAAAAAAAAACAACAACAAAAAAGGTTTGGACAAGTCGTTATGAACCCCCCCAAAACACATTACAGTCACAGAGAATGCAGACAGAACCCCCCCCCCTCGCTGGTTAGCACACAGAGAAAAGACGACAACGGAACAGGAACACATGAGCACGACGAGTTGGCAGATTCAAAAAACAGCCGCCCGGAGAGCCTCCGCTGGGTGGTGAAAACATTCATCTTAGAGACGCACGCACACGTTTATACATAAACATATGTAGATACATATACACACATATTACACACACACACGCACATTCAGCTACGATTATCAAAAGAGCTGAAAATACCCCCCCCCCCAAAATGTCGTATGCAGGTTTCTAAAATTTGAGATGTGCTCTGATGAGCCTTTTGTGCTCGTGGAACGAACGGCGGCATGTCGAAGAGCGGCGGCGGCGGCGGCGGCCGCCAGCCCGGCACGCCCAACCGAGGCGGGCGGGCGGCGGTTGCCAGGGCGACCGGGCCCATTGTAACCCGGACGGCCTCAAGCGTCGTACCGTTAGAAAAGCCTTTTAATCGGAGAGGTGGGCGGGGGGAGATGGCGTCAGGGGGGGGGGGGGGGTCCGGCGCTTACCTCTGCTCTGCCCGTCGGGTCCGCGCAGGATTCGGCACTCCTCCAGCTGGCCGAAGGACGAGAACATCATCCTGACCTCGTTCTCGCCGTATTTCTTTGAAACCATTCCGATGAAGAGTTTTCTGTCTTCGACGGCTGCGGACGCACACAAATCAAAGGCGGGGGGGGGGGGGGGGGGGGGTCAGAACTCAAGCTCTTGACTTGACCAATTAGGGTAGAGCAAAAGAAAGCCTGTAGCAAGCGGCGGCTGCTGCCTGCTGGCGTCACGCCGACACGTTCTCGGCTCTCCGTGCCGGAACAAATGTGGACAACTTACAAGCTTTGTTTTCCTCCTTGCCTGCTCCTCCAGGCAGATGATGATGATGATGATGATGATGATGATGTATCATCCATTCTTGTGCCCCCCCCCCTCACCTCTCGTACCTACGCTCCCTCGGTACCTTTTTAAAGCCTTTAATCCTCCTCGCGCTCAGCGCTACATCGAAATGATCTGGCGCTGCCATGAGCTCAACGAGAACCTTCACTTGATGCCACTATTTAATAACGACAGTTTTTATATTTTTAAAAGTCAAAAAATACTCACCGCTTGTTTTCTCACTGTCGGCCGGTTTCATCTGAATAGGATGATGCATCTATAGAGTGGAAAAGAAGGGTGGGGGGGGGGGGGTTATCGAGTTATCGGCATGCGCGTGGCGTTCTCTGCTTTGCCATCTTCTCGTCGCGCTTCTTCCGCACATTTGGCCAGCCGCTCACCCCCACGCGGCCTGCGACGCGGGGGCCAAATTCGGCATTTTCCAAATAGGCGCAATAACAAGCTCAGAACATTTGCTAAGGCGAGTGGGCGGCGGGGTGTCTGTATCTGACGTTTCTTTATTGCCACTTAAATGGAGCCTCGTTTTTTTTCGTGTGTGCGTGTGTGTCCTCGCACGACTTTGTCCCAATCGATTTTTTTTTTGGTTGCACATTTTGACAGCCATATGGCATCAAAGAATAAACAACACGGACAAGAAGCGCTAGCAGCTTGTATGCGCGGAATTTAAAAAAAAAAATCTAAAACGGTCGGGGGGGGGGGGGGTGTTTAGAAGCACGAAAGTGAAGCAGACAGATGGCCCACTCGATATGGCTACCCCCCGCCCCCCAGTCACTGTCATCCAAACTCGGTCACCTCCAGCCGGTGCCAGTAAGGCTAACTTGCGATCGTTTTTGAATCCTCTAGGTGGCGCCCTTGGTTTAAAGATGCAGTGGAAAGCATTGCATGGTTGTATTTCAACCAAGAGCACCCACCATCTTAGTGGAGTCAAAAAGATATCGCAAGTGCTTCATGAAGCTTCGTTTTCCCAATCGCTGCTTTTTTAGTATTTGAATCAAATGCCAAAGTTGCCGTTCAGAAGCGCGAACATTCGTGGGGAGGTTTGCGGAGCTTGACGTGGGTCCGGTTTACACTGGCCATATTTAAGGCCTACTTATTGAAGACCCCCCCCCCCCAGCAACAAAAAAAAAGTGTCAATGATTCACGTGGGCTAGCATGACGAATGCATTCCACTTGAAGGTGGAAAAAATGGCTCTTGCTCAAGCCAAATTTCAGCCCACGGCGGCCATCTTGTGTGTGTGCTGCGCGCTCACCCCACTTAAGGTCTTGATGTTGTGGAGGGCGTTCTGGGCGTCCAGTGCAGCTTTTCTTGTATAAAAAGTTACAAAACAGCATCCTGTGACAGAGAGAGGGAGAGAGAGACCAACAATTTCAAAAGGGAAGCCGAGCCGGCAGGACGTTTTCAATTCATCGTTTCTTGAAATCTGCCTTCAGAAAATCAATGAAGAAACCCCCCCCCCCTCAAAATGGAGCGAGCTCTCGTGCTTCAAGCCATTCCTATTGCCACTTGCTAAGTTTCATTCCCATGGAAACGTTCCAATGTGGAACATTGCAGAAACCTTTGGGAGATTTCCCGGATGTTTTAATGGCGCAACTCTGATTGTAGGGGCGGGGGGGGGGGGGGGGGGGGGTTCAATGGCAGTTCGTGGGAGCCCAAACGCGGGTCAAGAAAGCCCCAACGTGTCCTGCGGAGCGCTACGGTCCGCCCACCTTGAAAGCGTATAAGCGTTCAGACGGCAAGAGGGAGGAAAAAAATGGGAGAGAGGAAGAAAGAGGTGGTGGTGGGGGCGGAAGGAAGGAAAGAAGGGGGGGGGGTGGAGGGGCCTCTCATCCTTCCGTCCCAGCAGACCGCCGGTGGCGTTCCAGCCTGTCGGTTTCAGCGGGATGGGGAAGTGGAGCACTGCAGCGTCTCTGACCTACATAGTGCGTATTATGCCGGGGCGCCAGGGGCGGGGCGGGGCGGGCGCTCTGCCCGACGCCGATAGGCGGCCGCACGCCATTGCGCCCGCCGACGCCTCGTCGGGGCGCCGTTTCACACGCGTTGAAAAAAGGAAAAATTGGACGGGGGCTAAAAACAAGCCAAAAGCAAATTGAGGGGCGGCTGCGCAAATAAACAAGAGCCTGAGAGCATCACGTGGACCCCCACTTCTCCAAAGGGGGTGCGAAAATGGGCGGAGGATGCGCGCGGGGAGTTGAGGGGGGGGTATGCGGATATGGCAGGATCTTCAGCTCACGCAGACAGCTGTGCCTGGGCCACGTTGGCTTTTCCAAGACATTAACATGTCAATGGGCCATCGCAGCTGAAACGCCACAGGAGGAAGTCGATGGGTCGGTGCCGCGCTGGGGGGGTTGGGCTTTTAAAAAAAAGCAGCCTTTGAACCACCGCCGTGTGTGTGTGTGGGGGGCGGGGGGGGGCGCAACACTGCCCTTTACACACACACACTAACATTGATGCGTCTGTGCGATCGCTGCCATTTTCCAGAGCAGGCATGTGCGGCTTCGGGCCCCCGGGGGAGTGGGGGGGGGGGGGGGAGGTTGGTTTGCAGCTCTCCCGGCCTCAACGCGTCCGATTCAGACGATCGGCATGAGAACAATCGGCGTGATTTGAAGCGGGCGCGTCGCTCAACGCGGGCAGGAGTTCGGACGCCCCCCCCCCCCCCCCCCCCCGTTCCAGAGGGTCTCTCGCAACGGCACGGCCTCATCCGGTCAGTCGCCCTTCGGTCACGGTGGCACAAGTCGTCGTCGTTGGATCTTGGGAAGCGTTTTGTTCAAACGTGGTGGGTTTCCCTGAACGGAAACGAAGGGCTCGCCTTGTTTCGTCGCCTGGAGAGTCACAAGCGCTCCCCCCACCTTGGGGGGCGGCGGGATCGGCAGAATCCGACAAAGTCGGCGGCCATCTTCAAGCGCGGCCTGACTCAGCCCAGTTTTTAGTTTTTTTGTCCAGCATCCTTTTTCAGGACCTCTCCGTTGTCGCGCAGCAAAAGAAAGGAAGGATGACGTTGCCGTTAACGCCGCAGCGGGAAACGGCCTTCGTCATTTGTTAGCATCCTGCGGTGAACTCAAACGCGCCGCTTGCTCGAAATGTCATTTGGCGCACGCACGCGCACAGCCGATATGCGGATGCAGTGAACAACCTTGCGTTTTAGACGACGCGGCACCGTCGGCCGCAAAGCAAAAAGGAAATCTTGCTCTAATGCGGCTTATGGAAATGGCTTTTAAGACGACTCAATGCTGTCATGCGAAAGCACAAACGCGGCTGTGCTTCAAGAGCAGGCGGGGGGGGGGGGGGGGTATATGTGTTGCTATGCGAGTGTGGGACAGCGCGAAGGCGGTCCTACCTTTGCTCTGAGGGGGGTTCTGAGTGCGATCGCGCAGGATGTTGATCTGGTGCACGGCTCCAAAGGGTTCAAAAAGCTCCTTGAGTTCCGTTTCCGACCAGGAGCGAGGGATCTGGCCCACAAACATCTTGATGGAGTCCGGGTCCGGCTGATCCAAGTGTTCCGACGACCCGTTCATCTTCATGCCGTTGCTGTGGGGAAGGAGGAGGGGGGGGGGGGCACATAATGGACCATTGAGTGAAATTGTCTCCGAGACATCCAGCAACTCAGCCGTGAGATTGCCTCGTACACGTTTGTCCGTTTTCCGTGTGGTTGTTCGCTCCGTTTCCACCTCTGTTGCTTATTGGCTAAACGGTTGATGTTAACCGTGGAGCGACTCGGCGGAGTGGAAAAGAGGTGTCCATTTTCTGTTGGGGCGCTTTGAAAAGCTTCCAGGAGAGCCGGGCGGGACCCACCTTGAAAGTCGCCATCGGGCGATTGGCGGCAAATGTGCCGGCGACGACGATAACGAATCGCGGGGGGACTCCGCATCGACTCGGGTTCCAAAACATGCGCATTGAATTGAATGAAAGGATTCTGCCGGATATGAATATTTTCTGTATATATTTATATAATATATATCAGAATAGCAAAAGCGAGCGCAGCTCTTCTCCACCACCGTCGGCTTATTTTCGGATAAATATCGTCGCGTCCCCACTTAACTCGTTCAGTAGCAGCCAATTCCGGACCACGTCTGAAAAGACGCTTAAAAACGTCTCTGGGAGCGAATGAGTCAAAGCGGCTGCAAGAGGCGGAAAAGAAACGGCGCCTATTGCTCGCTAAGCGGAATCGGAATCCTGCCTTGGGTGTGAAGGCGGGCGGCACGTCGTCGCAAAGCACAACCGGGATTCGGAAAGCGCCCCGGACGGGGCACATCGAGATAATGGTGGACTTCAAAAGACGGTCGCGGCGAGAAGAAAAGGGCCATTTTTTTTTTTTGCACACCGACCTCTGGACGCGAGCCATCCATCGCTTACAAAAGGAGCCCAGACGTTCGGCCGAAACGCCAAACTCCTTCAGGGATTTCAACGACATGCTAGCGAGTAGCAGTTGCGCTAGCTCTCCTCCCCGAAATCCAAAGCCGCGTTCGGCTACGAAAGCTTTTATTCCCGCGGCGTCGTCCACATAGCAGAGCCACTTGGGAAGCGCCTGGCTTCACCCCCCCTTGCCCGAGCGACCGTTTCACAAGCACCGCAGAGCTCGACGAATGGCAGCGAAGCAACACAATTTCTTTCTCGGGCAGACGGCGGATGGTACGGGGAGTAACCCGCGGATTCGTCAGCACGGCGGGGGGGACAATGGCGCATTGTTCCCCGACGCTGCCCGACGCCGTTCACCACGAGGCGACGAGCACAATGGGCCGACTCAGGGGCGCGCTTGGGAATCCGTGGACAGCCGCGGCGGCGATTGCGAGATGCCGTTTCTCCGCTTTTGCCGGCGGGCGCTTGGTTGAGAAAACTGCAACATTAAAAAATTTAATTTAAAAAAATCAATAGAATATGTTGGTGGAATGAAATGCCAGCAACACCCGCAGTGGAGCCGCTCCAGTATTGTCAAGTCTTGTTTGCGAGCGAGCGAAGAAAGGAACGGGCAGATTGAGCGGTAAATTGGCTCAAAGCGGGGAAAGTGAGGGTATTCTTCCGTCACCTTGGCTCTGCTCGGTGCTCGGGAAACCCGCCACAGCTGCAATCAAATTTTGTTTCGCTGACGGGCCGGAAAGGGTTGATGCCCCGCAGCAGCTGACGGCGGCGGCCGTGAAAGTCGAAGATTTATGGCAACCCGCTGCTGAGCTGTGACCGGGCAGGCACGCCGGCGACACCTCGGCGAGGCCCATAATAGCAACCCGGACGCCCGGCGGTGGGCGACGTGAGGTCAACGAGGAGAAAGACGCGTCGCTTGCCTGCGGGCGCAAGTCGCCGACACGGACCACATTTTTTTGACGCAGACCACGGGTGGCAAACTCAAGGGCCGGGGGCCAGATTGGGGCCGCCGTATCATTTTATGTGGCCCGCCAAAGCAAATCACACACGTCAACTTCCATGACGCTTGCTAAAATCTCAAGCGAAATGTCAAATTCTCATATATGTTGGGTTGGTTCAACAAGGAAAGAGTCGGGTCACGGTCAGTCTCTTCAAAGAACCCCAAAAGTTTGGGGTCCCCCCCCCCTTTTTTTCCCAAAGTGAGCGATACATCAACTGCAACAAGCCCCCAAAAGGCCGGCCGGATGGGAGCGCCAAACCTTGGACGATCGCATCCATTGGACGAGTGCCATGTTGCTCAAATTAAAATATTGATCGTGGAGCCGTTGCGGTCGGGGGGGGGCAAGGTTCCGGACCGATGTCGCTTGCGACCATTACAGTAGAAACAAGTTTTGGCTCACTGGCCCGAGGCTGCGGTGACGGGGTACGCTGCTGTTTGGCTTTATATTTCACACCGCTGAGGGGAAGGGGGGGGGGCAGTCACGCAGAACAGCTGCTTGCTGGCAATTACCTCGAGTACATAACGACTTGTTTTCAAAGCACCAAACTCAATTAAAAAAAAAGGGGAACAAAATCGGTTTGGAAAATCTAAAAAAAAACTTTTCACGTGAAGCGCTCTGCACAAGTTCACATTAATTAAAACCCCGCGCTCCACTTTCCTTTATTTCCCCATGCGGGCAAACAACGGACACTCATCTTCATTGTTGCCCCCCCCCCCGCCCCCCCGCACCTCGCGTGTGAGGACAGAGGCGTTCACGTTTGTGGCCAACAAGCCGGCAGCATTGGAGGATGCCGCCGCCCGCGCCATTAACTCCGTAATGGCCACGGGGTCCCCCGCAGGTGGCAAAGGATGCGGCTAAAAGGCGAGCCGGCGCGCCGCCTCCCAAATCAACGTAAACGCAGCGGAAAGCGGGGGGCCAATTCCACCTTCACATCGCCGCTTCCCGTACTCGCGCTTGTCCCATTCGTGTCGTGAAGGAACGTTGGACGGAAGACGACGCTGCGCCGACGACAACTAGGACATCCGACGAATAGCAGGCGCTAAATATAGTCCGCCCCCCCTGCCCCCCCGCCCGCCCCCGACTGAGCTGCTCCACAAAAGCATCAATCCAAAAGAGACGCTGGCCGTTGGCGAGGCCGAGCGACTCGCAAACCGAGAGGTGCCCTCATTCCGACGCTTCACATTTCCTCACGCGGTCGTTATTCGGAACAACGGCGCAATTCTGGCCGGCCGAGCGCGCGCGCGCGCTAACAAGCGCGCCCGCGCTTCTTTCTGCCCTTACATAACGCTTCCACCACATCATCTTTTGTTCAGGCTATCTTGCCACAGAATTTGCTGCGTGGCTATTTTGCCGTCCCACCGTTGCGGCGGCGAGCCGGTTTCTGCTCGTGTATCCCCCCCCCCCCGTAGAACTCGGCGCTGTCAAATGTGTTTTCGAGTCAAGCGTTCCAAAGCCTCGGGCCATCGATGAATCCGCCCGAAAGACTTGCGAGTTTGCAATCGACCTGAACGTGAGTGAGGCGCAATCCTCGCCCTCTGCTGTCCTATTTGGGACCGAGTGGGGATGACTTTTAAAGGCGGGGCTCGGGGGGGACGTTCGCGCCGGTTCGGTGCAATCTCGTCTGCCATGTGGGCCACGCCTCAAATTTGGGTTTGGTTTTTGGGTCTCGACGGGGATATGATGGGTATGCTCACACCTCTGCCTCAAGTTGAACCAGGAAAAACTCCAAAGTCAAGATGGCGCCGGTTCCCCAGGACGCGCTCTGAAGCCGTTTTGCCGGATGCAAAGATCAGCAACTAGTCGAGTCTCTGCGTTACGTGCTTGCACCCGCTAAATGGTTAGCAGATAAGCATCCTTCATTTCTTTTTTTGGGGGGGGCGGGCGGCTGGTCATAGTTCGGAAGCCTCGTTTGTCCTCATTGTGCATGGGGTCTCTCGCATAACCCCCCACCCCATAAAAAATAATGCGGGCATGTCTGTGGGCCACGAGTCCCAAGTCCGGCTGGGCTTTGTCGTCAAAGACTCGGCGCGTTTGCTAGCGTCGCTTGACACTCGTTTGTCGCACCGAGGAAGTTGCGCGCGTTCCCGTCCACCCGAAAATGCAGCTCAGCTCTCCACATCTTTTGGAGCTCCTTCGACAACTAAAGACGCTTGCTTGCGAGACGTGTATTGGTGCCGTTGTTCAATCAGCCTCTCCCTTCGCTTGGCGGCACGGCGGCGGCGCGTTGCCTTTGTCACATCTCGGCTCGATTCCTGCCATGCACTTTCATTTGGAGTCAGCCAATCCTCCATCAAGCGTCTCCAGATGCACCAAAATGCCACCGCCCGCCTCTTGACCGGCACTCACAAAGAGGAATCGCATCATTCCTACTCTGGCATCCCTTTTTTAAGATTCTCCGATTGCTTTTTCCAATCTTGAAATGCCCCCCCCCCCTCACCTGACCTCTCTGAGCTCCTCCGCCCCTACACACCGAACGCTATTAAAGGTACGGAGAACTAAGCTCAGAGGGCATGGAGCCTTTTCCGCCGCTAGTCCCCATCTTTGGAACTGACTGTGACAATATGAATAAAAAAATAAAAATGGATTGTTCCTGCTCCAAGATGCTAAGAATGGAATCGTTTGGGGGTTCGCGGTGATCAACGTCAACCAAGAGTGGTTTGAAAGCGACCCCCCTTCGCCGTATTTTGTACCGAGGCAATTACGAGAACATTTGAGGTGTGGCAATTTGTACGACAAATTTTGGCATATCGGCGGCCGCAGGTCTCGGTCCGTCTCGACTCCCAGCCGCTTCAGTCGCCATTTAGTTTGAAAACTCCCAGCCGCTTCAGTCGCCATTTAGTTTGAAAACTCGCCCCTAACCTAGTTCCTGGCGACAACTGGCCGCTTTTAAGCCATGCCGTTAAAAGACGGGGCCTGTGGCGGAGACACACACGGGGGCCACTTTCTTTGGCGTATGGAAAAGAGGAGTCTTCGCAAGCCTGTTGTTGACACGGGTCCGGTCACAAGATCTTCCTCGGAGGCTCAATAATCATTAGGGGTGGGGGGGTGGGGGTAGGGGTGGGGGGGTGGGGGTAGGGGTGGGGGGGTTCCCGCGGTTAGGTAAGCCTCCCTACAGGGGCGGAAGAGCGGTGGCCGGCGGAGCTAGTGTGGCTAAATTGGGGTGTGGGGGGGTCGGAGAGCAACAAACATGTCGCGTTCCACGAAAACCGAATATGAGGAAACCTGAGCAAACGCCGGCCTACTCCACCGTCCGCTTCCCCTTTCAACTGTTGACGAGCGAATCGCCTCGCAGACGACGACGCCAACTCGGCCAATTTGCGCGATTCTTTTTTTTTTGTTTTTTTGTTTTTAACCAGCGACAAGCAAGGTTCGGCTCGCTTATAAGAGCACATTTCTTGGTTGGTTGGACAACAGAGCGAGAAGCACATGATACGCGAGTCGCCGCGCGCTCGCTAATGTCGCTAAGCTAACAAACACGCACACACACACGGACCAACAACACTGCTCCGTTTTCGGTCTCGCTTGGCCGCAAAACGAAGACCGCCGGGGGGGTTCGTCGAAACTCGAAGCGACCGGCCGTTATTTCGACACTACCGACCGAGCCGCGTTCGGTTAGCCGGCCGTTTTCGACGCGTTAGCCGTTAGCTCCTCCAGTTGGGCTAAGAGGCTACGACCTACAAAATGAAACGTTTCATCATCTACCCCCCCTCTCCAAGCGCAACTTCAAAAACAAAACAAAAAAAACGGCGACCATGAGCAAGTATCGCAGGTACTTACATGGCGTCCCCCGCAGCCATTAACCGACTATCAGTCAGCGGTAGGTAATCCAGGCTATACGACGTCGAAGTCATACTCTCGGTGCTGTCTTTAAAAAATATCTATATACAAAAAAAAATGGCCGTCTAATCTCACAATGGGGGCAAAGAGAGCACGTCCGCGCTCACTTGCATGAAGGCAAAGCAGGCGACGAGCGAGAACAGGTGCCGACTGACTGCCGAGAGACACACGACGACGAGGGGGGGAGGAGGAGAAAGAAGAGGGGGTGGTGTTGTTAGGGTGGGGGGGCGTCGCGTTCTTCTTCTTCTTCTGCTGCTCCTTCTTCTTCTTCTTCTTCTTCTTGCTGGTCGTCCGATCGCATGTGAAGAAGAGCAAGCCCGCTCGCTCCCCCCCTGAAACGCAAGCAACGAGAGAGCAGGCACGGGTGCAGCAGCCCCAGCCGCGCGGAGAGGACAAGTGGGAAAGACGAGAGAGGGCTGCGGTCGAGCAGGGGCGTGGTCAACGCCGGGATGGAACCCGGCCCAAATACCAAGTCACTCGACTCGCTTCCGCTCTCCTGAGGGGCTCGGGTGTGCTGGTGCCTATACGCTGTCTTCGGGCGGTAGGCGACCCTCAACCGGTCGCCAGGGCACGCAGGGACGAACCGCGCTCACAATCACTCCGATGGACAGTTTGGAGTATCCCATCAGCCTGCCGTGCATGTTTTTTGGAATGCGGGAGGAAACCGGAGTACCCGGAGAAAAGCCAGGCAGGCACAGGGACAACGTGCAAACTCGGCACAGGAAGGCCGCGCGGCCTGGAATCGAACCCCGCATCTCTGCGCTGTCAGGCGGATGTGCTAACGAGCCGTTCACCACACCGTTTGTCCTGCTGGCGACCGGTTCAGGGTGTACCCCGCCTACTGCCCGAAATGGGCTCCGGCACGCCCGCGACCCTCCCGAGGAGAAAGCGGCTCAGATCGCGGCTAGACGGTTGACTATTAACGGTGCGCCTCAAAAGAACTGTTTCAAAACATTCCATTTCGATAACATCCTTTTATTGAACTTTTTTTTTGTGCAACCAATCATGAACTCAACTCGACCGACGTTTATTCCATTTCAAGATTGGAGGATCTACTTAAAAAAAAAAACAACAACAAAATGGGGAGCCAACGAAGGGATGCCAGAGTAGTAGGAGTGATGTGCTCGCTCTTTATAAATAGCATAGCAGTCAAGAGGCGAGCAGCGGCATTCTGGACCAACTGGAGACACTTAATGGTGGATCGTTTTGTAGCAGTCATCCAGCCGCCCTGCGACAACGGCGTGAAGGAGCGTTTTGGGGCTAGCTAGCTAGTCTGTGATTTTATACAGGATACTCTTTGTTAGCATGAAGGTGGCAGACGGCGGCGCGACAAACGTATATTTTGCTGACGACATTTGCAGCGATACACTTTTACCCTCAACTCTGCGTGCGTTTTTGCGTTTGTTGAAGTGGCAGTTGTTGCGACCTTTCAAATGACCGCGACGTCAATGCTCACTTGTCAGCCAGTCTCGGGTGCTTCACTTTCGATGTTAGCATCGAGCGATCTGACTTTGGTTCGATGAAATGAGATGGCTGGTGAAACATTTTCGGGCGTTTCCCATATTTTAATAAATGACCGTCTCTTTATAGGCGCAATTTCAAGGCATGGCCATGAAACGGCGCCTAAACCGGGTTGGGATGCAGAATGCGCCGGGCGGGCGGGCGGGCGACCTATTTTCCCCTCGATACACGCAGCCTACTTTGTGACATGCGTTCGCGTGGCGCTCAAGGGGATGCTATAAAAAGGGAGTCGAAAGCTCTCTGGAGAATGTGCTTTTATGAAATCAAGGCGGGGGGATGAAGGGGGGGGTTGCAACAAGAGCTGCAGCATGCACAAAATCACTTTGACTCTTTTCAGGGGGGGGGGCTTACTGTATATAGGAAACATGTCTTGCTTACTGATGCTTAGTATAGACAGTTGGGGCCTTCAGATGCAATTTTAAGTTGCTCAGTGATAGCCCCCCCCCCAAAAAAAATAGCAATGTGATTTTGAGAACATCACACTATGATTGTATGGCATAAAAACTGAATGTTTGTCGTCGTGGGTTCAAGATGAGGCGCTTTCCAACATCGCCCCCCCCCCCTTTCCTTAATCTCAAATGATTCCGGTGTACAGTCATCACATCATAATCCCACCAATGTACTGCGCTTTTGTTGTTGACGTCGCATTTTTTTCTTTTTTTTTCAAATCAGTACTGCGTTCAAACATATGAAAAAGGGAAAGCTAATCGCCTTCAACTAGGAAATGTCCCATTTTTTCTTTGTCGACTTTTGGACGGCAGCAGTTTGCCGAATGGCGACCGAGCCTCGAAGGCTCTCAAAATGGAGAAGCGAGCGAGGGAACGTCCGTTGTGATTGGGGGCGGAGGGGAGGGGAGGGAGCCCCCTGGTGGAAAAAGACGCGCGAGCCTCCAGACGACTCCAACTTCGGTCACCAGTGCCGACGCGACCGTTCGTTGCTAATTTGCCGTCTTTTGTGAGTTTTGGAGGCTTCGGCGTACGTCGCCCCGCCCGCCCCACCTGCCTCTGCCGCCAGAAGAAGAACAAGAACGAAAGGAAATGGCCGGACTCGATCTATTGATGTACATCAGATCCAAATCTAGCGTGTGTATCTGAACAGCATATGTCGCAAATGGCCCGCAGACAGATCACATCCATGTGGCTTTTTTTTGGGGGGGGGGGGTCGAAAACCAAGTGAATCCCCACTTGATTCGTCGCCTTTAAGAGGAAATAATCGAGAAATTCAGAAAGGCGCAGCAGCAGCATCGGGGCAACCGAACAGCCTGAAGTCAGGATGACATCCAGGCGAGACAAAGACGATGTTCACACAAAGCCAGTTGGGACGTTACACTGAGCGGGTGGGGGTGGGGAGGAGTTGTGTGGGTGTGTGGAGGGGGGGGGGGGGGGCAGAGCAGAACGTACCTGAGGGGCAGGTCCTCGGTCCTGACGGTAGGGGGGCAGCGCATGCTGTTGGCATACAGACCCTGCACCAGGGCCAGCTCGGAGGAGTGCTCCAACATGGGGGCTGCGGAAGGAAATGGTCGCGGGAGAGAAGCGCTCCTCGTCGGCTTTGCTCTCTCTCTCTCTCTCTCTCTTAGTCCGTCTGCCTCGCTCGCTCGCTCCCAGCCCAGCTTTTCCCTCTCTCCCGCTGGAGTGCATCCGAGCATGGAGCCGCCCCGCCCATGCGCGCCCCCTTCCTCTCCGGTGCCGGGGCCAAAATAACCCCCCCTTTGACAGTTTGCGGTACTCGAATGCGTCGCTTGCGGCGAACCGCTTTTGCCACACTTGCCCTGGGTGGCGCTCATCGGCATCTGGATTAGGAAAACTCAACAAATGTTGCGGTCATGACCACCAACATATGACAGCGGAAGACGATTCACACGCATACATATTCTTTATCCTCTGTGAAAAAGCAAAAAAAAAAAAAAAAAAAAAGACTACAGCAGCACACCGAGTCAGTTCGAGGTGAACGTCTTCTTTTTGCGGTAGTTTGCGCTGTATTGCCCCCTAGTGGCCACACCACAAAGGGGCACGATGCCAAAGGGCCAAAATCATGATGGAGGTGCACGAAGAATACCAAAAACAAGATGAGCAAATCCTCCCCCGGTTTTGTATTCACTTCTTTGCAGTCCGTCTATTGTTCCTCCGGTGCGGGTCCTGAGGTTGCGTGTTGAAATCCCCGCTCAGGTTCTTCTGCCGCTTGCTTCCTGGGCCTTCTTCCCACTTCCGCCAAGATTTTGACTTTGCGGAGCTTTCCAGAGGTGCAAATGTGATTGTACAGGCTGCGCAATTGGCCGGCGACCGGTCCAGGGTGAACCCCACCCACCCCCCCACCAAGATCCTCATGAGCGCGACTGGTCGCCGGTCAACCTGCTGTCAAAAGTCACGAAGAAGAAGCAAGGGAGTGAAATAAAGTCAATCTCTGAAACCTGGCTTGTCAAAATAATTTGTTATTATTCATTCATATATTTTGGGGGAGAGGGGGGGGGGCAAATGCAATAAGCTACTGGGGAGGGAGAATGAGGACTGACTGACAGACAGAGCGCGCGCAAAGTCCTATTTGGGGTGCTCGGGGACGTTTGCAAGGGCGCAGACTGTTGCTCTTTCGTGGTCACATATCCAAATGAACTCCAATGACAAAACACAGCGAGGGTCAGAGCCAGGGACAAAAACGTACAAGCCCCCCCCGGCCCCCCACCTCTCCCAAAAAATAAAAATACAAAATTGGAGACAGCGGGGTTCAGGGGCCGCATCCCTCGTACGACTTCAGCATTTTTGGCTCATCTTGACCCGTTTTGCGCAAAGGATATGGGCGGGTTTGAGGGGGGGGGGGGTAAAATAGAAACTTTTCAATTTAAAAAAAATGTACAGAAATTACAGAGCGTTAAAAACTCATACCTGAAAATGCAGTCATCAAGTTGAGGGCAAAGAGGAGAGAAACGAAGAAGAAGAAAACAAAAAAACAAAAAACACTTGCCTTGAGAATCGGTATTTACATTTATACACTGGGAGCAGTTGGGAAAGGGGGGGGGCATCATTCTGTACACCGAAAGCAAAGATAGCAAAAGGGAAATCTTCTCTGTGAGAATTTTGGTTGAGACGATTGCCAGGCTCCTGATGCGCTGGCTCCAAAGGCATTTTTTTTGGGGGGGGGGGGTTGTTTTTGTTTTTCAGGCCGCGTCACGCCGGCTAACGTGGTGAAAAATCCTTTTTCCTTGTTGTCGATTTGAAACTTTTGTCAGTGCCCGACGGCTTCTTTCAAGTTCGGCCCCCCCAAAATGTGTCTGCTTGCGCTTAGTGCGGTTTGTGTTTCTTCTTCTTGTGTTTTTTGTCCTTCTTCTTGCTGGAACATTTGACACAAAACCACTGCTGGTCTGCAGGGGGCGCCGCCACAATTCCCACGCAAACCCTGAACACACAAACACACCACAACACGTCATCGTCATTTTTTTTTTTTTTTTTGCAATCGCTGAATGTGTCGGCGTTGCCTCGCGTACCAGTGGTACCAGTCGTCGCAGTCGTCGCATCCGATCATGGGGCTGCCGTCGTCGGGCTTGTCGCATCCAGGACAGATCCAGATCTGATTTCCGCTTTCGTCTCGAATCTTCAAACGGAAGACGGAACAAACGTCAACGCACCAGCGCCGCCGGCACTGCGCGTTTTTTGGGGGGAGGGGGGGTCTCCACTCACCACATAGGTGCTGACCGTCTCGGTGACCACGCTGCGAACGGGCATCTTGAAGGAGGAAGCGGGGGGGAGGCGGCAAGGCCGCCGACAGCAGCGAGGACGACGGCGAGGGCGCGACGGCGGCGGCGGCGGGGGGGAGGGCCGGGGCCAGCGGCGACGGAGGCCCGGCCGCGCACGGCAGGGCCGGCAGCGGGACGGGGGCCGGCGGGGGGCGAGCGGGGCCGAGAGGCGGGGGCCGACTTGGCGCCGGCCGTCTTGCCAGCGGGGACCTTGGCTTCGGAGTTCGGAAGCACCTTGCTGATCACGCTGCGGGGGAGACGCGAGGGGTGTGGGGGGGTAAAGAAATCAATCAATACTATCCCGCCAAGTTTTGAACAAAATATTCCACATTTCGAAAGTGAATTCATGTTTGACATTTTTTTTGAAATGCACTTTGGCAACAAGGCGTGTCTCTTGTTCCATCAGCTTATGACGCGGTTCACATGTGAAAGCTAAGCTAGCTGTCATCGTGCGGCCTTTCGCAACACCCTCCCTCACGCAACACAAAACAACCAAGTGCATTGGTGACGGCGAGGCGAGTAAGCGAATTCAAAAACAAAAAAAAATCCTATAGGAATGTAATTATAGAATAAGAGACTTGAGCTGCTCTTACATTTTGTCCTGGCCTCCCACGCGCAGCGTCAATCTGGGAATGACGGGAGAGGGAGCCACCAGTGGAGCGTCCGCCGCCTTCACCTGTGCCAAAGCAACACGTTGCCATGAAGAAAAATTAAATGACAAAAGCCTCTTCCAACAGACGACCAACGACTTTAAATGTCAAAACAATGTGAATTTTCTGATTATTATTAAGCTGCTTTTATACCATACCACCATCCTTGATTGAGTTTTTTTGGGGGGGGGGGGGGGTGAAGAGTGTCCAAATGAACTAGCAAGCGACCGGAGGAATTTGGAGTGCGGTGCGCGGGCTCCCTCTGGTGGGATGCTCAAGACTCATCGAATTCAATCAACCTGAACGTGATCGCGTCTTGGACATTTTAGTTTTCAACGGCGACAGTTGAGGGCAATTTATCGTTTGAGTGCAATACGTTTGTACTTATTCCCTTTTCAAACAGATTGGTTTTCAAAACAGGCGTCAAAATACCGACCCCCTCCCAGAAGAAAAAAATCGACACTGCTGAAAAAGGAATGCTACTTCATCTTTCATTTTTCTTATGCCCACGCCCCCACCACCAATGTACATCGACTCCGATGCTACGGTGGCTAAAACATCTCACAGAGTTATCGCCGCGATTACCCCCCCCCCCCCCCCCGCCGGCTATCGTATGTGGCGTCGCGTCCTTGATTTGAATCAGGACGGCGCGCTACTCTGTAAAGTGGGGCATCAGAAGCGTTTTCGCGGTCTCCGCATAGCTAGCTATGCTAGCTAAACTAGCTATGTAGGCATAGCTAGCTAAACTAGCTAGTTTAGCCATGCCTACACTAGCGGCACAATGTAGCGGGAGAAACGGAGCTCGTCATAGCGGCCGAATCAAGCACCGTACTCCCCCCCCCCAAAAAAAAATATATATATACATAAGGAAAACTGAAACGGTGGGAAATGGTTTATCGCGGCATCTCCTCATAAAAAAACTTGAAATCTAGACCAGAATTTTAAGACTTTTGACTGGAGAACTATGACAAACAAGGAGATGCTCTCCTGACTTGTGTATTTAAGTGACTTAGCCAAAGATGATTTGTTTTTTTTTTCCAATCGATATGTCTCAAAGATTTTAATTCGCTGATGTCTTTGCTCATTTTCAGCAAAGACCTGGAAGGTTTCTCAATTGACTTTCGCAGGGTCGGGGAACAGAAACTTCTGCCAGTTGACAGTCGATGGCGGGCCGACAACGCGATGCTAACCTCGGTCGTTATTGGAATGGCCGAAGAGCCAACATTTTTTTTTCTTTTTTCGGGGCGATGGAAAAACAAAAACAAGGGGGGGGAGGGTAAGCACTGACCCCAATACAGAGCACGAGCCATTTCCCCAAATAAGAAGAATGTAAAAAAAAAAAGAAGAAGACCTTCTCCAATCGGAGTCTCTCCTTGTCCTTGTCCTTGTCCCGTTTGTCCTTGTCGCGCTCCTTCTCTTTCCTCTTCTCCTCCTTGTCGCGCTCCTTCTCCTTGGCCCTCTCTCGCTCCTTCTTTTTCTTCTTCTCCTTCTTGTCTTTCTTCTTGTCCTTCTCCTTGCTCTTGCCGTCCTGGAGGGCGGGCATCAAGGCGGGCACGAGGGCGGGCAGGCGCTGGCAGGAGGGGGGAGCGAAGAGGGCGGGGAGCTCGGCGGGGGCCGGGGGGCCTTGCTTGTGCCGCTCGTCCCGGCTCCGCTCTTTGCCTTTGTCTTTCTTCTCCTTCTCCTTCTTGGCCTTTTCCCTGTCCTTCTTTTTGTCTTTGTGCTTGTCCTTGTCCTTTTTGGGGCCCCCGCCGGCGGCGCCCTCGCCGTCCCGGCCTTTGAGCTTGACGGCGGCCTCGGGCTGGGCCAAGAGTTGGTCCTCCTTCAGGCCAAAGTCCTTCCAGAGAAGCTTGCCGTCCTTGGCCGAGTCCTTGGCCTTGCCGCTCTTCTCCTTGTTCTTGTCCTTGAGCTTGCTCTTGTCCTTGTCCTTGTCCCGCTCCTTGTCTCGGGGCTTCTCCTTCTTCCTCAGCTTGCTCTTCGGCTTCTTCTTGGCGTCCGGCGCCGACAGCTTGGCTTTCTCCCGGAACACCTTGAGCAGGGGTTCGGGCGTGGGAGGAGAGGCGGAGCCGGACGAGACGTAGCGCTGGCGCTCGGGCGGCCGGGGGGAGGGCCCGCCCCGGTGCGCCTTGCGGATCACCTCGTCGATGGAGTCGTCCAGGGTCCACTTGCCCGGGCCCAGCTGCAGCTGGAGCGGCGCGGGGGCGCCCGGCGGGGCCCCGCTGCCGGCCCCCGGCTCGGCGACGCTCGGCCCGCGGGGGCCGGGGAAGTCGTCGCTGTCCGAGTCGGAGCCCGAGGAGAAGGCGAAGGGGTCGGGCCGGCGCTCCAAGCAGGCCTTGGCGATGACGGTGCTGATGGAGTCCTCGATGGCGCCGTTGTCCGGCGCGGCTTTGAGGAAGGGGCCCCCGTCGGGCTCCTTGCTGTCCACGTTGTGCCGCACGTGGATGTTCTCTTTGCCCATGCGCTCGCTCAGCACCGACAAGGGCAACTTGTGAAGGCCGTCCGCCTTGGCCTGCGGGGGCTTGGCCGCCGCCGCCGCCGCCGCCGCCGCCACCTTGGGGCTCTTGGGACTTTTCGGACTCTTTGTCCGCCCTGGCGATTTTTTCCTCTCCTTGGGGGTTTTGGGCGGGGAGTGGACGGGACTGCCGGCCCCGCAGGCGTGAAGCGGCCCTTTGGGCGACTTAGTTCTTTGTCTGGCAGGCGAGGGGACTTTGGGCTTCTTTGCGGGGACGGCCGGGGCCTTTTGCTCGGGGTATTTGGGTAGGGCCGGCTGCGCTCTGAAGGAGGGCGGGGCCCCGGGCGGGCTCTCGGGGGACGGCGGCCGCAGGCCGTCGCGGGAGGGCGGCGCGGCCGGCGGGGGCACGCGCTGAGGGTTGAGGGAGGTCAAGGGCTCCCGGGGCTCGGGCCCCCACTCCGGGCTGAGGCCCGGCAGGGTGCGCGGCCGCTTGGCCGTGGGCATCATGCCCAGCGCCTCGTCGGGGCTGTCCGGGGGCCTCTTGAGCGGGTGGTTCTCGTCGTTGACCGTCTCGTCCTCGTCAAAGTCGTCCTCGTCCTCCTCCACGGCCACCTGCATGGCTTCGGCCGAGGTGCCCATGGCGGGAAGGCCCTCCTCCTCCTCCTCCTCCTCATCCTCTTCTGGACAAGAAAGGGGGAGAGCAAGCGTTTCAGGGCGGGGGAACGCGCGTCGAAACCCCCCCTCGCGGAACGACGAAAACCGTCCCCCCCTCCCCCCCGCGGAACGACGGCCGGCGAACAACGCAACTCACCTTGCAGGGAGACCAGCGGCGGCATGTAATCGGGAATTTCCTCCTTGCGCTCCTCGGCGAGCGACGCGCCGGGCTGAGGGAACTGCAGCACGTTGTTCTTGCCGACGGGGAAGGCGGGCAACTGTTGGGGGAAGGCCACGGGCTCCAGGTTGTTGACATAGTCGTCCAGCTCGCTCAGACTCACCCCCAGCAGCCGGAAAGCCTGACTCACGTCGTCCAGGACGGGATCTGTCCTCCCGTCTGCCGATGCAAAAACAAGCGTTACGACTGAGGCGTTTAACGATCATGTCCAAAACAAAAAAACAAAACAAGAATTTGGCAGGATTGTTTATTATGACTCCCCTCTTTCATTTCAATTTGTCTTGATTTATTTTTGGGTTGACTTTGACAGAGGACGGAAAAGTTCACATTTCGGAGACAAAATGAAATGGACACTCCTGCAGTTTTGACAACTGTCCCCGGAGGGCGCTAGTCTGAGAACAACGACGTTATCGCGTACCGAAGCAAGCGAGAGAGGGGGGGAAAAAAAGAGAGAGAAAGGAAAAAAAACGCCATATGCGAATCGGTAACGGGGGGGGGTCAACCCGAGATGCACTTACACAGCTCCGAGTACCGATGGCAGACTCGGCCCATCTGCTGGATGTATCGCTGCAGCACATCGGCCAGCAGGTCGCAGGCGGTTAGCTGAACGGCGTCCCAGCCCAGAGCCTGGCAGATCTGCGCCACCGACACACGCAGCAGCGAGCGGCCATAGCTCTCGCACATCGTCGTCCGCGCTCCTTCGAATCCCGCTCAATCGCGTCTCCAAAGCACGCGCCCGATCGTCATGGTTCAGCAAAGACTCGCTGGGGCGCGAGCAAAGCCGCTCAAGGGGCCGATTTGGCGCATCTACTTTGCTAGCTGCGGTAGCGCTTTTGCCAGAGTCGCCATCTTGATTCGCTCGTGAGACCCATCCCCGAAATGTTCAGTGCGCATGCGCGACAATCCAGGCGCGCCGAGTGGGCTGCGCTCATGATGCGTTCCCCCAAACTGGGAATCCGGGAGACCCGTACGATTTCTTTACTTGCTCCCTCCTCGGTCTTCGATTCTCGCTCCCTCCGCTTAAATGCTTGCCTCTCATAGCACAGACCCAGCGAAGATGGCAACGAGGGACAAATGTGTGGAGAAATGAGACTCCCCGACCTCGACGACGCCAATTGGTGGCGACGGCGATTAAAGATGACAACACGACATCGATACGCGTCACAAATCGGTCGTCTCCGTGTCAAAATGTCCACCGAGCGCTATATTCTTTCGAGTGGAATTAAGTTAAAGTCAAATATCACTCGACAAGTCCGACTTGGAATAATTCGTGCAAATAAGAGCCAGATGTGTGAACTGACCAATATATGAAACTTGGTGAACTTCCGCACGTCGCCAACGATTTATTTTGAAAGGGGCGCCGGGAACAAAAAACGTGATCTCAACCTTGGTAAAAGTGAAGACAATTTTGCACTTTGGGTACTTTGGCAAGAAACATGAAGTCAACGCCCATAATATTCTTTCACGGGCCAGATCCGCCCCCCGGTCTTGAGGTGAATTTTTATATTTAAATTTTCAAAGCCTCGCATTATATTTTCGTTCCTATACTGAAGCGAATTTTTCTCGGTATTTATTTTTGCTGATCGGTACCCGTACTTTCTTGAATATATCGAAAAACGACAGATATCTTGATTGTTCATTAAAAACAGACAAACTATTTTTGTGCAGGTAATTCTTTCGGTTACCAAAACGAGTGTTGTATATCGTTGCAGTTTCTGAGCACATCTACGTGTCCTCGGACCAAATCTACCCCCCCCCCCCCCCCCCCATTTGAGGGTTGCGCCTGACCTCAAATCGAACAGCAACCTGAATCGACTTTGTGGCGCCAGACTGGCACGGATAGCAATTTCTTTTATTCCATCATTTCACTCACGTTAGTCAATACTTTGATTTTGAAATCGTACCTGCACATAAAAAGTCAGAAAAAAAAGATTTGAGCTCATCAACCATGAAAGACAAAAGCCCAATTGAAATCGTACACAATGGCACCATTCATCGCACAGCTCGTCCTCTTAGAGAAAAAAAAAAGGCCCAACAAAACTGCAACATTTGGTACTGCATCGAAGAATTTTGTTTGGCTAAAGGTAGTGAGGTCTTTGTGAATCAAGTCATGAGGTTCATTGTTTGCATTGAGTCGCCGAGTCGGCACGGCGGAGTTGAGGTCAGGCGGTTGCGCGGTCACGTCGAAAAACGCGTGAGGAAAGAGTCCTTGGTCGCCGTCAGAATTCCATTCTTCTCAAATTGCTCAGCGCTCCTTGTATCTGCAAGAAGAAGAAAACACTTTTTCAGGGACCTTCCGCTTTGGCGCCACACCAACTTTTTGGACTGGCCAACAACAACAACCACACAGCACTCACCACAGCACCACTCGAAGGAAGCGCGTCCGTTTTTCTTCCAACACGTATTAACTCCGATGACGACTTTTGCAAATAATTTTTCCTCCCTGGTCTACGCATTATCGAACATACGGTGCCCGCCGGACCCGACGACAATCCGGTCCGGGATGTTGAAAGCGAGGCGAGAACTTTGAACGCTAACGCGGTGTCGACGATCGTCATCTTGGAGCCGAGGTCAAAAGTACAGTTCAAACACAAAAGGCTCAGCTCGACTCCTCCGATTTTCTGAATGCAAGCCACGACGATACCTCGTGCAGGGGTGCGCCTCTCATTCACGTTTTTTTTTTCAGTTCAGCTTCACGTTAGCGGAGCGCCCCGCAAGGATCACCTCGCCTATCGTCGAGATAGGCGAGGTGATGCTTGTCGATCTCCCCACATCCGAGGAGAGATCGACAACTTACCGGTCACAAACACGGGAAAACGGGCCGCAATGTTCTGGACCTGCGAGTGCACCAGACAAGCCAGATAGTCGGGATGATCCGTGGACTTGGTGTCGCATTGGTGGTAGGGCAAAACTGCGCACAGGCCCGTCTCTTGACACCAGCTCAGCAAGTCCTTCTTCTCTTCTGCTTCGGCAGTGAACCTGGATGTCGGAGGGGGGAAGGTTTGAGGTTTCAACCCATCAATGAGTCAAGTTCTTATTTGGACCATGGTCTAAGACCCCCCCCCACTACCAGCAGCACCTTGCGTTCTCCTTGAATCGCCGACTGTCTCTGTAGTGTAGCAACCACTTCCACTTTCCCGTTTTGTTCAGCTCTTGCAGGACTTCCATCAATCTTTTCACCTCGTCTAAACAGACAGCGTCAATCAGACAGGGGGTGCATTCCATTGCAATGGGGGAGGGGGGGACTGGCGTACCCAGGCTGAGGGCTTCGAGGGACGGCCCATCAAACATCACAAAGCCGCCGCTGAGGAACAGTTCCTGATGGGTGAGATTCATGACGTCGTGCGGTTCGTCAATGCCGGCAAAGCGCACCTGCGGCGACTTTTTCAGCTCCAGTAGATGTGGAACCTGAGAGCGCAAGAGACCGAGATCCGCGGCGGACACAAGTAGTCAAGACTCTGCTCTTTGAAGAACTGCTACAGTCCGAACCTCGTTTGCCCTTCCAAATCCCAATTTCACGTCATTTATCTTTTCCATTTGCCAATTTGGCTTACGAGGAACGTCAACTTGGTGAAAAGGACCCGATTGCTCCCACAAAATCGTGTAAATAGGACTTCGTGACGACAAAGCGCGGGAACGGAACCGCCACCCCGACCTTGCTTATGAGGAAAACCTACGGCGAGGGATTCCCTTCCGTCGCGACCGATCGACTCGGTACGTTGCCGTACTTCCGGGGCCGCTCGCGGTCCGAAAACATGTCCGGTAAACGCAAGCAAATCTCGCCGTCCCCAATTGTCTCCCGGAGCAAGCTCAGCCGAGACTACCGACCGGCACGCTCGTCCGAAACGGCGACAAAAATCACGGCGGAGTTCAAGGCGATTGACCGGCGTACCTCAGAGAGGTGCGCCGAGATGTCCTGGTTCCTTATGATGATGAGCAAAGACGAAGACTCTCCGCCGAGGAAGAACTGGCTCGGCCGTACCGCCGTGTGACCCGCCGCTTCTAAACAAGCCTTTGGAGAGTTGAAAAGAAACTTGCGGAGCAGCTCGCAGGGTTCATTTTTTTCATTCTTTGCGATCGTTTCGTACCTTTGTTTCCGCAAAGAAGGCATCTTCTGATGTCACCAATATGTAGAACCTGCATTTTCTTTCCCGTGATTTGTTCCCGGACGTGGGCGCGTCCCGGCGATCCTCATCCGCCCTACGTCGCGTCGGCATCGCGACCACGGAGCGATCCCAAGGATCGGTCGGCGGCCCGCGTGGGGTCGACGCCGCCCGGGTCGGCTTTGCGCGCTTGTCCATCGCCTCGCTCGGGTTTGAGGGCTGACCGAGAGTCGCGTCGGTCGTCCCGATGGGACCACGCGACTTTGTGTCAAGCCACCGTTGAACACTCGGGTCAGAACCCTCCGAAGAGATGTCATTCTGGCGGCCAGAAGGCGCTACCGCCTCGGGTGGATCGTCCACGGGGATGGGGGAGGACCCGGAGTCAGGCCGGCCTTCCGCAAGGACCGGCGAGCGTTCCGGGACGCTTTTGGGAGAAGCGACTCCGAGGAGACACCCCGCTTCCGTCCGGTTCCAGACAGGCCGTTGGACCGCACTCCCGGGGCCTGCGGGTGAAACGGCCCTCAGGTGGATTCCTTCCACCCCTACGTCTTGTCCTTCCTCAACGAATCCCACCTCAGTCGCAAGTTTGACAGTTTCACGGCGGATGAAATGCTTCTGCCGCTGGCTTCGGACCATGGCGGAAGGCTTTTCGCGCACTTTGCCGGATCCGGTCCCACCGACAATGTGGCCCGCCTTCAGCGCTGCTCTTCTGGACGTTGATGGTTCTCGGATGCTTTCGGGGGAACCGTTTCTGGTGCGGTCACGAAGAACCTCTTCCAGCCCACTTGTGGATTTCGTCCCCTCTCCGGAAAAAAAGGAAAACCGGCTCACTCCAACCTTCTTTTGTCCTTCTTCGGCCAACTCCGAGTCGGATGCCAAAGGTTTTACAGTTTGATACTGAACCAAGGCAGGTCGCCCATGTATCGGAGCTAAGGGAGCCGCCGTCTCTGCTCCGCTAAGAGGGAGCGCACCCGTCGCTGCGCACGGACTTTCTTTCCCATGCGGGCTCAATGCTGCCATCTCCAAGTTGACCAGAGACATGTTTTCAGACGCCGAGCCCTGACCGAAAAAAGCCGCCGCCTGTAATTCAACGGCAGTCGGGGCTCGCCGATTCTCAAAGCATTCTCGGCGAGGTGCCGTGGCGCCACCTCTCTCTGAATGTTCGCAGTCCGGGACAAGAGCGAGAGGCCGAGCGTTGGTTTGAAGGCCCGGAAGAGACCCGCCACCCGTTTCTTTTTCTGTCAAAGGCGAGCCTCTTTCGTGTTTCGGCAGCCCCGTCGGCCCGGCGGCCTGAGAGACGCCTTTGAAATCCATCTTGCCCGCGTCGGATTTAGGTCTCCGGCGGTCCGCCATCTCTCCTCGAATGATGCGAGTTTCATTCGGAGACGGCGCAACGGCGCGGCGTGCTTGATCTGCTATCTCCGCAGAGAGAATGGTCGCTCGGGTTCCCTGGAAGGAGGAAAACATTTTGCTTGAACGGAAAACTCAAGGGAGTTACTTTGCGATATCAAGGTGACATGGGGACCAACCTGAAACGTTTGTCGCTCTTTGAGCTCCGTCGGCGAGTCAGCCCAGGCCGAGGCTTTTGCACTGTGGACTTGAGGATCTGAAGGGAGAACCGTAAATCCATTGGAGGCCCCGGGAGAGGAGGTGAGGACGTCAGAGTCTGCATCCAAAGAGGAGGTCCCGCTCAGGTCTGAGGTGTTGGAAAGGGAACGCTCGCTGCGCCCTTCAAAGACATCCGCCTCGAGCCGCGCCCGAGCCTTTGTTGCCGCGGCCGCCTCCGGGCGAACACCGTGGGCCGAGCGCGGGTTTGTATCCCGGTCTGAGCCCAGGTCAATGAACCTCGCTGTGGAACGGCTGTAGAAAAAACCAATCCACATGTGGACAATCAGCTGCATGTCTTCCCTGGTGTCTTGAAGAGAGAAATCCCAGGGGCTGTCAAACAAGACAAACGAGACGGGCGAGAGTGAAATCAACCCGTTGAGGTGTCACCGACACCGTTTGAGGTGTCACCGACACCTCAACGGGTGTCAGTGACACCGCGTCACCGGGCACTCGACCGCTTTGGCGCCTACCCGTGCAAGGCCCGGACGATGGTCCGGTCCTTCGGATCGCTGGAAAACCTGCTGTCTCGACCAAAGTCGTACTTTTCTTTCCATTGGCGCGTGACTTGGACCGAACCGTCTTGGCACAGGAAGCTGCGGTCGCGGTTCAAGGCGGTCGTCCGCGTCCCCCCGCGGTCCAAAGGCTGACCGTCCCGCTTTTCCGCCGGCTCATCCAAATCGGCGGCGGGGGCCCGTGGCGTTTCGACACCGCACGCCGCGCGCGGCCTCTGAAGCAATCCGGTGGAGCCGCTCAGAGGGGAGACCTGGAACGGCGTGCCCGGTAAAGCGGGAGGCAGGGAGGCGCGCAGGGGTAACGAGTACGCGTGCTCCTGACACAACAAGCGAGCCCAGTCGCCGCCTTCGGCGGGAGGGCTTTCCCGTCGCGTGGCTCCAGGCCATCCTCGCGGAGTAAGAGGAAGCGACGCTTCGCCGGCACCGGCCGCATTTGGGGGCCGGACGTCCTTTCTCAAGTCGGACCCAGGCGGCCCCGCGACGTCTCGCTCCGATTGCCACGGAACCTGCTGGCGATCGGCCCCAAGGGCCAGGTCTGCCAGTAAATTCAAAGCATCGGTCGATGCGTTTGAGCTCGGGGTCTTCTTCCGGAGAGAATCGTCCCGAAGACGCTCTTTGACGGCACGGTCGGCGCCGGACGGCCGTCGAAAGTGCATCCACCCTGTCGGGACAGAAACGCCAGCAGGCGGCGGCGGATCAAGGTGCCGCGTGGTTTCAAAAGGGCAAGGAGAACAACCGAACGGGACTTACATGTCTTCTTAAAGTGTTCCCGCGAGATGTCCAGATGTTTCCGGAGCGTTTTCACTCGCTTCCACTTTGGGTAAATGGGGAGAGGCCTGCACAGGATTTCGGCTTTCTGGCCTTGCGCCTCCAACGGGGCTTCCCCGCCGCCAGTGCCTTTCGGCCCCCTTTGCTGGAACCGAGCCGGCGTTCCTTGGGGCTCGACGCGTGGCCCGGTTGAGTCCCCCCCAAGGAGTTCCGTGGCGAGGTCGGCGGTTTTCTTCATACAGGTCTCGGCGGCACCATTTGGGGGCTTTTCCAGCCGACGCACGGTTGCCTTCCTCCCGGAGAGGACGCGGGTCGGCGGGCGCTTTGCGGGGCGCCCATCGGGATCGCCGCGCTCATCGACGGCTTCTGACCCGACGGGATCCCGCAAGTCTCCGACCGCATCTCCTGGCGGCTCGAGAGCCGCCGCGGCCGCCGGCCTCGGGAAGTTTGCGGTCTCCTCGGCCGGACGGGCGGAGTGCCCGTAGCCGTGAGGGACTAAGACTCTTCCGCATTCACTTTTGACGGGCTTCAAGTTCCAGCGCTCGGATTTCTCTCTCGGGGGAGCTTGGCGCTCTGCCCCGACGGCCCGACGCCTGCTCCGATTTCCCGGCCCCGCCTCCCTGGCTTTGAGCGCTTCCGCGGCGAGCCTCCTGACTCGGCGCCCTCTCGCGGCCCACTTTCGGAGTCTCTGCCTATCATCCTGCCGAGGTTTTCTGCCATTTTGCAGGCCGGGAGTCTGGAAGGAGGCTTCTTTTGCCTCTTCCCCGCCGTTTGAGTGTTTGCACGACAATTTTCTCCGTCGCTTTTTTGCGAGAGGAGCGGTCGCCGGACAAAGCGAAGCCCTCCTGCATTTGGCGGACGGAGGCGGCTTCTTTGCGGGGGCGGGACCGACGGGACGCTTGCCTGTGACGCTTTGCTCGGAGGTGAAGCTCACAATCAGCTCTGCCGGAACGCCGGGGGCCCCGAGGCTTTTCGCCTGGGCATCCGCTTCACCGGGACCCGTCTCTGACTTTGGGGGACGGAGCGTACCCCGTTCGCAGGCGAGGCTCCCCGCGGGCTCTGCCGGAACGTCCCGGGTCTGGAGGGTTTTCGACTGCGGGTCGTCGCATTTCTTCAGAACTCGCGAATGGTTCGTCGCAAGCGCGGCTCCCGCTGGCGTTTCGCCGGTACTCGTCGTCTCCGACTTTGCGGGCCCGACCGGACTTTTCTCCGTGACACTTTGCTCCGGGGCGAAGGTCGCCGTTGGTTGCGCTGCGGCGTCGGGAGTCCCGAAGCTTTTCACTCGGGGATGGCGGCTTTCATTCAGCGCGTTCAGTTCTTCGGTACTGTTCTGCCGTCGTCGGGGAGACTCTCCGCCAGTCGGCTGACCTTCCGATCCCGTTTGCAGGGAACCGGCGGCTCGGAGCGCCTCGGGAGGTGACGGCGAGTGGTCCGCGTCACGGACGGCGGGCAGCGGGGATGGACTCGGCGCCGGTCCGGGATTTAGCATCGCGCCGCAAGTGCGCGTGCGGTTCGCCGCAGTTTCACCCGGTCCTTGCTTGGGATCGGCGTCCGCCTTCTTGACCTCGCCTTCCGCTAAACGGAGAACCGGCAGAATTTGGAGAATTCGGCATGAGATGAAGCCGCGAGGTTTGGGCTCTGCGACAATCCGAGAAAAGGCCATTGAGGCAAAGTCCCGCGTGACGGCCACGGGTGGTCTGGATCCACGTTGCCTTACCCTTCATCGCCGACGCTCTGCAAGAGGAGAACAAAGGTTGAGCTGGCTTCCTTCCATCCGGCAGACCGTACAGTGGAACCCGCAAGTGCCGCCCGTTTGGGGAAATCTGCCCTGCGGGATCCCGCAAAGATCGACCGGAGCGCGAGGTTTTGCCTTTGAGGCGGAGGTTCCACCGTACGGCGGCCAAAAGTAAGCCGACGCATCGGCGCCGCTCAATCACCTTTGCTTTTTGTACGAAAAAGCCACGACGGCAAACGGGCAAGCGAGGCCGGGCGAGGGCGCCGTTTCGTCGCCTCCGTCATGGAGCAGCTCGTAGACGTAAGACTGCGGAAAAACGCAAAGGCGGGGGCTGAAGTCGGGACGGCGCGCGGCCACGCTCTCAAAGTGCCGCGTCTTTACTTGGCTTCTCTCAAATGCCAGAGAGCGGCTGCTCCGGGGGGTCACGGAGGCCAGGTGCTGCGAAACGTGTCCCGTCAACCCGTCGCCCCCCCACCCCCTTCCCTGTACCGTCGTCAGCTTGATTACGGCGATGTATCCCGATTGGCCGTCCTGCCAGCGCTCCGGCCCCAAACAGTCCGAGAACATGGAGATGTAAACACCTGAACCACACCGTGGAAAGACGCTGAGAAAAACGAGTCGCCAAAAGCACAACGCAAAGGCACCGATTCCAAAATCGCTCTGTTTTGGTTTTCCATCGTCAATTTTTCTGTGAAAAGTCTGGAGAGTCCCCGAGAGTACTTGATCCCGGTAAGTTTGACCCACAAAAACTGGCTAGCATGTGTAGCATCCGCAGTGTTACACAAAACAAACAAAGAAGCCAAACATGTGCAGCAAGCAAGTGCCGAGTATTTGGTCAGCGGTTTTGAATGCCAGGAGGGGGGGAGGGGGGAGGGAGTCGGGGGGGCCGGGGGGGGGGGGGGGGGTCAGCACCAAAAATGCAATTTTGGTGCTCCACCTGCTTAGGAAGTGCGTGTGGCCCCTCCCTTCCCATTGAAGCAGAGACGTGCGGTCAGGGGAGGCAGGCGAGCCAGAGCCTCACCTCTGAATGCGCATTGCATTGCGCAATCATCACAAACCGGGTCGACACGTGCAACTGGCTGGCGCTGCTCGCCGTATAATCGGCGTGTGGCAAATATCGTGTTTAGCCAATGGCGAGCCTTTTTTGCTCGATATATAAAGTGTAAATGCGACACTAACTGCATTGAAGTTGCCGATCCGTGAGCTCGGTCGACGCGAGATTTCTACGAGCAAGAAAATATGAAGACAACGAGGTAAAGCAAAACGTGACAGCAACACCCGCAAACCGGTTGGGCGACTTTCTTTCCTCGTGCGATGTCATGAAAGGGACTCGTGTTTCAGCAAGTGGCTCTCTCTCGTTAAGCCTGTTAGGGAACCTCAAAGTTTGGATGCAGTTCTGCCGCCGGAGCTTTCGCAACGTCGCTTGTGGCGGCGAAGCGGTGAAGCGCGGCGCTTCAACTCGGAATTTGAAGCAAGCACGCCGGGCCTCTTCTCAGGAGACCCGCGCGAGCCGTTGTTAATGTCCGTTCCTCGCGCGGTGCACCGTTACGAGTGGTCTTTTTGTTTTACCCTTGAGGGGGTCTCCCAAGCTGCAACAGGAGCTGGTCCCAGTGAGAACTCCAGTTCGCCCGAGCGCATTGGCCTGTGAAAGAAAAGACCAAATCAAAATGAAAGGAAGAGGAAAGCGCAGCAGGAAATGTGTCGTGGCAGATTGAGCGCTAATGTGTATGCGTACCTTGTTGACGTCATCAAAGAGCAAAAAGCCGTAAGTCTCCTCCAGGTCATCTTGTGAATATCCCGCCCGTTTTCTCTTGGCTCGAAAGGCGGCGTACTGAAAGCGGGATCCGAAAGTGAATTCGCGCAGCCGCTCTCGAATTGCCTACGACCCCTCAAATGGCAGTCACCTTTTGGTTCAAGACCGGGTTTTGAACAAACCACGCCCATTTGTATCGGAAAGACAGCTCGGACTCTTCGTACGAGTGGAGGCAAGATTTTCCGTTTAAAAGCGTCAGAATGTTCCGTCACTGGGATTAAAACATCTGAGTGCGAGGGGGGGGGCAGAGGTGCGAAATGCACAACAAGTAAGTCGCGCGGAGGTACTTTGTCGTACTTTGCCGTACGCGAGTTGTACTTGGACGACAATTGCGACAGAAGGAGCCGATCGAAGAGGCTCCGGTGTGAGGGATTGGCGTCGAAACCGCCAAGGCGAAAGTGAAACTTGAGCGTGTACTCAACTTGAAGCGGAATCGGTTCCACTTTCCATTTCGGAACTTGTCAAGCCTCGCGTCGTCCTCGTGTCCTTCTTGTCGGAAGCATGGCCCTCCCCAAAAAAACACACACAAGCCAGATGAAATCTACTCCCAACCGCGCAAATCGACTTTCACTTCGTCTGTGGGGGGGACGAGACACAGAAAACAAACTAACTCACACACACACGCTCAAGCAGGAAGTGGCAATCCGGGCCACGTAGCACATCCCCAAAAAAGAAAGAAAGAAGCCGCAACAACACCAGCCAAAAAAAAAACGACGAATCCCACTTTTGCTCGTCAATCAATCCGACGTGTGCGAAAACGGAGAGCGACGCGAGTCCAGTGGCGACGACGGCGACCGGGGGCAGGAAACGAAAGCAAACGCCTTGCCAGCAGCCGCATCCATTTTGAAACTCGTCAAAGGCAAACTTCGAGCGTCGCGTCCGAGCGATCGCGCCGTTGCTCAAATAGTCACGCCGGCGGTGCCACGCCAAGCCCCCCCTCAGCCTTTCCTCTTAGTTACTCTCCGACCGTCCCAAAAGACGATCGCCACTCATCAACCGCCGACTTGTGGACTATTTCGATGCCTAACACAGAAATGTCACTTCACGTGACCGCCTGCCGTAAGCACCGCTGGAAACCTTTTTGCCATCCAACTTCGATGTTTGGATCAAGTGGAGCTCCCGTGAAACGTTTTGCGATGGTCAGAGTAACGGGGGAGGATGTCGAGAAGTATGTGGAAGTGGTTCGCTTTCGAGCTTTTCTAGATTTGCAAAGATACATATGCATTTGTACAAGTATTCGGGACAAGAATGATTTCTCTTCAAAACGGCGAATAAAGATCATTGAACATCATTTCTTCTATCTTGTTTCTCGTGTCAAGTTCCCATTTTGGAGCAGATCACGTAAAGGGGTTGAGGGTTGAAGCATTTCCAGCACTAAAGTGGATTCGTTTCTAGTGAGAGTTGGACAAACAAACAAACATGACAAAAAGCCGATAAAAAATCCCCCCAGATATTGTAGTATTTATTTATTCGTCTAGTTATATTTTCACGACAAATAGACATCAATGTAACAAAATCTGAGAAGCGACGAACAACAACAAAAAAGACAAACTATAACCCAAAAGTGTCGGAAATGTGGCAAAAAAGACGGCCCGTATTCCGCTCGAGACTGTCGTAAACCGTAGCGCCGACGCCGCGAGGTAAGGAGGGTGACTACATTTCCCAGAGTTCCCCGCTTTCGATCGCTCCTACAGTATTTGAATCGAAAGGACTTCTTGGTCGAGAGGAACGTGAGCGCACGCGCCGCGGCGGTAGCATCGTCGTCCGGCCACTCGACGAGTTTTTCGGAGTCGCGATGACTTCCGTCCCCCGCGAAAACGTTTCTGGCGGACGGTGAAGATGACGACATGGAGATAACGCGGAACAGGCCGTCCATGTACGGGGACATCGGTAAGCGGCTTAGCGCTCTTCTCGCCGAGTGGAAAGCAAAACGATAGCGATCGACGGACACGCCGAATCAAAACTTCCAAGCGAGTGTGACGTTCGCTCGCCACACACTCGTTTGCCGCCCGATCGCGACGATCGAACATTGAATTCAGCTCGTAAGTAAGGTTCACGTTTTAAATTAAGCTCGGAAGCAGCGGCTGGAGTCGGCAGTCAACTGCCTGTTGCGTAGTGCAGGCGTTATTACAGAGTTGCCCTTTGCGTTTCGGTCGGAGTTTTTTCTGACTGTATTTGGATTTTTTGGGGCGTCTCGATGATTACAAATAGAAAACGAAACTATGACCGCACTTTTGCTGTGAGTGCATATATGTGTTTATCAAAATACAAATGGAAGTCACTCGAACTCGAGTTTGGGGTCTACTGGCACGCCCGCGACCCTCATCGGGTGACGTAGACGCAACAATCGGACTTGTCTTAAGTGAAAACGATGTTCTTGTGAAAGTCGACTTTTTTTGTCTGCGGGTGACGTCATTCGGCACCGAATCGAAACATCTGTTCGAATGACCGCTTCTCGCAGCGTTGCCGAGGAAACCCCAAAGCTTGACTTGACTTGACTTGATGTTGGCGTTCGCAGCTCACGGTCTGGGATTCTGGACGGAGCGCTCGGAGGTGCACCAGGCGGCGGCGCAAGGGCGGGCGGCGCGCCTGCGGCAGCTGATTAGCGACGGGGCGGCCGTCAACGCCGCGGCCGCCGACTCCATGGCGCCTTTGCACGAGGCCTGCATCCGGGGACAGGCGCGCTGCGTGGCGCTGCTGCTGGCCGCCGGCGCGCAGGTCAGAAGGCCCCGCTTTCGACGTCTCCCTCCCCCGGCGCACCCGATTGCGGATCGGAAATCCCAAAAACAAATCCAATTTGAAGGTCCAAATCCCAAGCGATCGCGAGCCTGGGCGCCGAATGACGTCCGTCTGCGCAGGTGGACGCCCGCAACATCGACGGCAGCACGCCGCTGTGCGACGCCTGCGCGGCCGGCAGCCCCGACTGCGTCCGGCTGCTGCTGGAACACGGCGCCGCCGTCAACCCGCCGCTCTTCACCTTCTCGCCGCTCCACGAGGCCTGCCTGCGAGGTGCGCAAATATCGATATAGAGTCATTCCATTTCCGAGTTATTGATTGATTTCTTCCTTCCTTCCCCGTTCGACAGGCAATTTGGATTGCGCGACGCTTCTGATCCAGCGCGGCGCGTCCACGGAGGCGCACGACTGCCACTACGGAACGCCGCTGCACGTCGCCTGCGCCAGCAAACACTACCACTGCGCGAAGCTGCTCCTCAATGCCGGTCAGTCATCCATTGGAGTGGCCTTTTTTTTGTTTAATTATTAATTATGGACAGATTTTTTTTTGTCCCACCGCGGCTGACTTTTCCTTGCTTTCCATCACTCGGAGGCGCGAACGTCAACGCGGCCACCCTCCACGAGACGGCGCTGCACCGCGCCGCCAAGACGCGGCAGGTGGACCTGATCGAGCTCCTGGTGGAGTTCGGCGCGGACCTGCACGCCCGCGACAACGCCGACAAGAAGGCCATCCAATACGCGCCGCTCGGCTCGCCGGCGCATCTGTGCTTTCGCTTCTACGAAGGTACGTACGAAGAAACGGCTCCTCGGGGACCTGACTTTGCCACCTATGTCTTAGATGCGAGTCAATGTAGCACCGCAGATGCTCATTGCTCATGCTAACGATGAGCATTTCCTGTGTTGGACTGTGTGTGTGTGTGTGTGTGTGCGCTTACCGTTTGTGTTTTGCCCCCGCAGACACGCCCCTGAGCCTCCAGCAGATGACGCGGGTGGCCCTGAGGAGGATCCTGGGTGCCAATGCGCTCCACGTTTTCTCCCAGCTGGATTTGCCCAGTCGCATGGTTGCGTTTCTGTCGTACGCGCCGCCGCCTCCCGTCATCGACGTCTGACTAGCGTTTTTTGATGGCTCGCGTCGGATCTGCATGATCAGTCGTCGTTTCTTTTCCATTGACTGGCAAAGTCCGCTTCATAGTTTTCGCTCTTCTTCTTTTAAATGTACAGTGTGCGTGCCGCCATCTCGTGGCCATCGGTGGAATGGAACCAAACATAAAGGAGACAAACAAAACTGTGACAGAGGCGATTAGTGCGTATGTGTGTGTACTCACGCAAATATATCGACTGTAAATATGTCTATTTGTTTCAACTTTGCGATTTGCGGCTAAATAAAGTTTGTTGCCCGATTGTTGTGGAGATCACCTTTATATTTGGGTTGACATTGGCTCACTTATTATTTTGTATGGTTAGGTCATGGCAGTACAAATAGCAAGCAATGAACTCAAAAATAATTTCAGACAAAAACGGAGGGGGTCAAGGAAAAGCACACACAATTATGGAAAGAAATACCCTGAACAAAAGCTGACCAAAAAACAAAATGGTTCCCAAAGTTGTCAAAAACGATTACCAAAAAAATCTGCCTAAAAGTGACACATGAAACGGGCATGAGAAAATCTGACAAAAACAAAAATTAAACCAAACCCCCCCCCCCCCCCCAGGTTGTAATAACGAAAAAAAATACAAGTGACAAAAACGAGCGATAGAAACTCCACCATTTGGAAGAGCAGAACTTGCACAGATGTCGACAAAAACGTCAGATGACAACTGTATGCACTTTGTATTGACTAAAGTAAGGGCAAAAAGCAATTCCTTCGAGCCGGATTTGAACCAGCGACCTAAGGATTTCAGCTGAGCGCCTCTACAGTCCTCCGCTCTACCAACTGAGCTATCGAAGGGCTGAAGCAAAGCGCCTCGTGCTTTTCTCATGTGGGGGAGAGGCCATGGGTTGGAATCCTTGTCCGGTGGGACATCGGACCGCACTCGGATTGTCCCGACAACAAAGATGGCTGATTTCGAGAACACGTTTGCTATTCTCACGTTTTGACTCCAGCAAACCTTGAAAGCATTTCCCCAAATAACTTGGTGCGGGGGGGGGGGGGGGGGGGGGGGGGGGGGGGAACACCACCTCGTCACGCGCGCCTTATGTGACACGAATTTTTTATTTTTGAGAGGAACGCGACGATCCGTAGCACCACTTTGCCGCCTTTTGCCATTCGCGGTCCGCGGCTGCTTCCAACTAGGCAGGCTGCGCCCCCCCGCCGGCCGCGCGGCGTCACTTCCGGCGCGACTCCACCGCACCCGGTTTGAAAACAAGTCCCCCGAAGCCAGTCCAAATCCGCCGGCCGGCCCGCGAATCGTCTTGCTGATTTATCCGCCCGCGCAGCTCGTTCCCGACCGCTGCTGTCGGGCTATTGAATGGACAGACCCGAAAAGCACGACTAAAAGCCATTTGGAACACGCTTCGATTTCTAGGTGATCATTGATCTACTTTTTGTTTTTCCTACTTCTCCCTTTCATCATTTTGCTGCTGTAAATTTCGATTTTCTCATTTGTTAGATGTGGTGTAATTGTGTACAGCATGACGATAGAGTCGCGGGGTGACTACGTCATGAGTGTGCGCCGAGAGCGGGAGACGAGAGAGTGACTGGAGAGAGGATACACGTTTCGGAAAAGCTAAATAAAGTTACCCACGTTAACACGACAGCTGGACTCACGTGTGCCTGACTTGATAACACGACATTAGACAAATAAAGCTTTTTCTTATCTTGTCTTATTTGTACTGTCCATCTATGTCGTGAGTGAGAACTCGAGTGGGCTGTCCCAAATTTCAGGAAAAAAAAGCCCACAGCACACCATCACATAAAATTGTCATTAAAAACTGATCAGGTTCAACTCCCAAATAGAGTGAGACAAAATATTTTTTTCAGGATAGCTTTTTCTTATTTTGTTAAAAAAACATTTATTTTTTTTGGGGGGGGGGGTGGCTGCATAAGATTGCGCCATCTAATGTCGTGCCTGTCACTGCACCCGTGGCATCCAAAAGCTTATTTTACATATCATAAATGTTCTGTTGCCAATCACAAATCCAGACGACGTCATTTGAAGACACAAAGACACTTTTGAAAATCAAGGCATCATTTTTTGGGGGGGGATGTTGGTTGGTTGTAATTTCGTTTTATGTTCAGTCTGCAGCACGCGTTTAAAAACATGAAAGGAGTGATTCATTCAGTCAGTCATTCATTCATTCACCTCTACACTCCCGTCTCTTTCCTGTGGACGGAGGTCCGCGACCTTTGCGGCCTGAGGCGAGGTCCCGCCGGCGGACAGTTCTCGTTTCCGTCGTAGACCGCGGACGAGCGCCGCTTGGCCCGCGTGGTGGGGGCGCCGTGCGACGCCATGGCCCCGCGCAGGCAGTTGAGCCACTGCTGCTTGCGGTAGACGTCGTCCACGTGCAGAGTGTGCGATTGGCCGTGGGACGGGTCTGACGAGCTCACGCGGAAAACGTTCTTAGCTGGAGGGGCAGAGAGGGCAAGGGGGGGGGGGGGGGGGAGACATGGCCTTTAAGAAAACACGCTGTGACGAACAACGAAGAAAGTAAAGAACAAAAAATATGGAGATGCTGTGACTTGTGAGCTCAAGTCCGAAAAACGTTTTTTAAAAATCCCCACTTGACAAAAGTCAAAAAGAGAAAATAAGTCGTGAAAAAAAAACCGAAACACCGAAAAACAACAGCACTTAAATGATCAAAAGCAAAAAAAAAAAAAAAAAAAAAAAAGAATTCGGACAAAAGTTGTTAAACAGCCCTTGGCCAAAACCATGCCCCCCCCCAAAAAATGACCAAAACATGACAAAATACAGAGGAAATTTGAGAAAAACCCAGCACAAGTTTGTGCAAACCTTGCCCCCCCAAAAAGAAAAAAGACAAAACGTGACTACCCCCCCCCCCGCCAACAACTAAAACAAACAAACAAAAAAAAAGAATTCTGACAAAAGTTGTTAACAGCCCATGGCCAAAACCATGCCCCCCCCCCAAAAAATGACCAAAACATGACAAAATACAGAGGAAATTTGAGAAAAACCCAGCACAAGTTTGTGCAAACCTTGCCCCCCCCAAAAGAAGACAAAACCGGACTACTCCCCACCTCGCAACAACTAACCCCCCGCCCCCAAAAAAGTTTTTTTTCAGATCTGGCACAAAAGGAAATCTGAAAAAACTGACAGACACACAAAACTTTTTTTTTGGGGGGGGGGGGGGGTTGAAATGAAAAATCCTCGACCGTCTGGACAAAAGTGCATCAGTCGCCGTCCTTGCTCACATGCCGGGGCATCGTCGCTCTTTTTTTTGTCTCAGGTTAAGCAAAATGTGACATTTTCCTGCCCCCCCCCCATCCATTTCTCAGCAAGACGATTAAAATAATAATAATAATAATAAAAAGACTAATAAAGTGTTGCAAGGGGCACCTTTGTCGGCGTTGGCGAAGGCCCCCCTGAAGGAGCCCCCCAGGCGCACTTCTCCGTCCTGCAGGTCTTCCAGCGCCAGGTCGCGCACGGGGATGGGCCGCCGGTACACCTGGAAGCAGCCGCGCTCGTTGCGCGTCACCGGCCGGGTCAGGACCAGCAGCTCCGAGAACAGGAACACGTGCAGCCTCTGCCGGGACAGCGAGCGGCCGCAGGGATCGGGTTCCGTTTATTTGCCATGCGAGCGGCCCTTTAATCTGCCCCCCCCTTCCACCCCGTGTAAAAAGCAGATGTCTGTTTGTGGCGACACCTTATGGAAAATGCGTGCGTGGGTGGGTATTCACCGAGCCGCTCTTGTTCCTGAGCTCGCCGTGACACAAGAGGCTGGTGCAGCTGTCAATCAAAGGGTGGCGCTGCTTGTCATCCAGATACTCCAACTTGTCGGCGTAGTAGCGACACTCGCGCTCGCCTTTCCTCACGTTGATGTCCGACAGGATCTCTTGGATGATGGCCACCTGCTCGGGCAGACCGCACGACAACGTGATGCTCGGTGGGGGGGTATGGGGGGGGGGGGGGGCTTCGCCGACGGCCGCGCTCTCATACCGCCCGCTCCAGGTGGGCCACGTCCGGGTGCTCGGCGGGCGTGTGCCTCATGATCTCGCGCAGCAGCAGCGGGTACTTGACGAGGCGCGAGCGCGGGATGTCCAGGAAGCTCCACAGGTCCAGCTTGCGGCTGAAGGGCGACTCCAGGCAGCGCTGCAGGAAGTCCTGCACCCGCCGGTCCTGCTTCTTCTGGTCCAGAAGCGCCTTGGCCGCCAGCTGGTTGCTGCAGTAGTTTCGGTACGCGTTCAGGCCCGGAAGCTGGGGGCAGGAGGGGGGGGGGGGACACCCACGTCAAGCGCACAAACAAACGGGCGGTCGGCCGGCCTGCTCGCTCCGCGTGTCGCTCACCCAGTCGATGACAATTTGTCCGATCTGAGGCACCGTTCCGTCGGCGCTCGTTCCGTCAGTCAGCTTTGTCAGAAGATCTGAAAGGGGGGGGGGGACCCTCAAATGAAAGCCGTTTAACAACTCCATCAAGATGTCAGGACCCGACAAAGGCACAATTGGATTTCAAAGATACGTCACGAGATGCTTGCCCCGCCCCTTTTCTTTGGGGGAGGAGCTCAAATTTGAGATCCAAATAGAAGACTGAACGATCTTTGCGGATTTGTTTTGTCGGTTGCCCAAAATGACCGCAGCTTAGCAAGTCAGTTGTCTGTGTTGCCATGTTATGAAATGTACAGTGCCTTCTCTACATTGCAAAATAAGTTTTTTTTGGGGGGGGGGGGGGTTGCTCTTCTGCCGCCAGAAGCAACTGGAAGAGGAACGGACCCTGGTGCAGCGGGATGTAGGCATCCAGATCCCCGAAGATGTGCGCCAGTTCCTCCTCCGTCATGATGGACAGCTTGAGCATGGGGTCGTGGTACGCCTGAGCCAAGCGACACGTGTCACGTTACCAACAGGAGCAGAGATCTTTTAGTGAGGGGGGGGGGGGGGGGTCAGGCGTCAGGGGGCTTGTTCAAACCTTTCGCGCCAGCTGAAGATCCTCGATGAGATCCTGCTCGCCCCTGAAGAGCTCATAAATAGCCTGCGGAAAGAGGAGCACTCGGATTACTTCCGGGGTGAGCCCCGCCCGGGCCCCCCCCCCCCAACACGCCCGCTCGAAATCTCCGCCTAGTGGTGAGCGACTGCTCCTTACGGACACCGCGTATCGCATTATTGAGTGGATTGCAGCCTCGACACCCTCACTGTCGAGCACGGGAGCCCCACCCAAGAGCCCCCCCCCCTGACTGCAAATTAAGAGTTTTACTTTTGCATAGAATTCAATTTCAGAGTCTGTACTCATCGATTGTCGAGCGCGTGGTCGGGGTATTTAAAAAAAAAAAAAAGGTCGCCCGCTCTTGAACCGCCAATCTTCCCCCACAGCCGGGGGCTCTTAAACGTACCCCCCCGGAAAAGCGGCAGTTCACCGCGCAACCAACCGCCGGTTGCGGACGACTTGCCAAGTCGCGCTTCGGGAGGGGCCTCGGATAAGCTCTGTGATAAGACCCAACTCTGTGACTCGGGCAGCGCGGGGGGGCTCGTGTCGAAGTGTGCGCGGGGGGGGGGCACAACCTCCTGTCTCTTGATCTCCTTGGAGGAGAAGGCGCTCTTCTGGTGAACGTCCAGCGTCTCGGACCACAGCACGCCGCCGCGGCGCTTGGTGGGCGTGGGAGCCGCCGCCGCCGCCGCCGCCATCTTGCCGCCGTGCAGCGACGTGCCCGGAGACTTGCCGTCCCCTCGCAGCGACATGGACTGGGTGGGAAGACAAGGATTGGCTTTGAAGCGGGTCAATCGAAGCCTTCCGAGCTGGCTCTGGAAGACGGTCTTCCTTTACCTGGATGGTCTGACCAAAACGTCGCACTGCCGCATTCTTGGACGGCGAGATGAAATTGACGAGCGACGACACCCTGGCCAGCGGTCGTCCTTTCTTGTGCGTTGGCTCCTACAACAAAGACATCCATGAAGACTCTCCCAAATTGCGGCCGCCCTCCCGGGTGCGAAATGCGCAACGACGGTCGCGCTCACCTTGATGTCGAAACTGGACAGGCTGACCGTGTCGTCTTCCTTTTCTTTGCGTTTTCGCTTCTGCGGCGGCAACGACAATTTCCACGGAACATTTACATGACACGTTGACCGGAAGTCTTGCTTAAGCGACACATCGATAGTATCGTAGTGGTGGTGGTGCACTCACTAGACTGAAGTCCCAAGGTGTCCCTGGAGTGAGAAAGGTGAAGGAGCTCCCCCTCTGCAGCGGAGGTCTAATGACGACAAAAACATCACATGACAACACGCACAAATAGAGTTCCATGTGATCTCGGCGCATGACAGCCACGGGGGGGCGCTTCAGGAAAGAAAACATCTTCTGCTTTTTCATTCTACTAAATGCCATAAATCTGCCAACATGTTTTTTTGTTGGAACTCAACACACAAGTGGAGCGGGGGGGATTTGAACAGCTTTCAATAATGGTCGAGCCTGTGAAATTTAGTGCCATCTAGCGGCGAGATAATAGAACGCAGCAACCCAAACTTTGCGAATTTGCCGCCATTTGATGAACGACCACGGGAAAATCAGCTTTACATCGATTGGATGACGAAGCCGAGGCACGTGATCGTAAAACTGCGGTTTCGGGGAGGCACCTGAACGCATCTTTTATCCGCTCGCAAACAGGCACAAAGGAATTCGTTTTTGTAATCTGCTAAAAGTATCTGGAGCGGCGGGATAACGCTGTGAAGTGTGTATCGGTCGCGTTCAAACGCGTCGGCGTACTTTTTGGAGTTATTTCTGCGCAGCGTTCTCGGCGAGGGCTCGGCAAAGCTGCTAACACTGGCGGTGGACAATCTCGATGACGTCCGACGAAGCTTCTGCTTTTTCCCCATCGCCGCTGCTTCTTCACTCTCGTCCATTCCGCTGCGGCCCTCGTTAGGGTTTAAAAATAAAACCTTGGCGTGGACGGAATGAGGGTAACGGCTCGGATAACAATGCTCGAGTGTAGAAGACGCAACGACAACAGACGACCGAAGATGAACGCACACAGTCAGCACGGCGGAAGTTTGAATATGGCGGATAATTGAAAACGAACCAATCAGAGAAGAGCTCCCGGCAGTGCCGCTTTGGACCAATCAGAGGACAGCTACCGGCTCTGCTGCCAGGCGAACAATAGAAGTGGGAGTAACTCCTCTATTAATACTGTACTTAAGCAGAATTTGTTTTAGTCTTATTATTATTATCATTACTACTACTACTACGAATAGCACTATCATTGTTAAAGTAGTAGAAGTAGAATATATCTATCTATCTATCTATCTATCTATCTATCTATCTATCTATCTATCTATCTATCTATCTATCTATCTATCTATCTATCTATCTATCTATCTATATCTAGCTAGCTAGATAGCTAGCTAGCAACAATAAAGAAGACATGTAAAAGTACTGATTCATTTCCATCAAAATAAAACAAAAAGGAGTATATAGTGTGAAAGTAAAAATGAACGTTTCCATTTGTACATTACCCATTTTGATCATCTTGCCCACAAAAGGTTTGTAAAAAGTATGAAATAACATTCCCAGTAAGCAGTTGTAAACTCACTACCACAAAACATTCTAAATTAGCAACAAAAAAAATACTCATTACTTGTACTTTATGTTAAAAAAATAAAATAAATAAAATTCAGCACCCACACCAAGAGGGCCTTTGCGCTGTCTAAAAAGAACAAAAAAACAATCCTGATTTTGAGCATCAATGGTCTTCCACTGTGGGGAACATTAGCATACGGTATGTCTTGAGATCTAGCAAAGAATACAACTAAAGTTAAAAAAAAAAAGAAGAAAATATCAATTACAATACAATATTTACAGAGATACATACTGTAAATATCCCTCCCCCCTCCAAAAAAAAAGCAGTATAAGGATGACAAGACAACTTTATTCATTCAATCTTTTTGCACTTGATCCCTTCCTGTGTATTTAATGGAACGTGTCTCTAAAATAGCATCTTCCGCTGGATCTGTCGGGGCACCGAATCAGCGCCGCACTCATCCGAAGAGCAAGCGTTCCAGTTTTGTCACCTTAGCTGTCCACAATTGTGAGTCTTCTCCACGTCCCGCGCGACTCGAAGCCGTCTGTCGGGCACCCGTGGAGGGAACAGTGAAAGAAAGACGGCAGGACAGCAGCTGGGCCCGCATCGGTCGGCTACGGCCTAAAAGGTCAGCACCTTTTCGTGTTCGTGTGAGGAGTTGAGAGTCCGCCGCCCGGAACTCCGATTTCATATGGTGCTAGAGTCTCCATACAAACATCTACGTCACCAAATGAAATCGGTTTCCGAGTGCAGTCCTTCGGTTCAGAAGCCGAGTCAAACGCACACACTAACGTCAAGTCTCGTTATGATGTGCGTGCAAAAAACAAACAAAAAACCAAACAAAAAAAGTAAAAAGTGGTCGCTGGGCCTTCTTTGGGGACTGACCTGACGTCATCCACCTCTCGGACGAATCTCCGCGGTGTCGCCCACCATGTCATTTTCTGCGGCCCCCGAAAGCAAATCAAAGATGTCGACTTTCATGATGCTTCCTGAAATCTCCACCAAATTGTCCAATTCTCATATGTCATAAATAAGAGTCTTGTTGTTGTTGTTGAAAAACTTCAAGAGGAAGGGCCTTCAAGTTCCTGCGCTCAACTTGAAACATGGAAGCAAATCCAGGCGGCGGCGCTACGGCGGCAAATGAGATAAAAGCCGGGGTGCTGGCGTCCTTCTCTTGGAAACTCAAATCTTTCCAAGAAGACTCCTGCACCGAGCGATTTACTGGCAACGAGTCACCACCAGGGGCTGCCCTCTCTGCCCGCAAAACCGACCCACTTCACAACTTGTGGCGTTTTGGCAGCTAGGGAACGACTCTTCCCCAAAGAGAAGCTGACTGCGCAGAAAACAAGGAGACCACACACCTTGTGTCTTCAGATCGAGTGCCATCTTTTTTGGCGTAGATTTTTTTAATTTCATGATAAAACACATCGGGGAAAAGAAATCTGCACAGGAATCAAGTGAGTCAAATTCCCAAAGGGCCCGACCTATATGCCCTGTGGTACACCGCCGTCCGATGAAACAAAGTCATTACACAGCAGCTGCGTTCAGAAGAAATAGAAAGACGTACCGTTCAAGAAATGGCCGTCTTCGGCTGCTGTGCGGATGAACGCAAAGCATATGTGCGCGCGCATGGCGGGAGCGTGAGAATGGATACGACGGCCTCCCGCGACCTTCCACTTTCCTCGAGCTTTACCGTCGGGAAGCTGTTCATCCTCCGCTTCACCACTTCAAGTGAGCTCGTGAGTCAACATGCTGGTTCTCTCTCTCTCTTACTCACGGCAGGGCGAGAGAGAGCGAGAAAACGAGCAAACGGAAGACAACGCATACACACAAGCGCATGCACACACACACACACACACGCACTGAGTGTGACTAAGCATACTTAGCCACCACACAGCATAGCAGAAAGTAAACAAGTACAAATGCTTCGTGAGTGTCCTAAAGTTGTTTTGAGAAAAATCTGTACTTTTATTTTCTGATAGGAATTTATTTTTACGCCCTACATTTAAAAACAGGTTCTTTCGAATCTAAACATAAATAGAATGGACACAATTGGGCATTTAAAACCGCTAGGTAGCTTCGTTTCTCGGTCCACTTGCTAATGCTAAATGGCGTCCCTGTCGTGGCACTCGAATTTTGAGCGCAAATTAAAAATACAGACGTTTGAGTAGTCAAGTCATATATTCTTGATCCTCAGTGAGGAATAACCACAATTAGCGCCGTACTGATGAGGGAAGAGAGAGGAGTGGGGTCATCTCCATGAACGGTATCTGTCTCTCTATCTTCTGCTTGGCCACTGGCGTTCCAGGATGAGGACGAGGAGCCCAGCGAGTGACTCACTGCCCGCAGCCGCTTCCTGCCGCGTGCCCGGTGCTCCAGTCAAAGCGAGTCACGTTGCGGTCGTCTGACTCAGCCTCGGGGGAACGAACGAGCGGGAAGGGAAGCGCGCGCGCAGCCCGAGGGCCGGGTCGAGAGGCCGGACGTGCGGGATTGCAAGGCCGCTTCGCAGTCACGGCTGAGGAATGCCAAAGACTGCCGGCTGAGATGCCTCCGCCGTGAGTCGCTGCTTGGCACCTGCCGCCCCGCGACCACATCAGACTCCCGCGTTCCTTTTCCCAATTGGCGTGTGAGAAGAGTAAGTCACAAAGCATCAGAAGAATTCCGGAGTCGCTGAGTATTTGTCCTCGGTTGTTTGTGTGCGTCGCTGCGTCAAAGGGTCACGATGACCGCAATATCTGGGAGCATTTCCATCTGCAGAACTTTGGGCACTCGCCAGTCAACTTTCCTGGATATGAAATTGTTTGCTGTGAAACAGTAGTGGAGCCTTTCTCCAAGTATTCATTTTAAAACGTAAATGGGGGTTTTTTTAAACGTAGTTTTTAAGTGAATTTCAGCTTCTATCGTTAACTACAAAAACAATCTGCGAATAGCACAAGGAGAAACTTGTACCATTTAACAAATGGCTCGTCCGCTCAACCGAATGCGCTCCACTAAAGTAACGCTTCCGCCTTGCACGTCACCGTGGGGAGCTCCGTGAGTGATGGAATCCACACCGGCGACTTGAATCAGAACGACTGTCACGGCGAAATGTTTTTTTTATTTTTATTTTCAAAACAACCCAGGCCAGCTGCCACTCCCCTCACAACGACGAAGAAGAGTAACGTTGGCTCCCATTGGTCGAGACTCTTGAGAACGACCCAACATCACACTTGCTTATTGGTGTTTGGCCCTCCCGCCCATAGTGACAAGGAAGTAACTTAAATAGTGGCTGCTATTGGTCCGGAGGGCAAGTCACTCGATCTCGCGGCTCCCGATTGGTCCTTTGGCGTCTTTGCCTTTCCGCCCCAATTCATTGAGGGAAAACCCCGAATTTATGCTCCCAAAGGATGTGCTTTTATTACATTTTGAACATCATGACCACAAATCACAAGTGGCGAGATTCATTGAAAGATGCGAAAAGCTCCTGTATATCTCGGCCAACCTGAGCTATCTGGCGTGGACACGATGCGAATTCCACAATTTGAACCGTCAGCTCCTATCGGCGGTGATCGCTCAGGCCAAGAAGCATCGAGCTACATTCACATCGGAGTTTTAATGTAGTCCCCAAAGTCAATTCTCTTCTTTTCGCGGTGCTTCCATTTGGCTGCAAACTAGATCAACAATAGGACTGTTTCACTTAAGTAGTCCTCATGTTGTTGCGGTCAATGAGTCATAGCGTGGAACAAAAATGCCGCTTTTTTTTTAAAACATGGTGTCGTTTACTTTGGTGAGAACCGCTAACAACAACAACAACAACAAAAATCATGGTTCAAAACAGCTGTCCGAGAAAGATCCAAGGCAGACAGACATACCGTTAAAAAAAGTACTCTAAAGATACAAAAGCAACATTGCAATTGTATGACCAATTACACACAACACCATTTTTTATAAGTTCCCCTCTTTTACGACTTGAGATGAGGAAACCAAATGAGGTTGCATGTAGCTCATGTTTGCTTGATTTCTACGCTAGCAAAACAAAACCGTAAAAAGCAACAACGCTACTTTGACTGCGGAACTGAACGTACACGCATCTCTTTTCAAAACGGAGGGAGCAAGAGTAAAATGCGGTCCTAAAAATAAATACTCAAGCCAAGTAGAGAAACCTGAAGAACAAAAAACAAACTCTGCCCAGGTACAGCAACAAACGACTTGTACTCGCCGCCAGCAAAAAATGTAAAAGCGTTCCCCGTCCACGCCGTCACTCGTCCTTCTTCCTGGCCGCAGCGATGTCGCTCCACACCTCGGTGTAGAGCAGCGTGCCGGCGAAGACCACGGCCGTGCCCGCCCAGTGCCACGCCGTGAAGGGGTTTTGGAAGTACGCGATGGAGAAGATGAGGCTGAGGAACTTTCTCAGCGTCACCACCAGGGTGACGGTGAGCGAGGCGCACTCGGTGGTCAGGATGAACACGCCGCGGATGCACACGTACCTGAGCGACGGCGGTTAAAGGCAGACGGGACAACGGGCGGGAAAAGCGGGCGGCAGGCACGGCGAGAAAAGGATACTGCGTGACCACGTTGACCAGGAGGTAGAGCCACATGACCGGAACGTTCAGTCGGACCAGCGGAACCAGCACCGGCGCTGCCGAGGGAAGACGTCGGCAAAAGCCGCGTCAGAAAACCCCGGACATGAAATGGCAGTCGCTAAGAAGCTTTAGCGTCAAACCTACGCTCATTTCAGCTAGCCCGCGCAGTAGCATCAAGCTAGCAGACGAGATAAGAAGGTACGGTGTGTTTTACACGCGCCGATGTTTGCTGCGTGGGAAGGCGGCGGATGCTTGAATGCTTCCCGTGTGGCGTTTTTGCATGTTCTCCCGGTGCCTGCGTGGCTTTTCTCCGGGTATTCGGGTTTCCTCCCGCGTGCCAAAAACATGCACGGCAGGCGGATGGAACACTCCAAATTGTCCCCGAGTGTGAGTGTGCATGCGGTCTGTGTGTGCTGGCAACTGATTCAGGATAAATTCATTCATTCATGCATGAATGAATGAATGAATGAGGATAAAATGTAAATGAAATGCCGACGACTCGAAAAGCATCTGAAAGCCATGCCGGCGGCGGGTGTGCGCCACTCACTGCTCTGACTGAAGAGGACGCAGTGGTTGTAGATGTCCGTGGAGAGGAGCAGGAAGCCCGGCAGAGGCAGGAAGTGCTGCAAGGGACACACACACACAAATGCGGCTTTAAAAAAAATAAGGGGGGGGGGGGGGGCGAGAGCAAGGAAGGCGGTCCCAGAGTACTCACGTTATAAAAAAGCGCCTCTTTGGAGTGCTTGCCGTACTTCTTGTAGAGCGTCTCCTGGAAAATTCCCATGCGCGCCGACGCGATCAGAGCAAAGGTCAACATGCCGATTCCTGGATGGACAAAGGGACGATCCGATTCGTCCGTCGGGTGGGTGGGCGGGACAAACGCCGGAAGGCCGGCCCATATCGCGATTTGACACAAACACGTCGAAAACGCGAGCTCGGTCGCGGAACAAAGCGCAAAGTGAAGTCAAAGGTACGGCTGGACGTTTGTTTGGAGTCGCGTGGCGGGCGATCTCACCGACGAGCCAACGCGCGAAGGCGTAGAGGCCTCGCTCCTCCCGGCCCTCGCCGGCCACATTCTGCACAAACGCAAGACAAAAAAAAGTCGGCAAAGGCACTGCGACGCTCCCGCCGCGTCGGCCGACTCACCACTTGCTTGGCGGACATGACGGTGCAGATGAAGATGCCGGCGGAGACCAAGGCGATGGACAAATATTTGCTGGCCGAATACCTGCGGAGAGAGCAAAAGCCGAGATTCCCCCCCCCCCTCAAAGATTCTGCGAGGCAAGCGCGAGGGAGGAAAGCGTGAGGGGCGCCCACCTTTTCTTCAGGAGGACGATGCCCAGGACCATGTTGGCGATGAGAGAGCCCTGCAATGACCCCCCCGCGCGGCCCCCACACCCCCGCATCAGAATTGAAAGCGCTTGCTTCGATGCCGCTCCATTGGAATACGTCAAAAAGCTCAACTTGACTTTCATCGCGCTACTGTTAAACTAGCTAGCGGGCAGGTCCAGAAATCAATCGACGCTGTCGGACGATCGATTATTCCCGTTGAGGGAAGGCGGGGCCAGGTTATTCCAAGATTTGAAAACCAATAAGCGATTTTTCAAAAGAACTCCAAAATCAGGAGCCAGCGAAGAAGAAGAAGAAGAAGAGCCGCCGGAGGAGGAGTGATGCGCGAGTGCCGGTCAAGAGGTGAGTGGCGGCATTGTGGAGCCGCTGGGGATGCCGAATGGAGGATTGCGGAGGGAAAAAAACTTTTGGAGTCGGCACATTTGAAGCGGCATCAAAATCAAACTCCACAGAATTGATTTTTCAACTGTGAAGCCATATCGGATCGATCATAATCACGACTGGTCCGAAATGTCTCCGCCGTGACGACGATTCGCGCGCAGAAATTGGAGCCGGAAGGTCTCGCGCATTTTCTTACCGATCTGAAGATCATGTGGAGCGGCATGGCAATGTTGAAGTTGAGAGCGTAGTTGTTGATCACGCTGACCGTGAAGAACATGGTCACCATGATCACATAGTTGCTGGGGTGGGGAGGGGGGGGGGGAGAGACGGAAAGACGAGGTCACGCCAACTGCGACGCACGCCGGGCGGCGACGGTTTGGAGAGGCTCACCCGATGGGGATGGCGGGCTTCTTGGTGCCCAAACGCGCCTCGAAGATGAATCCCTCCAACGCGATGAACACAAACTGCGCGAACGTGACGATGTTGCCGCATCCTGGAAACTCCCTGGGGAGTCAAAAACAAAAAGCTGGGCTAAGGGTAACCCGGTGGTCTACGCGACTTTGAGGGAATGACCCGACGGGAGGACTCGGATCGCCGGATAGTTTAGTTTTTATGCAAAAAACCCCCAAATGATCGCTTGTCATGTCACAAATTACCGATTGATCAATGACGTCATTGATCGGATCGAAAATGGAGGTACCGCGCGCAGCACCCCGTTGGAACGATTCGCTTTTGGGCTGCAGTGCATAGTCGAAAGTGCAGCAAGTCGTGTGCGTGGCACTAACCTCACAAGCAGCTCGAGAGAAACCACGTTGCTACAACATCCGACAAAAACCAAAAGAATGGCGCCAACGGTGCCCATGGCGGCTCGCCGGAACGCAAGTTTTAAAAGGAAAGCGTGAAGCAAAGCATGCCGGTACGTCAAGACGCAATTGGAGTTCCTCTCGAGAGGCCGCCAGCTGCTTCCACGCTAACTCTGCGAAACGCGTCAAATGCTCCGCGCTTCCGGGTTCCCGGAGGCTCATGGGAGTTGTAGTTCAGGACTCACAAAGCCATAGCGAGACATCATTCGCGCCCGTAATTTGAAGTACTGTACTCGCGGTTTTAGTCACAGCACGAATGCCATCTTCAGACTCGTGTGCCATTATTGTAAGGTCGTTTTTTTCGGGGGGGGGGGCGTCCCCATTTTAAGGGAAATTCCAATCAGATTGCCCATTGTTCAAAGTCGAGTTGAGGGATGTGAATGGTGAAACTATGCGTTGAATTGTCACCCCCACCGCCAATAGTTCCACACAAGCACTGACAGGCGAAAGCAAATTGTGCGTGACAACTTCCATGACCCTTCCGACAAAATGTAGCAAAATGTCAAATTGTCACGTGAAAGAAACGAGATATTGCAATCCTTTTGTTAGCTTCTTTACACTCACTCGTACAAGCAACAAAGGAATAGTTGACTGATTTCAAAACGAGTTATTCGTCCATTTCTGGGTACAAGAATTGGATGTGATGATGAAACACTTGTTTGGTTTTACTGTCGGAACGGCCCTCTGAGGGAAAGATCTTAACTTACCTGACATAGAACGCGGCTTGGTGTTGCCCAAAACACGGCTTTCTGACGACAAAGCGGAGAAAACGGATCATTTTTTATTACCCCCCCCCCCCCAAAGCATGTCAAGCAGAAAAGTGCATTTTTCAGTGAGAATATACGATTCAATGGCCCCATCTGCTGTCCGTCTGAGTCATTACGCTCGTGTCGAAAGTTGAAATTTGCCTGAGCACCCACCGATGATGTACCCCCGCCTCAAAGTCTTACTTTCATCCAATAGTTTTCTAGTCTTGCAAGCAATAAAAATAAATAAAATAAAACGGAAGGCGGGCGAGAGCACCGACTTTTCTGGAAGTGTGCTGGCGTCGTCTCTGTGGTGTAATTGTGTACAGCTTGACGATAGAGTCGCGGGGCGACTACGTCATGAGTGTGCGTCGAGAGCGGGAGACGAGAAAGTGACTGGAGAGAGAATAAACGCTTCGGGAAAGCTCAATAAAAGTTATCCACATTAACACGACAGCTGGACTCACGTGTGCCTGACTTGATAAGACGACAGTCTCCACCTCCCGAAAATCACCCCCCCAGCCCCCTACCGCCAAAACCAAAGCAAACGCAGCTGAGACAATTCAGAGGCCACACAGAATCCGCGACGTCTCTGCTTGATACATTTATTGCCTGGTTTGGATTTTGAATTGATAGTACATTCCAAAAAAGGAAACTTCATCTTATAGCGCTATGGCGGTCGCCTTCCTGTTCCCAAAAAGTCCCGATAGCGAGGTCGCGGCGGTGGCTAACGGCGCCTTGCTAACAGTGCTAATAAGAGCTAGCTTAATTTTGTCGAAGCCCCGTGTGCGTTTTCGCCAGTTCACCATCGCACGTCAGCAAGGGAGCGGTGAAATGAAGGGGGGGGGGGGCACTCCGGGCGGCCACGAAATAGGCGAGGTTCAAAGACTCGGTCCGTTTTTCTTCTTTCAGCTGCTTTAAACGATCCTTTCTGTGCTCCACTTGTGGGCCGAAATGTCAAACTGAGAAAAAAACAAAAAAGTGCTCACTCCGAGATTCGTTTGCAGCCATGAAAGTTGAAATCCGGCTCTCGGTGGCTCAACTCTCCTGGCAAAACGTGTCCGTGATTTTGCAAATCAGTGATTTTGCAGCCACGTTTGACTGCTTTCCACCTATTTTACACGCACGCACACGCACAGTCAAGTACAACATCGGCGACACAAGCTATTGCTGTTCCGAGTGCATGTTTTGTTGAGGGGAGGTGGACGCATAGCACCATTCAAAGGTCCGCCGCCGAAGGGGGGGGGGGGGGGGGCAAGAAGGAGCGGTCGCTCCGTTGCCACTTGTGCAAGGTTGATCGCGTCCGAGTCAGCGATACAGTGCAAAGGTTGGCGATACAGCTGGAAGCCCAAAACTGTATCCGGCTGACAATACTGAAAAAAAAAGCCTTGAAGTCTAAATGGCATCCTGGAGCAAGACCTTCAAAGAAAACTGCAGCAATCCAGCTGTTTTGATTGATCTCTCTCACCCCCCCCCTCCCCACACACACACACACCATCCATCCATGCGTTCTCCAATCGGCTTTATGCTCATAAAGGTCACGGGGGCGCGCCGCAGCTTATCCCAGGTGCCTTCGGGCAGTAGGTAGGGGACACCCTGAACCGGTTGCCAGCCCATCCGCGCTCACAATCACACCGAGGGACCGTTTGGAGCGTTCAATCAGCCTGCCGTGCATGTTTTTGGAACGCGGGAGAAAAGCCGAGTACCCGGAGAAAACCCACGCAGGCACGGCCGGAACATGCCAACTTCACACGGGGGGAGGCCGGAGCCGGAATCGAACCTCGCACCTCTGCCCCGTGGGGTGGTCGTGCTAACCGGTGGCCCACCGTTCCACCGCTCTTTCTAAATGGGGGGGGGGGGGGGGGAGATTGACAGAAGAATGCTGTAAAAAAAAATCTTTTAACATTCCCCTAATTTCATGAATATCACAAAAGGTATCAAATAAAACAAGAGCAGGCAATATGTGGGAGAAATACAGATGATGTGCAAAGAAAGAAACACATCATTCATGGAACGAGGGCGGCGCGCCAAAAATAACAACCCGACGGCCATTTTCAATGAAAAAAGTGTGCAAAGTCAAAGTCCAGCGAAACGCATTTGAAAAGAGAAGGCATTCCATTCAATGTCTTTGATCGGAACTCATTGACTCATATGAGCGTGTTTTTGGCTGAGGGGGGGGGGGGGGGGGGGGGGGCTCTGACGCCGCCAAGTTCAAGCTCGGCCCAGTTTGGAAGTCCACCGGGAAGCGCGGCTCAAATTGAAAAGAATCGGAACATTCAACGATGCGTACGTGACCCCAAATTTGACCCCAAAAGAATTTTGCCCCAATTGATGATGTTCATGGCGTGAAGTTCCAGCCTCGGCGCCGCCGCCGTGAGTCGGATCTGCAACGGTTCAAAAGCAGAGCTACAAAAGTACAAAATCCCCCCCCCCCCTCCACCCCCCCGAAAAAAAAAAAAGCAAAAAGTAGCAAATTGAAGGGCTGGAGAAAAGCGATGAGGAGGGAAAAAGAAGCTCATTCCTCAAAATGACAAACTGTACAGGCCAAAATCAAAAGCGTGTGCAAAGTGCGCACTCTGGTGTGCACTTTAATGCCCCGAGAGCTTCGGTGAAGGATGTCAAGCCATCGTGCGCGTGTGTGTGCGTGTGCGTGCGCGTGCAAATGTGTGCGCTTGTGTGCGCGTGTGTCACACACAGTCCAACAAACGTCGGAAAGAGTTCCTCAGGATGGAGAGTCAGAGTCATCCGTCTCCAAATCAACGTTCAGATTGTGCCTTGCGTCCGGGACAAAAACAAAGAAAAAGCGGAGGAGGAGGAGGAGGAGGCGCTGCTTTCACTTTTGGACTTTTTTTCCCTCCTTAAGTGCTCGTGTGAAGGCCATGATACTTTGGGACGCTCGCGTTCAATATTGCACGACTGCAGAGTTTGCAGAGTTATGGCTGAAGGAAGGAAAGGAGGAGACGCCGAAGGAGGGGAGAAGGGAGGGAAGGAAGCGATATGCGAAGGGAGGTGGGAGAGAAAGAAAGGACTGAAGGAAGGAAGGAGAGTGGGAAGGAAGAAAGGAAGGAAGGAAAGAAGGAAACACGCAAGGAGAAGAGGAAGGAGGGAAGGAAGGAAACAAGGAAGGAAGGGAAGGGAGGTGGGAGAGAAAGAAAGGACTGAAGGAAGGAAGGAAGGAAGGAAACACGAAAGGAGAAGAGGAAGGAGGGAAGGAAGGAAACAAGGAGGGAAGGTGGGAGAGAAAGAAAGGACTGAAGGAAGGAGAGGGGTGGAGGGGGTGGGAAGGAAGAAAGGAAGGAAGGAAGGAAGGAAGGAAACACGAAAGGAGAAGAGGAAGGAGGGAAGGAAGGAAACAAGGAAGGAAGGGAAGGGAGGTGGGAGAGAAAGAAAGGACTGAAGGAAGGAAGGAGAGGGGTGGGAAGGAAGAAAGGAAGGAAGGAAGGAAGGAAGGAAGGAAACACGAAAGGAGAAGAGGAAGGAGGGAAGGAAGGAAACAAGGAGGGAAGGTGGGAGAGAAAGAAAGGACTGAAGGAAGGAGAGGGGTGGAGGGGGTGGGAAGGAAGAAAGGAAGGAAGGAAGGAAGGAAGGAAACACGAAAGGAGAAGAGGAAGGAGGGAAGGAAGGAAACAAGGAAGGAAGGGAAGGGAGGTGGGAGAGAAAGAAAGGACTGAAGGAAGGAAGGAGAGGGGTGGGAAGGAAGAAAGGAAGGAAGGAAGGAAGGAAGGAAGGAAGGAAGGAAGGAAGGAAGGAAGGAAGGAAACACGAAAGGAGAAGAGGAAGGAGGGAAGGAAGGAAACAAGGAGGGAAGGTGGGAGAGAAAGAAAGGACTGAAGGAAGGAGAGGGGTGGAGGGGGTGGGAAGGAAGAAAGGAAGGAAGGAAGGAAGGAAGGAAACACGAAAGGAGAAGAGGAAGGAGGGAAGGAAGGAAACAAGGAAGGAAGGAAGGAAACACGAAAGGAGAAGAGGAAGGAGGGAAGGAAGGAAACAAGGAAGGAAGGAAGGAAGGAAGGAAGGAAACACAAAAGGAGAAGAGGAAGGCGGGAAGGAAGGAAATAAGGAAGGAAGGTGGGAGAGAAAGAAAGGACTGAAGGAAGGAAGGAGAGGGGTCGAGGGGGGTGGGAAGGAAGAAAGGAAGGAAGGAAGGAAGGAAACACGCTAGGAGAAGAGGAAGAAGGGAAGGAAGGAAACAAGGAAGGAGGGAAGGAAGGACAAAAGGATGAAGGAAGGAAGGGAGGGAGAAAGAAGGAAGTGATGAGTGATGGAAGGAGTGAGAGAAAGAAGCAATGAAGGAAGAAAGGAAGGAGGGAGGGAAGGAAGGAAGGTAGCGAAGAACAAAGTCACAGAAGGGAGGGAGTGTGATGCAAGAAAAGAAGGAGAGACGGAAGGAAGCTGAGAAAGAAAGCAAAGGAAAAAAGAAGGACAGATGGAAGGCGGCAAAGGGGAAGTACCTGAAGGAAGGAAGGAGGGAGAGCAAGTTGGCGAGGACCTGACTGAGGTAGAGACCCTGTTTGGATTGGCCGCAGCACAAACGCCAGCCAGCGAGCCAACGAAGGCAAGCGGGAAAGCAAAAGCAAGCGGGCATGAAGGAACAATGGCGGCGACCTTGCAAGTCTTCCCTTTTCACTCGTCACCGAGCCAAAAGCCGTTTCAGTCTCCTTTCCCTCCCGACGGCGGATGAGCTCCGGCGGCCTCCGCCGCCCCTGGCGCGCGCAATTAAAGGCACTAGCGACTCCTGTGCGAAGGATTCCGAGCGCGCGCGTCGTCCCCAAAAGCTAACCTGATGCGCGGAAAGATGAAGCCGAGGTTCTGGCCCAAGCGGGACTCGGGCTCATGCGCTGCGCCCTTCCCGCTTACGCCACGGTTCAAAAACGCCGACCGGGACCGGATAAAGTGGCTAAGCTGGCTTCGGATACGGCGCGCCGCTTCCCTGACCGGAAAAAAAAGGACACTGCGGAGCGCCTGAGTTGCGACGAGCCGCTTACTCGCGTCATGCATTAAATACGCGGCCCGAGTTCCGTCGAGCGGGAAGGCGGGTTGGCTTTTCTCATGCTACGGCGGAACCTTTCCCAAGACGTGCGGAAAGCGGGCGATCCCGGCGGCCATCTTTTCCGAATCCGGTTTTGGTCGAGAAAGCGGAGCGGGAGCGGCCCGGATCCTTTCCGCCGCGAGGGATCTCCGTATTCCATGCGTGGCATCGCCCGATGAGACCAGAGTACGCTCCGCATCCTAGCGCCGAGCGGCGTACGCCATGCTTCTTCGGTTCGGGGGAGGGGTAGCGGAATGGATGAGCCTAACATCTAAAGCGGGGTCTACTCCAAGCTTCTTCCGGGCGCCTAGACGTCGGTGAGCAGCTTGTTGCCGTTGACGCAGTTGCCAGTTCTGAGGTTGGCCTCGCGGAAGTTGTCGATGCTGTTGTTGAGCTCGCCGCCGCCGCGGATCTCCACGTAGTCGGACTTGCAGAGCGGCGAGGAGCCGCGGCGGCCGAGGTCGGCCTCGGACGGCAGCTCGGGCTCGCTGACGTTGAGCAGCTGGGCCTGCTCCTCGCCCTCGGTCTCGCGGTGGTAGAAGTAGTTGAAGTTGGAGACGATGACGGGCACCGGCAGCGCGATGGTCAGCACGCCGGCGATGGCGCACAGCGAGCCCACGATCTTGCCCCCGATGGTGACCGGCACCATGTCGCCGTAGCCCACCGTGGTCATGGAGACCACCGCCCACCAGAAGGCGTCGGGGATGCTGGTGAAGTAGGACTCCTTCTCCTCAGCCTCGGCGAAGTAGACGGCGCTGGAGAAGAGGATGACGCCGATGAAGAGGAAGAAGATGAGCAGGCCCAGCTCGCGCATGCTGGCCTTGAGGGTCTGGCCCAGGATCTGCAGGCCCTTGGAGTGGCGCGACAGCTTGAAGATGCGAAAGACCCGCACCAGACGGATCACCCTGAGGATGGCCAGCGAGGTGGCCTGCTCGCCCACCCCCTCGGCGTCGGGGTCCTCGGCCAGCTCCGTGCCCAGCGTGATGAAGTAGGGGATGATGGCCACGATGTCGATGGTGTTCATCATGTTGCGGAAGAAGGCCGGCTTGCTGGGGCACGCCAGGAAGCGCACCATCAGCTCGAAGGAGAACCAGATGATGCACAGGGTCTCCACCACGAAGAAGGGGTCGGCCAGGACGCCGGGCTTGCGGCGGGCGGGGGCCGTGCCGTTGACGGCGCCCTCGGCCGGCCGGCCCGCCGGCTCCTCCTTGAGCTGCGGCAGCGTCTCCAGGCAGAAGATGACGATGGAGACCAGGATGACGGTGACCGAGACGATGGCGATGCCGCGGGCCGGCCCCGAGCTCTCCGGGTGCTCGAAGAGGAGCCAGATCTGCCGCTGGAACTCCTTGTCGGGCAGGGGCCGCTCCTCCTCGCGGATGAAGCCCTCGTCCTCGCGGAAGCGCTCCATGGCGTCCGCCCCCAGCTCGTAGAACTTGATCTCCTCCGAGAACATGTCCAGGGGCACGTTGACGGGCCTCCGCAGCCGGCCCCCGGACTGGTAGTAGTAGAGGATGGCGTCGAAGCTGGGCCGGTTGCGGTCGAAGAAGTACTCGTTGCGCAGGGGGTCGAAGTAGCGCATGCGCTTCTTGGGGTCGCCCAGCAGCGTCTCCGGGAACTGGGACAGGGTCTTGAGCTGCGTCTCGAAGCGCAGCCCGGCGATGTTGATCACCACCCTCTCGCAGCACTCGTGCTCCTCGTGCTCGGGGGGCCGGTAGGTGTCCTGGGGGTGGCCCGCCGCCGCCGCCGAGGACTCGTCCGCGTTGTCCCCCGAGACCACCGTCATAGTTAGGATTAGGATTTTTTTTTTTTGAGGGGGGGGGTTAACGGCTCGCAGGCGTCGGGGGCCGATGAGAACCTTCTGGGCTTCCCGCTCCCCTTAAAGTGCTTGCGGCGGCCCCCCACCCCCGGCGCGCGAGGGGCTGCTTGGCTGAATTTGCCTCAGTGCGGCTCCACTGCGGTTCTCGCTGACTTGACCATTGCCGCTCTCCAACAGCGCTGAGAGAGAGGGAGAGAGAGGGGGGGGGCAGGGCCGGGGGGGGGGGGGGGATAATGGGATCAAACAGGGAACGCAGAAAGATATCTGCCTGCTCAGCATTTTCTCCATTTATTGACTTCCTTCGCTCAGGCTCAATTAGCTCGGCGCCTCCGCGTGCACGCGCGCAGCTTTTCCCAAAGTGTCGCCGTCACTCGGCTCGCGTCGTCACCGCAGCAGCTCGGAGGCACGACGCCACTCAAAGGGCAGTTGTTGGGTTTTTTTTTTTTGACGCATCCCGTCGGTTTGCGCGGTTGTTTTTGTCGGCGCGCAGGCAAAACCTTCGGGGGGTGGGGGGTCCGCGACTTGAGCGCGGCCGGCGTCTTACCTCCGGCTGACGTTGGCGGATGAGGTGCTGCTCTCCCACGCGTCGTCTTGCGCTCTGGTCCAAGCACCCATGTGAAGCGTTTGGCTTTGTCAGCTCCCGTCCGGTCGAGGGATGGCGGCGGAAAAAAACAACAACAACAACGACAAGAAGAAGAAGAAGAAGAAGAAGAAGAAGAAAGGAGCAAAGCGAAGCATCACATGGCTGTCGGGACGCCGCCGGAGGAGGAGGCAGGCTGCAGCTCCCTCACGGTGCACTGCGGGAGGAGATGTGGCGGCTTTCGAAAGGGGAGGGAGGGGGGGGGACGTGTAGGATGGAAGCGGGTGGTGTTGGGTGTGTGTGTGTGTTCGGGGGGGGGGGTGCTGTGGGGGGGCTGCTACATTAAAGGAGCCATACGCCAGCCCTTGACGTTATCGAGACATCAGCAGAAACCGGAGGAAAGCCAGCGAGTGAGCAGAATCCCATCCACGGCTCGGGGGCGGGCGGGGGGGATGGTGGAGGGAGGGGGGGGGGGATTGGCGGAGGATGAAAACAGGGCGAAAGACGAGCCCCGCGTTTCCTCTGCGGCGTTTTTACACGCAAGTGGACGCGCGGATGGATGGATGCGGATGGGAGGGGGGAGAGGAAGGGAGAGAGGGAGGGGGGGAGGGAGTTGGAGCTTTCGACGCAATGCAGAGCGACTCTCAAAAGCAACATGAGCACAAGTTCTCAGTCCGTGTGTGTGTGCGCCGTTGCACATGCATCGCGGCGCCAGCAGGGGCTGCAGCACACAAAGGCGACCCCGCGCGTTCATGTGGGGGGGTGTCCTGCTGACTCAGCGCAAAAAGCCTCGACGAAAATGGGTGGCAAAAAAAAAAATGTGCCATTTCAAAGTGGATTGGCCCTCCCCCAATTTGGGGCCACTCGCGCCCTGAAGTGGAGCTGCACGGGGAGCAATTCCAGGCTCTCCCGCTAGAGGGCAGGATGTCTTGCTTTTTAAACGTTGCCGCTCAGAACAAGCTCGTGAGCAGAATCTGGATTTTTTTTTTGGGGGGGGGTGACCTTTTTTGTTGACGTCACTTTCCTCATCTGCTAATTGACTTTGTGTTACTTGGGCCTGCGCATTTGCTTGTGAAGGACCTCAGCAGAGGGTTTGAACCCGGCAACACAGAACGCCGAAGGCTGATTGGACACACGCGCCAACATGATGTCCCTCATGCCCGAGCATTTATTTATTAAAAAAAAGATTAAATTAAGTTCACGTACAGGCTAAAAAAAAATAAATACTATGTACCAAGACATTTACAACGGCCATCCTCCGCAGCGTGCGCCGAACCTTCTTGCCCCGCGTGAAGGCAAGCTGCGCCAAAAAGTAGAAAATATTTACAACAATCTTTCAGCCCCCACCCCACAGTTTTTTTTTATCATCCATTTCGGCAAATTTGTCCGATTGTTCTTCTCGTGAGACATCTCGATGGATCACAAGAAAGTGGCAAGCTCCAGCATCTTTGCCTGTAAGAACAAACACACAAACAGATGAGCTTGTCAGCTGACATATTCTACACTTTTTTTAAGGGGGTGGGGGTTTGGGGGTGGGGGGGGGGTGTCCAAACGGTTCTGTGCGCATAGTTCGAAAGCCAACACCATTACTGGTACGGGGCCACGTCACGGTCGACGGCAACGCACGCAGCCGTGCAGGCGGCGTTCATCCCGAAAGGTACACGGACGCCTGCAGTCCAGACCCGTCGTGGCACAGCTGCAGACTCTGAACCGTACTCGGCTACTCATGGAACTCGTCTCCCTCTGACCAACCAATCGCGGGACGGCGGAATGCCGAGGTTATCGTGCCGCAGCTAGTTGAGGGTTTTTTTGTTTTCAAAATGGCCGACTACCGAACGCCGAGCCGCACGTACGCAAGGGTTTGCTTTTTTATGCGGGTGAGCGACTTACCCGTTGCCATCAGACGTCGGTCAGTAGATCTGGATCCGGGTCAGGCTCTCCCGGTCGTCCTCCTGGTAGGACTCGCTATTGGACTGCGAGCGCTCGCTTTGGAGGGAAACAAAGTCGGCGGACGAGGTCTGCGGCTGTCCGCAGGTCACGTGCACGTACTGCGGCCGATCCTCCTCGTCCTTCTCCCGGTGGTAGAAGTAGTTGAAGTTGGAGACGATGACGGGCACCGGCAGAGCGATGGTCAGCACGCCGGCGATGGCGCACAAGGACCCCACAAACTTGCCCCCCATGGTGCTGGGGCACATGTCCCCGTAGCCCACCGTGGTCATGGTCACCACCGCCCACCAGAAGGCGTCGGGGATGCTGGAGAAGCCCGATTCGGGGTCCTCGGCTTCGGCGAAATACACGGAACTGGAGAAGAGGACCACGCCGATGATCAGGAAGAAAATCAAGAGGCCCAGCTCCCGGAGGCTGGCGTGGAGGGTCTGCCCGAGGATCTGAAGACCCTTGGAGTGTCTGGAGAGCTTAAAAATGCGAAAAACCCGGACCAGGCGGATGACCCGCAGGATGGCCAGCGAGGCGGCCTGCTGGCTGCCGCCCTGGTGCTCGGCCAGGTCCAGCCCCAGCGTGATGAAGTAGGGCGCGATGGCCACCACGTCGATGATGTTCATGATGTTCTTGAAGAAGGCCGCCTTGCTGGGGCAGGACAGGAACCTCATGGTGAACTCGAAGGAGAACCACACCACGCAGAGCGTTTCCACCATGAAGAAGGGGTCCGTGAAGGGGCTGCGCGCTTTCCCGTGAGCGCTGCCGTTGGCGCGGGGCTCCTGCGCCGCCGACGCCGCCGAGGCCGGGACCTCCCGGAACTCGGGCAAGGTCTCCAAGCAAAAAATGATGATGGAGATCAGGATCACCATCACCGAGACGATGGCGATGATCCGAGCGGGTCCGGAACTTTCGGGATACTCAAACAGGAGCCAGAGCTGCCTCTGGAACTGGTTTTTGGGCAGCGCTCGCTCCTCCTCCCTCGTCAGACCCTCGTCGTCTCGGAAAAGCTCCACCGTCTCCTCGTCAAATTCGTAGAACTTGATCTCCTCCAGGAAAATATCCACGGGGACGCTCGCCGGCCGGCGTAGCCTCCCCCCGGACTGGTAGTAGTACAAGATGGCGTCGAAGCTGGCCCTGTTCCTGTCGAAGAAGTACTCGTTCCTCAGCGGGTCGAAGAAGCGCATGCGTTTGCGGGGATCCCCCAGGAGGGTGGCGGGGAAGCGCGACAGAGTCTTCAGTTGGGTCTCGAAGCGCAGGCCCGACACGTTGATGACCACCCTCTCGCTGCGTTCCTGCTCCTGCGGCTCATCCGCCGCTAAGGGGGCGAGCGCCGCGGTCCGCTCGCGGTTCTCCTCGGGCAGCGCCGTCATCTTTTCACCCCTTCCCAGGGTCACCTCTCAAGCGTCCTTTCTCATGCGGATCGCGGCGGGTCCCGTCAGGTCCCCCGGCGGAAAGGAGCCCGTCGCCGCGGCACCGCGCCGTCGGATCCGCGCGGTCCTCCCGTCGGATTAAAGCCCGCCCGGCCGCGTCGGACAGATCCGCCCCTCGCACGAGCCGCGCCAATGGCCGGAGGCGGCTATGGCGTTCGCACCATTTTAAAGCGCGCGGCCCTCCCCGAGTCGGAAGACCGGATGACGCCGGCCGCCTGCGCTGCCGTCCCTCCGACACTTCACTGCGGTCAACGCGGAGGCCGCCGCTTTCCAGGCTCTTTTGACCGACCCTGCGTCTGCTCCGCAGCCGCCCGTTTCCCGTTCGGGTTTGTCCGGACCCCCCAGTGACAAATGAGCTCCTCTCTGATCGCCAGCCCCTCATTCATGAAATCACGGTGCTATTCCTGTCGCGAGGGGGAACCCGCTTGGTGTCCCCTCGCTCACACTTGAAGAAACGGGAGCGTCGCCAGCGCCACGCTCAGCTTATATTTAATGTGGCCAAAAGAAGCTAAAACGCCGCCAGGCGTCAACTGCGGCGGTGGAAAATGCTGGCTCGACGGATACTCGAGACGCAAGGGGGGCCACGCCGTCTTCTTCGGGAAGCCCGGGGCCGTTGACGGCTAAAAGTTTGTCCCTGACCGGTTGCTGGATCGGCTCAGCTCGGGACAATCGCGCGGGGCAGTCAGTCAGTCAGCCATTCGAAAAGCCATCTTAAGAGTCCAATAGGCCGCGCGTGTGCGCGCGCAAGCTAACTCCAAGCGCAAGGCGACAGAACAAGAGGCGCTCAAGTGCGCGAGCGATGATGCCAGCGAGCGCAAAGGGAGCGTCTGGCTCACGTTGAGCCTCCGTCCCCGAGGAAACCAAAAAAACAAACAAGCCCCGGCACGGACACGCGATTCGGAATCCGCCGCGCGGCAGGCGTGTTAAATTGAGGGTCCTCGGTCACACGCTCATTCCAAAGTTTTTGCTTCGCTGTGTCCATCTGATACTTTTATTTATTTCATGAGGACTTTGACTGAAATGAAACGACGACGTCGCTTCGCTTGCGATCAGTCGGTGGAGTTCAATGCTCCGAAGAGCGCGAAACGTCACGGACGGGCCGGCAAAGTTAGCATCGACGTGAAACGGAAAGCTATTGAAGCGGAAAGAGTGCAGCAACACATGCAGACAAATAGATGCATTCTTTATCCCCTGTATAGAACGAGCCATGTTACTTTGTATGGCGCGTGTCGGCTTTGCTGCCGGCGCGCATTTCCCTGCAGGCTTCCATACGTGTAGACGCGCACGGAATGACGCGACGTATACAATGCGAGCGCTTCTCGATGCAGGACACCCCCAGTCTTGTTGGAACACAATATGACCCAGCGGTGTCACTTCTTTGCCACTTTTAGCATGCTGTCATCGCTTCGGTCGAGCCCCCCCACCCCCCAACCCCCACTTTGACGCTGTCGGCTAACGAGGCGTCCCGTCTGAGAGGGGGCGGGCTTCCTTGGCCATATCCTGGTCACACGCCCTGCCTCCCGGATTAGCCTTCCAGGCTTCGATGAAGCCTCGGCCGCTTTTAGCGGATGATGTCGCGCTTGCGCGCTTGATACGTGCCGGGGGGGGGGGGGGGGGGGGAGGGAGGACCAGAGACGGGCAAGGTTGCGTTTGCGGATGGTTACTTTTGACCTCGTCCGATGCTATTTTTACCATCTTGCTTTTACTCAAGTGTATTTTGAGTGCACTAGAAAACACCCGTGCGCGGCATAACAACGTGCTGTGCGCGGAGCAAAACGAATTCAGACAACAAACCAGAAATGAACATGACAGACAGTAGAAAGCACAAAATCAAAATCAAAATCAACCAACTCAAAATCGGGTCTCATGCGGAGTCCAAAGCCAAAGAATAAAAATGACGAGTTTGAAAGATGGCCAGCAAGGGGCCTTGACCAACGTTTATTGGGCAAGGGGGGTGGGGGTGGGGGGGGGGGGGGGTAAGGTGGGGCCAGGCCATTTCAAGATAAATGGAAAACAAAGAGAGTCGGAGTGAGGCGCTCCCTCCTATGAGCTCCAGTGAAAGAGGCGGGCGGCGGCATTCGGGAGCAACTGGGGACGCTGAATGGAGGATCGTTCTGACTAAAGGAACCACTGACGACTTCAAAGTGCTCACCGGAGAAAGGGGAGGCAGTCGCAGATACAGTGTGTGTGTGAGTGTTTTTGCGTGCCCCCCGCCACCCCCCCCGCTAACTCTGCCAGCTGTGTTCTTTTTGCCCGAACAGCTGTTTCAGCCGAAGTCCGAGGTGCACATCTCGCATTCAGCGGCTAAGACGTCATGCGGTCGCAATTGCGCTCCGTGACCCGGGCGCTGAAAATGGACACTCTTTCCAAAAGGAGGGATTTGGCCGGGCCGACGTTGCGTGTTGTATTTTCAGCTTTCCGCGGCGCTGTAACCCGACGCCGTCCCCGAGGCAGCGACTTTGAGGGAGTCCTATAAATAAAACGGCCGCACGCGGCGGCGCGACCAGTTCGCGGCAGCGGCGGCACGTGTGGCCGCAACTATTTTTCTGCCACTCGCTCCGGGAGCGGCGTGTCAAGAATGCGGTCTCGCGGGGAAGCCGCAGACTTCGCTTGACATTTTGCGCCGGGGGCGGGGCTTTGAACGCAAATTTAGTCGAGCGCCGCTGCTTTTGGGGGTGGGCGGGAGGAGGCTGGCTGGCGAGCACGTCGGCCTCGGTTATATTTGACAGCGGTGACTTTCAATTTGGAGCCAGTTAGCAGCGGCAATGACTTGTTTGCTTTGCTTGCCGTCGAGCGACGCAGTCGTGACTTGACGGGTAGGAAGGTTGCAATACGCAAATTGCCGCGGCCTCGCTGTTCGACGGCGGACTGTTAGCTTAGCATCCATCTAAAATTAGAAAGGTTGTGTCACTCATCTAAATTGAAAAGGCATGACACTGAACCGCTGTTTGCCACGGGGGTGCTACGCTAACCCGTGAGAGGGTTGGAAAGTAGCAGTCGATATTCACACCACGCTTCCGCCGGTGATAAGGTGTGCAGACTTTTGCAAAAACACTTTCCCAATCCTACTTGGCTCTTTACATCCGGTAGAGCCACTCGGCAAAGGAGGTCCTTGCCTCCGAAGCGTCCGGCGGTTGAAGGAGCGGCAAATAAAAGTTCCAAAGACCGGGTCTAAAAACTGTCCGCAGAGAGACTGGTGACCTGCGGCCGCACTCTGTTGCGGTGGCGTCCGAAGAGCCGGGCCGCCGTCCCGCGGCGGTGGCGCTTGGCCAGCAGCACGTAGAGCACGGGGTTGACGCACGGGTGCAGGTACTGCAGGACCGTGCAGGTGAAGTAGAAGATCTCCCAGGCGCCCCCGTGGCGGTAGAGGCCCAGGTAGACGCAGAGCTCCAGGACGTAGCCGGGCAGCCAGCAGGCCGAGAAGGTGGCGGCGGCCAGGAACACCATCAGCGAGGCCCGCCGCGTGTTGCGGGCGCCCGACGCCGACATGGCCGGACTCTTGCGGAGAAACAGGGCCAGGCGGACGTAGTTGAAGGCGATGACCAGCATGGGGATGAAGTAGAGGAGCACAAACTGGCTCAGGACCACTTGGTAGTGGTGCTCCTGGATGGTGGGCAGGCAGAAGGTGAAGCCGTCCAGGCCGGGGCCCAGGCTCTCCTTGGTGGCGAACATGCGCAGGGGCAGACTGATGACGAAGCTCAGGGCCCAGACCAGCGCGAACATGCCCACCACCAGGTCGGCGGCCGGAGGCCGGTAGGGGTTGGTGATGATCATGGCGCGAGCCGCCGACACGGCGCACAGCGAGTAGGTGCTGGCCGCCAGGCCGAAGGCCAGCAGGAACTGGTAGACCTTGCAGGACACCTCGTCCGTGGGCCACGAGTGGCTGACGGCCGAGTGCAGGGTGAAGGGGATGAGCAGCAGGGTGAGGAAGTCGGCGAGCGACATGCTGAGCAGCAGGAGGTCCAGCTGGTTCTTGCGCAGGGACTTGGACTTGGCGAACAAGGAGAAGACCAGCAGGTTGGCCCCCAGTCCCACGCCCAGGATCACGCCGCACGTGCAGGCGAACACCACAGTGTAGGTGTTGGCAACGCCCATGGCCTTTCAGAGGGACACCCCCCCGTGGACCGTTCCCAATGATCTGAAGCAATCGATGCCGGGATCCTTTCAGGTGCCGGAGCCTGATTGGGCAAATAAAATGCTTGCGTTCCTGTTCCCTCCCAGAAAAGCAAATGAATCCAGTCCAACCTCTGCGTAGGGTTGAGAAACAAAAGGGCAGTCTTGGTCTCAAGACTGCATTTCGAAGGTCTCGGTCTTGGATTCGTGTTTTTCCGTCAAGATCGCTCCGGACCAGCACTGATCGACTTCACGCACGTAATAACTTCAAGCGGCGTTGCGACGGATTTCTTGTCACCTGCCTCGATCTGGTCCCGGTCTTGGTTTGGCTGCAGTCTCGGCTTGTCTCCGTCTCGGTCTCGACTGGATCTCGATTCCTAAAAACCTGGTCTCGGTCTCGGAGAGCTGCGTGAGACTGGAGCAAGTCTTGGTTTGTGCGTTCCTGCGGCAGAGGCCACCTGGGGGGGCGAGGAGGATAAATCCAGTGGATGTCGTGACGGCAAGAAAGCGGCCGGGGATGCTGCTCCACCCGACCGAGCCCTGGCGCCGTACGCCAGGATCGGGCGACCGGCCGCCGGTTGTGCCGCGGTTCAAAACGCGGGACGTACGTCACGCGGTGGCTAAACCCGTTTTTTGCCGCTACCCCCCCATTCCGGACCGACTCTTCCCACCCGCCTCACCCGATGCATTTACATCTCTAACCACGGTTCAGCACGCCGCACCGTCCACTGACATGATCAATGAGTCGAAATCGGAGCGAAATATTCCAGCGCCTTCTGTCTCGTTAGCTTCCTGAGTCAGACAGGAACATTCTGGGAAACTTTTTTAGATACTTTTGGAAGCACATTTGGGTTTTTTTTTTGGGAGGGGGGGGGGTGTGAACAGAAAGCTAACAGGACTTTGGCTGACAATATCAAAAACAACACTCACCTTTTCATCATCATCCCGTAACGGAAAGCCGTATTTTGTTGACAAATTGTCGCGACGCATCCTCGTCGGCCCGGCAAGGCGGCAGCTTCTCCTCGCCAGCCGCGGCTCAGCGTGTGATTGCTCAAAATGCGCACGAGCAAACATCACTCGGCTCCCGTTCATTCCGCTTGAGTGACTTGAGAGGGGAAAGGGCCAAAGAGCAGCCGCTGGGATGGGAGGGAGGACAAACCACCTCCTTCTCATTCTTCTTCGTGTTGAGCGCCTCCAACACTTTATCAAATATTCTCATATATATACAGTATGTATGTATATATACAGTCAAACCTCGGTTTTGGACCAGAATCCATTCCAGAAGGCCGTTTGAAAACCCAAACCATGTTTCCCATTATAATCAATGTATTTTTAAAAAATCCGTTCCGAGTCTGGAAAACGACTTTTTAAAAAGCATTTTTTTTCAACGTAAACTGTATACACTGTGTAATAAGAGAACAGATAAACTACAAACATTTTGTAGGTTTTATTTTTTTTACCAATTTTCTCTCATCACGACAATTGTAGATGACCTTTGACACCTTGAATTTATAAAGCCTAAAGTAATGGTTGTAACTATGGACATTATTAAATGTTTGAATGGTGCGCACATTGATTTGCCAGTCAAAGTTGGCTGGAGCAGGTTTGTGTTCGGGTGAAACACACACACACACACACACACACACACACACACAAACACTCCCTCCAGAGCCCTTCATTGATTGTCATTTTTATTTCTTGCCTCCTCATTCTGGCATTTGATTGATTTTTCGTCCTTTATCTGCGTTTTACGATGGCACGTCATCTAATGGCGAAACCGAATGCAGCCGAGCGTGAGGCCTTCCCCCCGTCCGCCCCCCTCCCTGTTTTCAGCTTCAGGAGCAAAGAAAACAACAACGCAAAACAGGGTGGTTTTATTTTGGAGTTTCAAACAACTCCAAACGTAGCGATCCCTTTTTCCGCGCACAAGTGGGCGTACTGTCCAAATTTGATTTATTTGATACATTTTTTTTGTATCTCATTTTATTTCGTGACCATTAATACTAAATAAATAAAATAATAAGAAGAAATGTCAAATAAACTGATGTTTCCTTGCCACATGGTAAAATAACTTAAATTGGTAAATCCAGTGGAAGGTCCGTCTTGAAAATTGTGTGGAAAGTAGTCCTGGAACCAGATCGACGTCGTCTCCTTCGGCCATTTTGGGTGAAAATGCAGCAACAGCTCCCTCTAGCAGGCGCTCATCCAATCACCGAACACGCACGTCCGGCGGCGACGTAAGGTCGGGGCAGACTCGTGATCTGATTGGCTATTGCAAGCTGACTGTTTCCGTTCCTTTACAGAAGCACGGGGAGGGACCTGCTCTGTTTAATCTGCAGGCCCCCAGCAAGTTTAGTTGACTTGACACAAGCTAGCTGAAATAGGATTGGTTAAAAACGCTAGCATAATAAAGAAGTTATTTATCGAGTGGCTTTCAATGTTATTTGAAATAAACCAGTCGACTAAGTGGAAATAATGTGACGTAAAGAATACAGACAATCATGTTGTTGACATATTTATGAAAATAAAATAACACATTCAATTAATGTTATTCTCAGAAAAGTAAACTGATTCAATTTACTTTCCTGAGAATGTTTAGACCAGCAGAGAAGGTTTTGCTGGCCCTGACGGAACGCCACTGATAATTAACTTGTTCGTTGAGTTTTCCGTGATTTGTAATTGAACTTGATCAATAAAGATTGTGGTTCCAAAAAAATTGTCGAGTTACGTCACTTCCGGTAGACTTCCGGCCTGTCGGAACCGAAACGCCCGAGAAGCCATTTCCAGTTTCCTACCGTTCATAATGTCGGTAGAAATGATCTCCAAGTACAAAGAGGGCTGAAACGGACTTTTCGAAACCGGTAGCCGCAGACGAAAAGCACAAAAAATCCTTCGGAGTACATATTTAATGCTTGATAATAACTGGACACATGTACATGAAGCTCTCAGTGCAAGTCAAAGAACATGAAAACGGCTGCGTTCTATAAAAATAAACTGCGGCGCCATGAGAGTGGGTTGACGAGGCATCCAATAAATTACATCCGGGAGAAACGTTTTGGGGGGGGGGCCGACAAAAAAAAAAAAAAAAAAGAATGAATGAAAGAAAGAAAGCAGGACCGTGGAGACAAGATCATGGACCACAAAAGAACATGGACATGGCATAAGCTAAAGTGCATGATGGCATTCAGTCAGCAGCGCCACAATACATTCACCAAATAAATAGACACTTTCAAGATGAAATAAATTATGGCCGATGGATTCAGTCGACAGTTTGTGAAGCCGCTCCAAATAAATATGGAAGCGCCAGGTGTTGCTGGCCAGAAAACAACACCCCACACCCCCCCACACACCCAAAAATAAAAAACAAAGCCAAATTGTCATCGAAAAGCCGAGCCGCCCGGGAGGGGGAGCCCTGCTTTGTGTCTTGCAGGTGGAGTCCGCGATGGGAGTCTTGGGACCTTCACCTGACCAAACGCACCCTTGGTCTCTTTTTCCACAAAATGAGAAAAGAGGCATTCCCAACACACCCAAATGCCGAATGACGTTCCCCGCTTTTGCTCTCATCAATATCGCCTTCACGCCTTGGAAGGCGGGACACATATGCAAATCGGGTATTTTTGCTAAGTGTGCGTCCCGCGTTAAACATCAAAATGATTCAAACAGAACATACGCGTTGGGATTTGTTGCCAAGACGCAACGTGACATCGTAAGTACTGAGCAGGCATGAGCCCCGCCCGAGGGGATCTCAGGATCATCTTTCGGGCCGAAACGGGGGCCCACGGCGGGTCGCTGCGGGGGCCTCCGCCGTCAGGTCAGTCCGGAGTCGGGACGGCGCGGCTCCTCCTGCGCTTCCTGTCGCCTTCCCTGCGCCGGCCCAGCCTGGCCTTTTTTTTCCTCTTGGTGGCCACCTTGAGCGGCTGGTCTTTGTAGGCCGACGCCTTGTGGGTCTCCTGCGGCAGCACGGGGCCTTCGCGCTCCGGCCCCAACCTGTGGGGCAGGTCCTTGGTGGCCTCGGGGGGCTTCTGGCGGAGGTCGTTGCCGCTGAAGTCGGGCGAAGCGCCGCCGCCGCCGCCTCCGCCGCCCGTCACCGGCCGCTCCTCGGCCGTGTGGACCTCCTCCAGGAGCTCCTGCAGCCACAGGCGACGCTTCAGCTCCTGCATGCTGCGGCCTTTGTCGTGCATCAGCTGGGCGTGGCTCACCGAGCGCCGCCTGCCGGCAGAGGGCGACGTTAATAACTCGACGTCGACGAGGACCGAACGGTTGCAGGCGGAGATTCGGCGCAGGTCTCCCGCTCCAGGTCGAAACCCCAAAGTGAAGTTTCTCATGTCTCGCCTCGCCATTTGTCGTAGCCTATTTTGAAAACCGCTTCTTCAAAACAAGGAGAGATTTGCTATGTTGTTCTTGTTTATGGTGGTTAATGGGGACCAAAACCACCAATCCGTGAAGTAGCGAGCCCCCCCCCCTGTATAGGTACATGTACATGTGTATGAGGATAACAAATATTTACAAGAATGTAGAAGTAAATTTTGTAGTCATTCACATGACTTCATATGCTAATAGATGTAAACATGGCTAAGTTAGGTTAGTGTATAAATAACAAAATACAGTCAACACAGTATACATGTAGTACTGCATATGTTGCTCGATGTGACTCGCTGTTGTTTTGCGGACTTGATTTTTTTTCTCTTTTTTTTAATTTAATGAATATTTTTGAAAAATATCCGCGATGCAGCGAAGCTGCGATAAACGAACCGCGAAATAGCGAGGGATCACGGTAGTCGCTTCCCAGCGCGGCAAATCTTGGCGGTCAAGTTCCGCTCCGAACAGCAGAGGGCAGCAAACGCCCCGAAAACCCGCCCGAGAATGTTTGTGCTCGATCGGGAGCCACTCCGATTCCCATTTTTGACACATCAACCAAAAGAGAGCGAGAGCGAGAGCGAGCGAAACAAGGCGAGTGACGGCCCTCGGGCGCCATGAATCGCTCCGCACTACTCACATTCTGCCCCCGAGCGCGTCCGCCGTCCTCCCGTAAGGCGCGACCGGCGAGCACAGCAAGAAGACGGCCAGACTCCAGTGACGAAGCAGCACGGCGGAGCGCATCCTCCCACCCCGAGAACTGCAAAAGACGGCGGGCGCTTCGGTTAGCGAAGCCTCGGCGGGCCACCCGGGCGGCGGGTGAGAGGAGAGCGACTCACGTGCGACTTTTGGACGAGCGGGGGAAAGGTCCCAAAGACGACGTCTCGCTCGGAAAACAACGTGCAATTATTTGGGCCGATACGAAGCCGAAGCGGCCGCCTTACGAGTTGCGCGCGGATCCATTGGCGTGGAGGCAGCCCAAGGGGGAAATCCCCCGCCAGTCCTTTCCATTCATTTGCCTCCCAACAGGGGGGAGCGGGGCTATTTATTTCTGCCCGATGTCCCAATTTAAAAAAAAAAAACAAGGCAGGCCCAAGATAGTCACACGGCAGCAGGAGCGCTGGAAACAGCGGGGCCGCGTCGCACCGGGTCGCGGCCCTCCGACTTGACGTGGTTCTCGCTCAGCCAGACTGGAGCATCTTCTGCGGTGGTCCGCGCGGCAGCTTCTGAGAGGCTTTTGCACTCTGAGTCAGCTTGTGTGTCTGGGAGCGGGAGGGGGGTGGGGGGTGGGGGTGGGGGGTGTTGGGGGCGAAACTCCAAACTCCCCTTTGGCTTTGAAGATGCAGGCACCACCTCGGCACAGTTCGGTCCTTAGAGCCCTCCCCCGTGGTCAAAAGCCGGAACACCCCCCCCTGCCCCCCCCCACACTCGTTTGCGCTCACCTGCACCAAAACCGGGGCGGCGTCCGCAACTGATCGCAAGTCCGGCGCGTCTGCCTGCCGGTTCTCAAATTGCAAGGTGTCGCCGGCTCGATGGGGGGCGGTGGGCGTGTCCCTCCGGCGGCGCACCTGCCTCCAATCGCCATCGGCCGAGCGGGAAAAGGAAGCCCTTGGCGCCTCAACCCTCGAGAGCCATTCTTCTCGCCCGTTTTCAACATGCCCGATTCCAGTGAGCACGCCGCTTGCCCAAAATTCGCAGCGGCCTTCCGAGGGAAACAGGAAGTGCAATGTGCAATGGCGACCAATTGGGGGCGCACCCACCCGACGGGCTCCGGCACGCCCGCCGCCCTCATGAGGATTCGGCGGTTCACATGACGGACGGATCCCCGTCTTTTAGGAGTCGGGAGTTTAGGAGTTTTTTTTTTTGGAAGCAGCTTGCCAATTATGATGCGAATATTGATTTATGATTATGATGCGAATATTGATTTATGATGGCGGCCACTCCCACGGGTGCAAAATGGGCGAGGTTGACATCAGCTCCCGTCCGTCAGCGCGATGCTCGCACGGGGCGTCGACCGGCATCGTGTCTCCCTCATTTTGTGACCCCCCCCCCCAACCCCCACTCTGACGTTACGGTGACCTTTTCGAAGGCGCACTCGCTCGGGATTTTTGCAAGCGCAGATGACGTGAGCAAAATGCGCCGGGGGTGCTTTTGAGCCAAGATGGCGCCCGACACGACGGAGACATCGTGAAGAAGCTCCAGTGAGGAATTTTGCGGTTGCCGTAGCAACATTTTTTTTTTTTTTTAACTGTCTGGAATAAGCATATGCATAAAAAGGCCATCAATTATTGAAGATGAGCTGGACGGGAGGGGGCAGGCGGGCCAGACGCCGGGCTGCGAAATGATTCAGAGCGAGCGGAAATGTGGGGGGGGGGGGCTAAAATCCCAGAAAAATACCTCAAGTAAACGATCTGGCCGGGCACTTGGGATGGTCTAAGCATATTTCAGAGGAGGGGGTGGGGGCGGGGGGGGCCGTGCCCGCCCGGCCCCCCCCCTCTCTAGCTCCGCCAGCGCACTGGCCAATATCGGGGATGACGGACGACGTGGTGGACATCCGGTTGCCATCCACCCCACAATGGAGGTCTGCGTCCTTTTAGCAATTACCCACAATGCACTCCCGGCGGCCATATTGGAGGGCTCTTATAAACAAGCGCCGTCTTTCGATTGGCAGAGTCACCAGTCGAAGGTCCCGGTCCGACAAAGCCGCACAACACGTCCGACGTGACGCGCAGGTGAAGTTGGCCTCGGCATCCACGGTTGGAAATGCGTCCATCTTAGCCAAACATTTTTCAACATTTATTTAATCCCAGAGCGCCTCCAAGATTTGTCTGTTTTACGGCTCCGCTGCGGGATATACGATCATCCTCCACCTCCTCCTGCTCAAAGCCGCTTCTGGGCCCACTTCCTTATTTACAACTAAGCTCCCCCCCCCCCCCCCCTCCCCACCCACCTTCTTTCACGTTAACCATAAATGTCAGGCTTCTGGAGACAGAGAGTCGGGGAGGTCCGAAGCGGGACAAAAGCGTGTTGTCCAGACTCAGTCTCGAGTGCAGGTACATTAAATCATTATTTTTCAGACAGGAAATATCTGCCAATGCACATTTTGCCTGTGAAATATGTTTCTAAGATGAAACCATTCCAGGCTTGGCAGAGCTGCGCTCACGTCTCAACAGGAGAGTGCTTTCAATCCCGCTCTGCGAAAAAGAAAGGTCCCCCCCCCCCCCCATTTTTTTCCCCCTTTTACCTCCATGACACTCCGCTTACAGCGCTCAAGTGTCATTAACCTTTGGAGCACAGAAATCAACGCCACGCGTACAGCCGGAGGTCCCGGGGGTGATGGAAGTTTGTCAGGGGCCAAATGAATTGATTGTGGGGTGCCACAGGGTGGTCCTTTAAGTCCGTTGCTTTTCACAATTTGGACTCATGAATGGCGGCCCGGTAGTCCAGTGGTTAGCACGTGGGCTTCACAGTGCAGAGGTACCGGGTTCGATTCCAGCTCCGGCCTCCCCTGTGTGGAGTTTGCATGTTCTCCCCCGGGCCTGCGTGGGTTTTCTCCGGGTGCTCCGCTTTCCTCCCACATTCCAAAAACATGCTGATTGGACGCTCTAAATTGTCCCTCGGTGTGAATGTGAGCGTGGATGGTTGTTCGTCTCTGTGTGCCCTGCGATTGGCTGGCAACCGATCCAGGGTGTCCCCCGCCTACTGCCCGAAGACGGCTGGGATAGACCCCCCGCGACCCTAGTCAGGATTAAGCGGTCCAGAAAATGGATGGATAGATGGACTCATGAATGATCACGAATCATCACAAAAGCAAAGACATTGATGCACGCAGATGATTCAACAATCTACATGTCAGAAATAGAACGATTAGGAGTGTCATACACAGCGATGGCAAATGGATCGTTTCGATCAGGCCCGCTGGGTTATTTAAAAGTGAAAAAAACACATACAAGACGCGGAATGAATATTTTTTTAATAAGATGTAATTCATGGATTATCCACTAGGGGCACCCTGTTTTGATCAAAGAAGAAGACGACCCAACATAGCAGTAAAGGCTAGCGACCGAATTGCTAGCATGATAGCATTAGCGTCAAAAGCCGTATTCTGACGGTGACATTGTCGAACGGATTCATGATGAAGGCGGCTGAACTCGCTCATCCCGATTTTGTACGTAAAAGGAACTTTTTTTTTTCACTGTCTATTCTGATTGAAATTTTTTTTAAAAAAGGTCAAGGGTCAAGTTGTGACGCTTGCGCCTCTTCTCGCCTCGCGCTCAAAGGGCAGCGGCGGTGGATGCGCGGCCCCACGCAGCTGCACAGCCACCGCCGCGGTCTGCCCGCGGCCGCCCGCCCGCGACCCGTCACCCAAAACATTTGCATAAACCTCAGCCGGCCTGCCAAGCTACACACACACACACACACGCTCACAGCCCGGCTTCTCGTCCCGCTGCAAAGACGGCTCTGTGTGGAGCCGCTGCGGCCGGGGGGGGGGGGGGGGTGGCTGTGCGGGCGCGTTGCGGGCGGTTGGCGGTGGGGGAGGGGGGGTCTCTGGGTTCTGGATGGCATTTGACATGAGACGTAAAACCCCACTGTGGTCTTTTTATGCCTTTGTGGCTTGCGGCCATGTGTGAGCCTTTTTGGAGGTTTTTTGGGCCTGACCGCTGCGACTCGCCAGCGAGATGAAGAACAAAAAAAAAAATAAAAATAAAAATAATAAAAAATAAAGTGGCCGTCAGCGTGGATTGTTTCAAACATGCCACAGGGACGGACGCGTGCTCCCCATCTTTAACATTACACCGCCAGTCGTTACACCGCCGGTCCAAGCTCCGCCTCCCCCACCCCCCCACATCATTCGGCATGGCCGCCAAAAGCTTCTCATTTTGGTAATAAAAAATAATAATCTGGACCAAAAGTGCAAGTGTGGACTTTTCACAGCTATTTCTTCACCAAATCCCTTCTGGTAGCTTCGCTAACGGCAGCGCTAGCTCCAGGACAGACAGACAGACAGACGAGTCTCTTCAGTGAAGATAAATGTCTTCTTTTTTTAATTTTTTTACGTTGTCTACAACGGACAAGTCAACGGAGGGCCGATGGAGGGGGCCCACACGCGTGCGTCGCGATGGTCGCGGCGGCCGCCCCCCCCCCCCCCCCCCGGCTCTGTTTGTTGACACGAGTTAAGAGCGGGCTCACATCATTAATGAGTGCTTTGCGTCCAGCGTGTAACCGCAGCTAAGCCGGCGGGTCAACAAGGTTGGCCAGACTAACCGCGGCGGGCCCGCTAGCAAGAGTGCGAGAGAGCGCAAGAGAGAGTGCGAGAGAGCCCCCCCCCCCTCGGTTTTTATTTCTGTGTGAGACCAAAACTTGAGCACGCGAACAGGGGGTGTGTAGACTTTTGTTTGCTTTTGGCTCTTCGGCGTTCACGCGGCGACGGCGGCACTTTTCCCTTTGATTTCTTTTTTTGAGCGACATCCGCCGTAAACGCGCGCTCTATTTCGGGGGGGGGGGCGCCGGATATTTTCGGATGAGCGTGACGCAAGCCAGCGTTCTGTTTCCACGCCGCGTAGCTGCCGAGACCTTTCGGCGGCTATCTAAACATGCGGAGAGAAAAAAAGGGGCGGGGGGGGGGGACTTGAGTGGGACTTTCCGAAGAAGGCTCGGAAATGTGCGTCGCGGCGCACTCGGGCGCTCTCCACGCTGATCCATTTCCTTGAAATGAGCTCGTCTCTGCTGCTTTCCGGGCCAATTACGGCGCAGTCCACTTGTTTGAAACTGGTTTTCAATCGAGCGACGGAGGGAGGCCTCGTCGAGCGCCCCCCCCCCCCCTGTCGTCCCCTCTGCCGGATGGGGGCGGGCTTCCCGGCCACCTGAATTTTGGAGGCGGTGGTGCCCAGTCCAACCCGGACCACCCGCTCGGTGCCGGAGCGCTTGTTTTAGAGTGACCACGACGGTCTTAAATCTGGTCTGGTCTTAAATCACATTTTTCGTCTTGGACTTTGGTCTCAGCACGAAGGCTCGGCGTTGTTTCTGTCACCATCCCGTCCCGTTTGGTTTTTTTCTCAGTGTCTGGCCGCAGTGGAGGGCGTTCCTCGCCCTCCCCCAGAGCAGCACCTGTCGCGAATCCGCCTGGTTTTCCCGCTGCCCTTAAAAGCCGCGACACGCCGAAAACCGTTTTTCAGGTGATTCCAGTCTTGCTCCCGACTCTTATCGCCAATTGCCAATTGGTTGATGAGCTTATCCTTGTCTGCGTTTGTGGGATCCATTGCTCTCCGGATTACTCCGGAGACACAAACGCTTTTGGTGTTTGATTGTGCGTGCAGTTTTTGTGATATCAACCAGAAAAGTAACTGGCGAAGTGTACCTGCGAGTCAGCCGCAAATGAACGTCCATCCATCCATCCATCCATCCATCATCTACCGCTTATCCGGGGCCGGGTCGCGGGGGCAACAGCTTTAGCAGGGAAGCCCAGACTTCCCTCTCCCTAGCTACTTCTTCCAGCTCTCCCCGGGGGATCCCGAGGCGTTCCCAGGCCAGCTGGGTGACATAGTCTCTCCAGCGTGTCCTGGGTCTTCCTCGGGGTCTCCTCCCAGTGGGACATGCCCGGAACCCCTCACCGGGGAGGCGTTCAGGAGGCATCCGAATCAGATGCCCAAGCCACCTCATCTGGCTCCTCTCGATGTGGAGGAGAAGCGGCTCGACTAGGAGCCCCTCCCGGATGACCGAGCTTCTTACCTTATCTCTAAGGGAGAGCCCGGACACCCTGCGGAGAAAACTCATTTCGGCCGCTTGTATCCGGGATCTCGTTCTTTCGGTCTCGACCCATAGCTCGTGACCATAGATGAGGGTTGGGACGTAGATCGACCGGTAAATTGAGAGCGTCGCCCTTTCGCTCAGCTCCTTCTTTACCACGACAGACCGATACAAAGTCCGCATCACAACAGACGTTGCACCGATCCGCCTGTCGATCTCTCCCTCCCTCCTGCTCTCACCACAGGTGTACCACAGGGATCTGTCCTAGGTCCCCTTCTCTTCATCCCTTCTCACCTTATCTCTAAGGGAGAGCCCGGACGCCCTGCGGAGAAAACTCATTTCGGCCGCTTGTATCCGGGATCTCGTTCTTTCGTTCGGCGTCAAAACATCAGGCGATGACAAATATTTCAAAAGTCGCCGTCGCGGAACACCGGGGCTCGTCACCCGGCGACGTTCCGCCGCTGACCTGGGCTTGGCCAAAAGCCGCTGGCGTAACACTATCCTATTTGTCAGCGCAAAAGATCCCCGCCCTATGAGCGCAAGGCTAAAAATAAGCTCGGCTGTCACCAATTGCAAACACATGGCGGCCGCGCCGGGGCCTCCGTGATGTAAACGTTCAAACGTGTTAATTCACTAATGAACAGTGAGTCCATTAGACATCGGATTACACACTCCGGGCAGGAGATAAATCAACACCGAGTGTAAGTCAAACACGGGGGCCGGGGGCCAGGCGGCTTGTTTTCTGTCCGCCTGCGGTTTTCCAGCAGTCGCGCCGCGCGCTGCGCGCCGCCCCGTTTTGACTCGCGACGGCCAACGCGCGTCTCCCGTCCGTATCCCTTTGTGAAAGGCGGCCGCTGGCCGGGGAAGTAAGCGACTACAAATACTTCCTTACTGCATTGAAGTAAAACGCAATTTTAAAAGTCGGTGACTTGAAATTGACGGGCCGGCGGTGCAGTACCAAGTTTGACCACAATGTGAGAGGCAGCGCTGAGTCCTGGGGGAAGAGATGCAGCGTAATTAGCGAGGCGAAGCAGCAAGGCCTCTTATCTGCTGTGTGTGTGTTTTAATGAGGAAACTCGCACCCTAAAGATACTTTATTGTCGTCATAACATCATCAAATAGTACGTAAAGAACTAAGACTTGAGTAACGAAGCCACGCAAACGCAAAGTTTCGATTTACTCAAAGTAGCGTCGACGCTCATTTGCGTTAGCCGCTCGATAGCATTTTGCATTCTATGTTAGCATTAAGCTAGCAGCGGCAATGCACGCTTTCATTTCATATTTTGGAGTTAAAATAGCAAATAAAGAAATCAAATTACATCGAATTTTTAAAAAAAGAAATAAAAATAGAGATGAAGCTATCGGAGTTTGTTTGTCGAGTTGTAAATAAAGTTGTAAATAAAGCGCCTGTGGCTTCAGAGAGCCGATCTCCTTTCTGACAGATGAACCCGGGCTGGCTGGTGTGGGTGGGTGGCTTCTGGAAACACTGAGGCACGCTGACTATGTTTATGTTGCACTGTCCCCAAGGAGAGGGGAGCCTTGTGGTTCTGATGGATTACGGGGAGGGGGCTGGGTGGGGGGGGGGGCGGCACGGGGTTGCTGGGGTGGCGGCGGTTGCAGAGCTGCTTCCAAGTTCAGTGTTAATGGCGAGAGTGAAGTGGCTGCGTAGGTGTGATGTGTTGGCCTTTGCCGCTAGCTGGCACCTTTCCCCCCCCCTCCCCCCTCCCCCAAAGCATTATGAAGCATGACGTCAGGACCGCATCCAAAGGTCGGCCTGAAGTTGACACGATGAGCGCTCGTGAATGGACAAACGCCGATTGTACGTGCGCATTTTGTGCCCCCGCGCGCAAATGCCATTTTCCCCCTGCGGGGGCTAATAAGGCGCCCGTGTTTCTTCTCCCTCTTCTTGGCTTGAGCGCAACCCCCCCCCCCCCCCCCCCCCGCGCGGCCGTGCCAAATGGTTCCGATGGAAAAGTCAACAATGGCGGCCGAGCCCAGCGCCGCCGCCGACGTTCAAAACTGACAAACGGCAAAGAATGGACCCGCTAGACGCTCGATGAATTTGCCACGTTATGTGACGCGCGCCCATTTGGAGTCGATACGCGGCAATGGCGGCGGCGGATGACCGTAAAACATGTCAGTGGATTTATCGGATTTACGCTACTGCCGTACGTATCCCGTGACTAAGTGGAGTCCTCATATTGTGTGTATGCGTGTATGTGTGTGTGTGTGTGTGTGTGTGTGGGCGTGTGTGTGGGCGAGCGTGCCCGAGGTGTTCTGGTCGACATTCATGAGGACTTCCTTCCTGGCAGACGCAGGCGAGCACCTGATGACTTAGCGGGGAGGAAGGACTCCAATAAAAAGGATCCGTTTGTTCTCTGGAGCTTTCAACATCCCCGCACAAATGATTTGGTGTCTGTGTTCTTCCCAGAGCCAGTAAAACTAACCCCCCCCCCCGCCCCCCGCCCCATAAAAAGAAATAAAACTCAGTTTGCTTGTGTTTGCAGTTCATTAGCAAAAATTCTTTTGAGCTTTCATGTTCAGTCCGGCAAATTTGGTGTCCTTTTTCTTGGCTAGCTAGGCGTCGCCATGACGACAGCACTCGACGAAATCAAAAGTTCAACCAAAAGTTTATCGTCAATGTTTTTTTTCCGCAGAGTAATTGAGTTGGACTGCCTTGTCGTTACATCATGGCCGGCCAATGAATGGCCTTTTAGGCGAGGGCGTATTTGCGCAAATGCTAGATTTGTCATTCGCTATGAGGTTACGGCTAGGCTAACGGCACAAGCGCTACACTACGGGTAACTATCTCAAAGTCTTTCAGATATTTCAGAACAAAGTAAAAAGTAAGGACTCGTCCATGCCAAGTATGCTAGGTCTGCTACGCTAAGATAAGTAAACATGGCTAAGCTAAGAGAGCTAAACCAAGCTAACAGTGCTAGGCCAAGCTTCCGCTAAGTGGGGGAGGTACAAGCTAATTGGCTTAACTACTGTAAATTTGCTCGGCAAACTAAGATTAGTTGACAAGGGAGGGTGTTAGGACACCTGTCCAGAAATATTAGCAACTTAGAAAAAAAAATGTTTTTTTTTTTGCTTTTAATAAATGCATTTTTTAATGTCTTGAATTTGTAAAAAAAATACAATAAAGCAATAAAGCAATAACCCCTAACCCTAACCCTAACCCTAACCCAAACCCTAACCCTAACCCTAACCCTAACCCTAACCCTAACCCTAACCCTAACCCCAAAACAACCGAACACCGGAACAACCCTAACACCGGAACAACCCTAACAACGGAACAACCCTAACACCGGAACAACCCTAACACCCGAACACCCCTAACACCCGAACAACCCTAACACCGGAACAACCAAACAACTCAAACAACCCTAACACCGGAACAACCCAAAAAGGGTTCAGTGAATGTGCATATGAAGCGTTTGGGTTCGATACCCCGAACAAGGTTAAGAAGCACCGCTCTGGACGTCCCAAATGGTTTTTGTGGCTCCGGCGTGTTTGTGTTCTGTGGCCGATGTGTGGTCCAATTGGCCCTTTTGAGTCTTGAAGGTTGCCGGCGGCTGGCCTGGCCTGGCCTCAGCTAAATTCAACTAAGAAGGCAAGTGAAGCGTCAGGTTTGTGACACATCGATGGGGGATGGGGGGCGGGGGTGGGGGGGACAACATAATTTTGCGGCGCTAACAAAAATGTAGCACACGAGTATCAGGTGTCATTTAATAAAAGGCTGTTGTTAAAATATTAAATTAAGTACGCTTAAATCACTTGTGCGTGTTATTAACTCAACGGCACGACTTTATATGGTTTGTGGTTAAGAAAAAAAAAGGAAAAAAAAAGGAGCTGAATGCAAAAAAAAAAAAAAAAAGTGGAGGCGCAGCAAGGGCGACTTTTCGCCACCGCAGACTGTCTGCTCTTCTCCACCTACGAGAATCAGAATTCAACCAGAGGGGGAATTTGGGGATTTTTATTGGATTTTTTTTTCCTCTCCAGTGTGAGAGACTCGCCCATATCATTTGGCATGTGTGTGTGTGTGTGTGTGCGTGTGTGTGTGTGTGTGTGTGTGTGTGTGATGAATTAGGAGGCCTCAGCGTCAGGTGATGTCCGTTGCCTTGGAGTGGCATCAGCAAAGATGCGACGACAGATGTTTGTTTCCAGGTTGGAGTAGATTGCAAAAGTGCTCACACCCTGTCCAAAAGTCGCACTTTCATTTGGTTTTTTTGGAACCTGTCCCCCATTCATCCATCCATCCATCCATCCATCATCTACCGCTTATCCGGGGCCGGGTCGCGGGGGCAACAGCTTTAGCAGGGAAGCCCAGACTTCCCTCTCCCTAGCCACTTCCTCCAGCTGTCCCCGGGGGATCCCGAGGCATTCCCAGGCAAGCTGGGTGACATAGTCTCTCCGGCGTGTCCTCGGGGTCTCCTCCCGGTGGGACATGCCCGGAACACCTCACCGGGGAGGCGTTCAGGAGGCATCCGAATCAGATGCCCAAGCCACCTCATCTGGCTCCTCTCGATGTGGAGGCGAAGCGGCTCGACTCTGAGCCCCTCCCGGATGACCGAGCTTCTCACCTTATCTCTAAGGGAGAGCCCGGACACCCTGCGGAGAAAACTCATTTCGGCCGCTTGTATCCGGGATCTCTGTATCGGTCGATCGGATACAAGCGGCCTGTCCCCCATTTTTCACGTAAAATCCCACTTACCTGCATTTTTTTTTGGGACCCCATCCCCCGGTTATCTGTTTGTTTTTTTTTAATAAGTCCAAACCGCGGTAAATTCCCCTTTGGGCTTTTTCCCTCCCTGCTTATTTGTATTTCACGAGTCTCTTTTTTTTAGTTCCATTCAAGTTAAAAAAAAAACGTGTTGCGCTTGAGATATTCGACTTAAATATGCGATCTTTTTCTCTTATGATAAGAGCTCCTTGATTTTTGCCGTTACTGCGGACAACTGCGACGTGGTGCCTAAAGTAGCCAAACGCGGGGCTCACTAACCGCGCGTGCACGCGCGGCTTTTCCACAGTTTGATCGGGGCGGCGCGCGGCGGAGGTCCGCCGCTCTGCCGCTCTGTTTTCTTTCCCTGCGCCCATAACTCTTAAGAACACACAAACACTTGGGTTGTAAATGACCTGTTCATCACACCGTGACAGCACAGGCGATTCTGGACTCTCGGCGGGCCAGGTGCGCCGATCGAGACTCGTTGGCGTGGCAAACGGGGCACCGTGGAAACTTCTGGAATCTGTCGCCGCCTGGCAAAGGGCCCCCGAAGCTCTCCGAGCCGGAGCGCTGTTGGCTTTGCCTCCAGCTGTTTCTTTACAGTCGGCGGCGGGCCGCGGCCAACGTCGGCCCACACACGCGCACACGCGGACGAGTCAGAGAGTTACACAAGCATGCAAACAAAAATACGAGCATTTTTTGTAATCGACGTGTGCCTGCCAGGACCTACAAAAAAAAAAAAAAAAAAAGACCCCAAAATAAGTTCGCACGTCTGTTTTCCTCACACGTCCCCATTTCTAACGATCCAACTTGTACAAGAAAATATGCTCGTATTTACAGTGCGTTTTAGTTGTTATGCTTCACCTCTCTGCACTTTATTTATTTTTCACTTTCTTCCCCAACCCCGTTGAGCCCAATTTGGTTTGTGTTTCTAAATGCAACATTTGTTCTGTTAATTCCGATTTAGGCTTCCGCCAAGCTGCAGCGGGGCCTCACGCTAGAGGGCGCTGTTTCTTAGCTTAAGCTACGAAAGCCAGGCCAAGCTAACATAGCGATGCCGCATTCAAGGAAGGTGGGAAGTTGGACCTCCATCCGGGAAAGTTGGGGGTGGGGGGTGGGGGTGGGGGGGTGACATGACAATGGTGACCCCCATTGGGAAACAGATCGTGAATGGTAAAAAAATATTTTTATACAAATTCAGTCCTCCAAGGCCGTCGGATTCACCTTGCCGATGAGCCGCCGGAAACAGGCAGGACGGCGCCCCCTTGAGGACTGGAGCTATACATGCCCGATTTACAAGATTCTCCACATATATTTGTCAAGCTTACATTTGAATAATCGGACGAAAAATACTTTTTAAAAAATGTTTATGAAATGATGGATGTTTTCTTCTTAAATGAGCATAGTCGACATTTGACGCCTGGTCCGCATCTCTCTCGGTGCCTCGAAAAACCGTCGGACCCGATTGAGGCCCCCGCGCGTGAATAATCGCTGCGTTGAAACGGGCCCACCGCAGGAAAATAAACGGGCCATCTTTTGTTTTTCTTGTGTGGTCGCGGCTTGTGGAGGTGGGGGGGGGGGGGGCGTAATTCATAAGAGGAAGAAGGAAGGAATTCTTTCGAGGCCTTTGTTCCCTAATTCATTACCACCTGCGGACTTCGGGGGTGGCGGGAGCGAAAGTGGCTGCGGAAATTCAAATGTATTGAAATGTGTTTCGGCGGTAAAGCCGGCTGTGTTTCTTGGAACGGGAGCCGAGTCCGCCTGTCCGATGAGGCCGCGAGCCGCTTTTGTGGCCGCGTTTGCCACAAACGTGTACGAGTAAAACATGCAAAAGCCCAATTGAGAACTGGAGCGGACTAAATCTATTCCTGTCGCTGAAAAATATTGAGAAAGTCTGTCCATCTGGCAAGGTGGGCTGGAAATCAAGCTTGAATTCCAATTTGTGAGATAAATCTTCCCCGGTGGATCCGTGCAAGCGCTTGGCCGAGTCCCGTTTCCAAGTTCAGAAGCCTTTTGAAAAGATTGCTCCCGTTCGCTCGTGACGGACAACTGAAGCTTCGTGAAGCACTTGTGATCGTTTTTCACTCCTCTAGGTGGCACTCTTGGCTGAAAGATGCCGTGGAATTTTCATACATTGCCATTGCACTCGCCGTTATATATCGAGAGGAGTCTCCAGAGAAAAGATTGCAAGTGCTTCACGAAGCTTCGTTTTCCCATCGCGACTGTTCACACAAGAAAAAATGAGAAACCTTGAGAAGGGGTTGCAGATGGGGAGATGACCGGGCTGCAACGGGTGCGCTCAAAGCTTTACTTGGAATTTTTACAAATGGCGGCAGGTCCGAGCATCCGTTCCTGCGCTCGCTGCCGTTCATTCGTCCGATCGTCGTCACCTCCGAACTGTTTCGAAACGACCGGGAAATGCTTCAACGGCGATGCGGTCCCTGTTCGAGTCACAGAGAACCAGAGCGGACTCAAAATGTTGGAGTCAAAAGAGATTGAGCTCGGCGTTACAAAACTTTTGGAGTGGGGGGGCCGGGGGGGGGAGTGTCAAAGCAGCAGCAGCAGCAGACGTGCTTTTTATTGACAACAGCGTTGTCGGGTTGCGCTACTAATGGCTCCAATGTGTGGGCCGCCGTCTCGATGGCAGGACGGGACTCCAAAAACAACAGAGTCCGGATTAGGGCTTCATCTCCAGCGTGTACGTCCGCTTGGCAATGACTCGCTTTTCAAGGGAAAGAAAATACGGTGCGTCGCGGTAGCAGCGCGCTGCCGTCGACCGGCGGGAAATACGCAAGAAACGCAAACCGTGGTCTGCTTCATTCTAGAACACACCGGTTCTCCTCAAGGATGTGTACTGAGCCCCCTGTTGTTCACGCTCTACACATTTTAGACTCTTTTTAGCGGTCCAGTTTGCGGAACGTTTTTAACATGCTAACAATCAAACCATTCTAGGAAACGTTCATTGACTCGAGCCACGAGCAATTCACTCTTGAGCACGGAAATCGGCAGAATCGGACCGAGTAAGAATCGCTTCCTCGTTTTTCAAAGCCTCGTAGATTTGAGTCTTTCCGACTCCTGAATGTTTTGTACTTTGTTAGCTGCTTCGTTGAATCAGATACATATCACTTTCCCATTACTATCGCCCTTTCTTCGTCTCCCCCTTCCTCCCTGTGCTGTGCAACTTGAAGTAACTGCGCCACCTGGTGTTGAAATACCGCTCATTACAAGTCCAAACCAAATGAATGCAATCAAACCTTAATTGCGCGCCGATCTTCGGCGGGCCGGATTAAAAAGACCAAGGGGCCGGATCCGGCCCGCGGGCCGCAGTTTGCCCACCACTGGGCTAACGGGTTCCCGGCACCTTTTTGGCCTGCCGGTGTGGTCGAGAACAGATGAGCTCAGTGGAAGAGGGAAGCCGCTGGCCACTGTCACTTCCACCTCCAGTCTTGATGAATCTGCCATTTTATTGGATGTGATCCTGATGATTAATGGTATATTATCCTAAAAAAAAAAAAAAAAAAAAGATTGGCGAGCTGATAAAACATCCAGCTTTCACTTATTTCCTGGCCCGACGTGATATTTTTGGCCGTTTCTTCTTCTTCTTCGCGCGGCCCCACTGTGATAAATGCATCGAATCTCGCGCCTGATGAATCATTTCCACGGGCCATAAAGCGCCCCTTTCAAGATGGCCGGCCGGGAATGGTGCGCCGCGGTCACGCCTTGTCATTCCGCGTAAACTGCGGGGCGGCCGAGGTGGTCACATCATCTGCGGGGGGGGGGAAGAAAAAAAAAAGACAAGAAAAAAAAGCCGGGCGGCTCGTTAAAAGCTGCCCGCCCCCGTTGTCACAATCCTCTTGCGCAAAAACGGCAACGATGGCAAAAAAAATCATACCTCCAGCTCCCCTCCCCCCCCCCCTCATCACCTATTTTAGCGACGATCGAAGCACACTGGATTTGTTGTCATGCTATGTATCCATTCGCCCATCTTGAAGGGGGGGGGGGGGGGGAGTGAAAAATCAGTCGCCAGTCAATCACAATAACAGGCCCAGCACCCAAAGCTGTCTGGGTAGCCTAGCTTAGTTAGCCGTTTATGCCGCGTGGGGGTGGGGGTGGGGGGGGGGAGTACAAATCAACATTCTCCCCGGATGCCACGCCCGCGATGGCCAACAGGCGCGTCATTCGCCGAGCCAAACCATTCATTCATTCATCTTCCGAGCCGCTTGATCCTCACGAGGGTCGCGGGGGGGGGGTGCTGGAGCCTATCCCAGCTGTCTTCGGGCAGTGGGCGGGGGGACACCCTGAATCGGTTGCCAGCCAATCGCAGGGCACACAGAAACGAACAACCATTCGCACTCACACTCACACCGAGGGACAATTTAGAGCGTCCAATCAGCCTGCCACGCATGTTTTTGGAATGTGGGAGGAAACCGGAGCACCCGGAGAAAACCCACGCAGGCCCGGGGAGAACATGCAAACTAAACACAGGGAGGCCGGAGCTGGAATCGAACCCGGTTCCTCTGCACTGTGAAGCCCACGTGCTAACCACTGGACTACCGGGGCCGCCCCGAGCCAAACCATATTCAGCCGAATTCTCGAGGTGCGAATGTTGAAGTGAGATTCCGCGCTACGAGCCTCAACAAATGCCCCCACAAGTCAAGTTTCAACTCACTCGAGCGCACGGCTTTTCGTACAAAATCGGACTAAAATCCACAATTTGAGTCATTTTCAATATAGTTTTGTCATGATTCGATTTGGGACCACCAGGTGGCACTGTAGGGCTCCCCCTGCAGCTGCACACCTGTTGGTCATTACATTATTCGTGCTTTAAAACTCATTGTCGGGTCATTGTTACTGTCATGTTTGGGTTTGGGACCACCAGGTGGCACTGTAGGGCTCCTCCTGCAGCTGCACACCTGTTGGTCATTAGGTCATTAGTGCTTTAAAAGGACTCCCAGCCCTCACGCTCAGATTTTCCAGTTGGACGACCATGTTTGTCCCGCATGTCGGCAAGATGCCGGGATCAATTTTTTGAGTGAGTCAAAGTACATTTATAGCTCAAATTATTATTTCACGACTCGCAATATCAGACCAAAAAGAAAAAATGGATGTATCGACCAAACGAAGGCACGTAACTCAAAATAAAGTCGTAAGCTAGGACACTCGTAAATCGAGGACCTGTTGTACATGGCATGAAAAACACACATGAGGTCACATGAAGTCCGACATCGCCCCCCCCCCCCCCCCCACAACCCGCCCCAGCAGGAGTTCCCAGCACGGTTACGAGATCACACACACCGGGGTCTGTCGCTGGATCCTCTCAGTGGCCGAGACTCGGTGGGCGAGGGGGGGGGGGCGGGGGTCTAGTCGGTGGACCGAGCAGGTCCGCGTAGACGGCACACGGCGGCTGTGTGCTAGCGCACAGTGGCTCCTTTCGCCGCTTGCCACGCCGGAGCGGACCGCAGGATTGCGGTGTTTGCACAAGAGCCGGTGCATAAGAGAAAGGTGGACCACCGACGCACCGCCAGCCCCCCGGGTGCCCCCGCTCCGGGGCCGGGGGCTCATCTTTGTTGAAAATGGCTCTCGGACCCACCGGCTCCCGCTGGGCCGGCCTATATTTAGCTGAAAAAGATGTTTGGCTTTCCATTGAGAAGATGGGGGAGGGGAGTGTGTGTGTGTGTGTGGGGGGGGGGGGCTTCACGGGGGACGTGTGGCGGTCTTGTGCAGCGCTCTGCCCCGCGCTCACCTGTGCTAACTGTGTTTATCTTCGCGAGCCCCCCCCCCGCCACCCCCTCGATGAAGGAAGGCCCAGAGATGTGGCGGGACAAGCTGAGGATTCCCGTAAAGGGAAACACTGAGAAGGCCCAAATTGAGATGGGGGGGGGGGGGGGGGGGGCAGACACCAAGACATATAAACACCCGCATACGACTTGGCTTTGCGGAGAGGCCTTCAATTACCAATTGAATGGAATCCACGAGCAAATCTTCACTTGTACCTGGAATCAATGTTCCCCATTCAAATGAATGGAAATGCCATTCATCTATTCCAGACCCCCCCCCCCCCCCCCACCAAATAACCCCTAGTGTAAGTGCTTTGAAATTCAGGTTAAAAACGGTGCACCCCCCCTCCATATATTTTACATTAAAAACATATACTTCATACTTATACTAATTGGATTTTTTCTGTATTTAATAAATGCCTTTTTTAATGTCTTGCATTGGTATTCATTCATTCATTCATTCATTCATTCATTGGTAAAAAAAAAAATAATAAATCATGTTTTTATTTTTCACTGATAAAGGCTTCGGTGAATGTGCATATGAACTAGTTGGGTTCGGTACATCCAACCAGGCGAAGAACCACTGGTTGACATTGGGTGTAATTCCACTCTCGACCACTAGATTGCAGCACACTTATTCATTCATCTTCCTAGCCGCTTGATCCTCACTAGGGTTGCGGGGGGGTGCTGGAGCCTATCCCAGCTGTCTCTGGGCAGTAGGCGGGGGACACCCTGAACCGGTTGCCAGCCAATCGCAGGGCACACAGAGACGAACAACCATTCGCACTCACACTCACACCGCGGGACAATTTAGAGCGTCCAATCAGCCTGCCACGCATGTTTTTGGAATGTGGGAGGAAACCGGAGCACCCGGAGAAAACCCACGCAGGCCCGGGGAGAACATGCAAACTCCACACAGGGAGGCCGGAGCTGGAATCGAACCCGGTACCTCTGCACTGTCAAGCCGACGTGCTAACCACTGGACTACCGGGCCGCCTCCAAATATTTCAGTGGGGCCAATTTCACTTGACTTGGGGGGGGGTCGGTCGGTGTGGAATGTAAAACGGTGGAAACTGAGTTACGATCAAGAACGAATTTCGACTTGGTTAGTCAAGGCAGCACTGAACAAGCCCCCCCCACTCCCCCAACCGCCTCCTCCAAATATTTCAGTGGGGCCAATTTCACTTGACTTGGGGGGGGGGGTGTCGGTGTGGAATGTAAAACGGTGGAAACTGAGTTACGATCAAGAACGAATTTCGACTTGGTTAGTCAAGGCAGCATTGAACAAGCCCCCCACTCCCCCAACCGCCTCCTCCCTTGTCTATTCCCCGTGAGCTATCGCGAAGATGCTATTCCGCAGCACGTTCTGGTTTTCATCAGGAAGTCTTTTGCGCGGCCACATCTGTTCCTCGCAAGCGCTTGGCGGGGGGCGGGGGGGGGGGGGTCCCGCTATCTGCCGGAAAAATCGCGTCTGACTCAAAAAGTGCCATTGAAGTGCAGCGCGGGGGCAAATCCAAGCCAGGACATGCGTGTTACATGTTTTCATTCGCAGTCATGTATGGGGCCCAATGCTGAAACAATCCCTCTTTTCATGGCCGCCAGCTCATCCAGTGGGTGGCGCCGCCGTGATTGGGGATGAGAAGGAGAGCGAGAGAGAGAGAGAGAGACTTTCTTTTTTTTTTTTTTTTGACTTTCTTCCTTTTTCCAAGGTGAGCGCCTCATGGGAGATGACTGCTCGCTGCCATTAGTTTAAGTGCAGGAGTGTCAGTTAACCCGACACTGGCAGCGCCATACTTGATGCCAGATGGAGCCGGCTGTCCTTGAAGTCTTAACAAGCACGGCGCACAGAAACAAGCCTTTATTCACAGCGTGGGGACGAGGGGGGGGGGGCAGGAGAATAACTTAGCAAGGTTACCACAAAGTGTATGTTAAATCCCGCACGGGGAGGCCGAGCGGAGATTGAACGGGCCAAAGTGGATGAAAACACGGTGTGCCATGTTGCTGACGGCCATTTTTTTATGACGCGCAGAAACGCGGCGGGAATCGAAAACAAAGTGCTGCTTGTCGCGCCAAAAAGGGGGTCCGGCTGCTTAAGAGGTGTCAAATTATTGTAGCTCAGCTTGGATACGCCGGGAGGGGGGGGCGAGCGGGCGGCGGCCAAAACCAGCTGACTTTGGCACGTTTGGCCTGCGACGAGACAAAACCGGGAGAACGCCCGAGCGGACCCCCCCCCCCCCTTTACCCAAGGACGGTCAACGCCGCGACAAGTGCTTTTCACCACCCGCGCCGCGAGATCGACGTATTCGCCGACTCGCCCGCCCGTGCCAGGCGAAGAAAGTAATGAAGTGTCGGAGCCACGATAGCATCAGCTGAGCAAGGACTTTTCTGCGGGTGGGAATGTGCGCCGACCGCGGGAGACGAGGAGCTGAAAGCTCACCCCCCCCCCCCCAACACCCGCCCCCCACCCCGTCAAATACCTTCATCCCGCGCTGAGAAGTAACTCAACATTGGCTACACCTGCGCGCATGCAAAAGGATGCAGGGGTGGCCCAAACGTTTTCCAACTTGAGGGCCACGGGTGGGAAAAAAACGCAAGTCAAGCGCTTCGAGGTAAGCGGAACCCGAAACGAATACCCGCCGGCTCAACATTTGCTGAGCGTTACAACGGCCCCGCCCGCTCCAAAGTGTTGAGCCCGCGTTGGCAGCACCACGTGTGCGTAACCTTGCGCTTGGATCGAGGCGTTGGTGCACTTTTTTCCTTTCAAACTTACTCTTTTGGGCACAATACTGACCACCTAGTGGCCAAGGGTTGAATTGCACTCCACAGTGTCCGTCCATGCATTTTCAACGCTTATCCTGAACAAAGTCACGGGGGTGGGGTGGGGTGGGGTGGGGGCGGAGCCTATCCTAGGAGACTACGGACGGAAGGCAGACCGGACCCTGAACCGGTCGCCAAAGCCTCCATCTTCTTCTCGAGCATCAGCCGCACTCACGTCTTGCCTCATGACATCCATCCAGCTGCTCTTAGGTCTGTCACGAGCTGGGTCCAGACCGACCAGGAGTCCAACTCAAAACCAAGTCTCCCGCTTGGGTCAAAAGCCAAAGAATAAAAAGGACTTTGAAGACGAGTTTGAAAGATTGCCACCCGCCTCGAATAGTCCCATGCGGACCCGAGGCATCGAACAGGGATCTCCGAGCGATAAGGTGGGGCGGGGCCATTTCAAGATTGGAAAACCAAGAAGAAGATCTTCAAAAGAAGTCGGAAATGTCAAGAGTAGGAGTGTGATGCGCTCCCTCGTACGAGTAGCGGTCAAGTGGCCAGCGGCAGCGTTCTGGAGCAACTGGAGACGCTTGGTGGAGGATCGGCTGACTCCAAAGTCGAGTGCGCGACAGTAATGGCAATAAATAGCTTGAAGTTTGTGTGTGTTTTTTTTTTAAAATTGCCGCTTCTCGTGAAGTGAGTCGAATTGGCCGCCAGCGGACAGAATTGTCCCCCCCCCCCCCTGCGCTTTGTCGCCCAACTTACTGTGAAAATTTCCTTCGTTACTTGGCTGATGGCTGATTTTACTTCCTTACTTTAGCGATGACTCGATTTGAAAAGTAACAAAGGTTAAAAGTCACTTTTCCCCAGTGACTTCTCGCGGCTGCAATACTGTCATCGGCCACTAGGGGGTAGGAAGTCCATTTTTAACAGCAATCGATCTGGATTTTGGCCTGTTTAGCAGCCATTTCTCCCCACCCCCCCTGCGCTTGGTCGCCCAACTTACCGTGAAAAGTTCCTTCGTTACTTGGCCGATGGCTGATTTGACTTCCTTACTTTAGCGATGACTCCATTTGAAAAGTAACAAAGGTTAAAAGTCACTTTTCCCGGTGACTTCTCGTAGCTGCAACACTGTCATCGGCCAGTAGGGGGTAGGAAGTCCATTTTTAACAGCAATCGATCTGGATTTTGCCCTCCCCCCACCTTCGCTCCTGCATGGTGAAGCGAGGCCATGGGAGGTTCTCGACTTTGCCGGCGAGCTGGGACCGATTCGCGACTTGCTCCGACCTCCGTGAGCGGCGTGGACCCAGGCTTTGGAAAGAGGGCCCCCTCCCAGGGCCATTTCATCTAAAAAATAAAAATTAAAAATGACGTTTGGGACAAGATGGATGACCCGCGTGAAATTTTCCCCTGCAATGACCCAACATGGCATCCCGTCGGCCCCTTTTGCACAGTCCGAATAGAAATTCTTCATTGGTTTTGTGAAAGCTGACACGGTGAAGCGTTCCCACCCCGCCCCCCCACCCCCAAGTTCAACGAGGACATTAGAAAGTGTGGGTCTGTATTCAAAGGCCAAATAAAACGGCAAGGCTCCAAATTGTAATGGTTTGACAAACACGCGGAGGAGCGCTTACGATACAAGCGGGCCACCCTCCAAATGGGCACCGGCTGAGGGCCCGGCGAGGGAGTCTCGTTTTTCTTCTGACGGACGTGTCTGCTACTCGCCCGTGTGTCCTTTCAACTCAAATTTGGATTGTCAACGCGTGAAAACATTCTGTGCCACTTGGCCGCGTCAACGGAGCTGAGCCGAAAGGCCGAGCTCTCGATTTACTGCTCCGTTGACGTCCCGGTGCTCATTTAGAACCAGATCCCCGAAATGGTTTTCCCCCCGCAGGGTGTCCGGGCTCTCCCTTAGGGTGAGAAGCTCGGTCATCCGGGAGCGGCTCCGAGTCGAGCCGTTTCTCCTCCGCGTCGAGAAGAGCCAGATGAGGTGGCTCGGGAATCTGATTAGGAGCGGCTTCCTGGTGAGGTGTCCCGGGCCTGTCCCACCGGGAGGAGACCCCGAGGACACGCCGGAGAGACTATGTCACCCAGCTGGCCCGGGAATGCCTCGGGATCCCCCGGGGACAGCTGGAGGAAGTGGCTGGGGAGAAAGAAGTCTGGCTTGACTTTTCATGCGAGGGTGACGGGTGAACACTTGAAAATTCACGTTCGGCGGCCAGAAGTAGAAGCCAAACGCTACGGCATCCAGAACCGAGAACCGAGCTCGGCCGAAAGCGGACGCCGCCGCCGGAAAAATCCATCTGCGTTCTTGTTTTGGATCAACGCGGGGCCCGCAAGGTCACGATCATCCCAGGAAATGTTCTAAGCCGAGTGGGAACGGGGGGGGGGGGAGAAGTTGTAATGGCCGACCGCCGCGGTTTACTGAAACTCTCCAAGATCAACTCAATCGGGGAGTCTGACTTCATCGCTTGGTCGGGGCGTTGCTGTAACACGTTGGAAATGAAAAGGATCAATGTAACCTTCTGACGGCTCAGCGCGCGGCCGCCCGTGTTTGTCTGCTTCCTACCAGCCGTTTTAATTTGTTCCCCGGGTTTATTTTGCAGTTATCTGTCACGAGACATCAGATCAGACCCACCGCCGGGGCCCCCGGTTGGCTTGAATAAAGTCAACTTCTTCTCAAAATGGCACCGTTGACCATTCCGTGGCCAACTTTGATCTTTTTTTTTTTTTTTTCAGAGCCCGCGACTGTTATGCTTAAAAGAGGCGCTCGCTATGATTCTTGGCCGGCGCCTTGTTTTCTGTATAAATTACGCACAAAGAAAGCTTAAGAGGTGTTTCTCAAGGGCTCCACATTTGCAGCCTCTCGCTGCACTGGCGGGTCGGCTGTGGAAAAGCTGAACTGGGGCTTCAAGTGCCGTATTAAGTGTTGCTTTTTAGCTTGGGTGTGCGGGGGGCGCGGTGCAGAAGCATGTCGGAGAGCGATGATGACGGCAGGACGGGGCGGGGGGGTGGTGGGGGGGTTGGCTGCTGCGTGAAGGACGAGCGGTGGAGCCACAATGCCGCCCTCAAACCGCCGTCCCCGCAGCCACAACCGCAGCGTACGTCCGTGGCGAGGGGAGGCCGGCTCTTGTCTGCGGTGAGGCCGCTACGCCGTAACGCACCGGACAAGAAAACCCGCATTTGTCTCACAATGGAGAAATTGCCAATTGATGATGAAAGTGCGGCCCGGTAGTCCAGTGGTTAGCACGTGGGCTTCACAGTGCAGAGGTACCGGGTTCGATTCCAGCTCCGGCCTCCCTGTGTGGAGTTTGCATGTTCTCCCCGGGCCTGCGTGGGTTTTCTCCGGGTGCTCCGGTTTCCTCCCACATTCCAAAAACATGCGTGGCAGGCTGATTGGACGCTCTAAATTGTCCCTAGGTGTGAATGTGAGCGTGGATGGTTGTTCGTCTTTGTGTGCCCTGCGATTGGCTGGCAACTGATCCAGGGTGTCCCCCGCCTACTGCCCGAAGACGGCTGGGATAGGCTCCAGCGCCCCCCGCGACCCTAGTGAGGATTAAGCGGTCCAGAAAATGGATGGATGGATGGATGATGAAAGTAGGACAAAAAAGTCTCGAAAGAAATAGAAGCATACTCAAAATGTCTGCCCAGTGAGGTCAGGGTGGCCTGGAGGGCTGTTGCCCACCCCCTCCAGAGTCAATGAATGGCTGAGGCCACCACCAGAGTCATAGAAGGTCTTAAGTCTTGAGGAGCCGACGATGAGAAGAAAGGAGCGTTGGCGCGGAGTGCCGATGCGGATTTGGAGCTGGGAGTCGCGGCTTGGAGTTTGAAGCGGATTATGCAGAAATGTGGTGAAGATTGCACGACTGTCTCTGTCCTATGTGTTGTCTTGTGTTATTTTTGTTATTTTGACTTCAAAATGGCGCCGCGAGAGTGGCTGCCTTTCCAGCAGCTCCTATTTTTTTCTTCTTCTACTTCTTCCTTTCATAACTTTGCTGCTGTGAATCTGGAATTTCTCCATTGCGAGACTAATAAAGGTTTTCTTAAGGAGTGACCCCTGAACTCCAAAAGACCCTTCCTGATCACAGCGCCCTAGTTTATTGTTGAGAAGATCACCCAGGTGGTCACCCTCTCCGCCCATACCCAGGATCTTCATCGATGCAGGTGAAGAGCAGAAATCCACAACCAACCCCTTAGTTTTCCCGGCGTTGATCTGGAGGTGGTTCTGCAGGCACCAGTCCGCAAAGTCCTCCGTCAGTCCCCTGCACTCCAGATCATCTCCGTCCGCAATGAGGCCGACGATCGGAGAACTTCTGAAGGTGGCAGGTTGGAGTGGCGTCGCTGAAGCCCGAAATGTAGAGCGTGAACAGAGATGGAGCCGGGACGGTACCCTGTGGCGCCCCGGCGCTGCAGAGAAGCCTGTACGACTCGCAGCACTGCGCTGTGGCCGGTTTGTGAGGTAATCTGTCATTTTAATAAAAGTTCTACAAAGGTATTTTTTTAATGATAAATCAAGTGGTGTCAAAGAAAAACTACACGTCCTATTTTCTCTTGATCGGGATTTATTTGCCACTTGATGTCAGGCAGGTTCTGAATACATATTTGATTTGATATAGACAAGATGTCCTTTATTTGTCCCACACTGGGGAAATTTCCAATGAATATAATTATATACATATAAATAATAAATAGACGTGAACTACGATGAGAATATTCGTCAAACTATGCGTGAATGGCAACTAAAAGAGTCAGTCTCGAGGAGGCCGCCATTTTAATAATACGACTCGGACTGCCCTCTTCTGGTGAAAAGACGAAACTACAGCACTTTGCATTCAGACAGACGAGACGAAAGAAAACCAGGACCGGTCGTTTGGTGTGTTTTTTTAAAATACTTTAATACTTTCCACATTTAACATTGTAGGAATTGGGACCCTCGGGTTGAATAACGTCCTTTCACATAAAAAGACAAGAAGCTGGTGGGGCCGGGGGGCGCTAGGAACAAGAGGCCTAGCCGAGCAGCCAACGACGACAAGCACCATTTAATGTTCTTGATCCAAGTCACGGATGCGTCCGTCGGAGCTATACGCCGGCGTTAGGGGGTGCTTGGAACGCCTAAAGGTTGCCATTATTCGCCGGAAAGATACGCCGGCGCCCGTACCCCGAGTCTGCACTTTTGTTCTCTTTGTTCGGGTGGCGGAAGCCCAGCGCGTCGCATTCAAGAGAGCTAGCCAATCGGCCTCGCGCTTACTGGCAGCGCTGGGCCAATGGCGCAGCGACGTGCTTCCCGGTCGCCGTCGGACCGCGGACAGACAGGAGGCGAGTGGGCCGGTAGGAAGCTAACTGCTAACTTCCGTTCAATTGCTAATTTGGTCTTCGGCGACACTTTTCCGCGGGAGCAAACACACCGAAAGGCCTTGGAAAAAATCCAAACCACGCGACGGTGTCGAATTGAGCCGGCTAAAAGTTGAACGCGCGGCTCGGTTTCGGCTAAATTAGCGGGGCTCCTGCTAGCGTTGGCGGCTAGGCGCCAGTCGAGCCCGTTTTGACAACAACGCGGTCGCTCGCGTTGCTTTCCCGCCGCGATTCCGTTCTCGTTCGGGAACGCGCTTTCAAACTCGACGGCGAACATGGCGGAGTTTCTGGAAGACCCGTCGGTGCTCACCAAAGACAAGTTGAAGAACGAGCTGGCGGCCAACAACGTGGCGCTGCCGAGCGGCGAGCACAAGAAAGAAGTCTACGTGCAGCTCTATTTGAAGAACTTAACGGTTCAGAACAACAAGAGGAGCCCGCCCGCCGACGCCTTCTCCAGCGATGACGAGCCGCCCGCCCCCGTGGTCTCCAACAAAAGCCGCTCCGGCAGAGTGAGTCTCCCCAAACTCGAATCGCGTGCCTCACTCGTCACCGTGCGTGCGCCGCTTTTAACCGCCGGCACGTTTGCCGACATGCCGCGCAGAAAGCCACCAGGAAGACGGACAAGCCTCGCATCGAGGTGGAGGTGACGGAACTCACCGACGATGACCTTCGACTGCAACTCGCCAAGTACGGAGTGGACGCGGGACCCATCGTGGGTAAGTTGTAGCCTTGACACGAAAACATACTTGACTTTGTCGTTCTTGGCTGGAATGACGTTGGTCTTTTTGCCCTCTTGACTTAATAACATCTCATTCATTGTGATGACTTCCACATCTTCACCCATTCATGCTCCAGTAATGATCACATGATAACCGCTGTTCATGAGACACATTTTCACGTCATTCATCTGTCTGACGTGAAACCTCTTAGCATGGCGGCGCTATGGGGACATGGTGTGGTGGTCCTGACCTCATATATTCAGCAAGTCATTCTGGGGGGTGTCCAAGTCTGTCCCTCCATAAAGCTTCATTTGCTCCACAGCGCCCTCCAGGGGCCAACGACGCCATAAATGGCGATCGTGACATCGTCGGTCCAATATTTATGAAGATCGGCAAAGTCTTGAGTCTTCAGACTCTCGACATCTCTGAAAAGGGTCAAAAGCTGGCCACTCGCCGGGAAGAACAGACGTGATTTTCTGCCTTTGCAGCCTCGTCGCGCAAGTTGTACGAGAAGAAGCTGCAGAAGCTGCTGGAAGAGCCCACGGCGGAAGCCGAGAGCGCCGCCGCCCCCGCCGCCGACGTCACCGTCCTCCCCGAAGTCGACGCCAACCAGAACGGCAACACCGACTTTGACCAGTACAGCGACAAGGAAGACGGTGACTATTGATTTTGGATGTATCGAAACTTAATTCCTCCACGGGGGGTGGGGGATCGGCGTTCCGATGCAGGCGATGCCCCCCAAACTCCCTTTTTTATTTTTAAATAAAAATCCTTTATATTTTTGCGCCTTTCAGAGGAAATGACCGTCACTGAACCGGAGCAGGTCCCTGTGGCCCAGAGGCCCGTGCGCAGCCGAGGGAAAACTCCGGCGACCGCGCGGACCGCCGGCAGACGGCAAACCAAGGTGAGGGCGCCAACTCCGGCGTCGCCAACTCCGGCGTCGTTCATCTCACGTGTTCCTAACGCTTCCAAATCGGCACTCCCAGGTGGTGCTGGAGGAGGAGGAGGAGGAGCTGGTGGTGGTCACTGAAGGCCCCCCCGTCAAGTTCAGCGAGAGCCCCGTGGAAGATATTCTGGCCAATGAAATCAGCACGCCAGTGGGCATCAGGTAGCTCGGATAGGAAATCAACACCGCCGCAGTTTGGCGCGGCGGAATATTTGGGGGGGAGCGGGGGGGGGCAATTGTGATAATAAGATAAGAAAATCACAATGAATGCATGTTAGTCTTTTTCTACTCCCCCACACACCCTCAATTTTTGCTGCTGGTGATTGCAAATTTAATCACTAGTAGCAAAAATTGAGGGGGGGGGGCCGGGGTAGAAAAAGTATAACATGCAGAAAATGTTTAAGAGATAAAAAAAAATGAATTGATGGCTTACTTTCGAGTCTGGCCAGGATGTAAATTGATTAAGTTGACTGTTAATTTGTTGAAAATAACACAATAGAAATAAAAGATTTTTGGGGGGGGGCTATATTTTTTAGAAAATAAAGCTTGAAAAGTTCCAAAAATACACCCGAAAAGGGTAAAAAAAAAAAGTTTTATTTTTGTATTTTCGATTTTATTTTTCAAACGGCGCACAAACAGGAATAAGTTAGCTTGCCGGGTTGCGACGACGCACGCCGACCCGCCTTTGTTTGTCCCGCAGCGCCACCTGCAGGCGTCCCATCCGAGGAGCGGCGGGCCGGCCGCTCAAGCCCAGCGACTACTGGCTGGACGAGTCCCGCGTGCGCCGCAGCGTGCGCACCGAGAAGCGCTCCTACTCGGAGTCCTTCTCCCGGGGGGTCGGCGCCGCCCCCTGCCCTCCCCCCGTCGCCGGGAAATCCCCCACCCTCCTGCTCAAACTCGCCCTCCTGGTGGCCGTCTGCGGCTCGCTTTTCCTGGCCTACAAGCATCTGGAGGCGAGTGAGCTGGAGGGCCTCCTGGGCGACGTGGCGCTCGCTCTGCGGGACGCCGCCCGCAACGCCAGCGCCTACCTGGGCCTGGGCGACCAGTCAAAGGTGTAAGGTGTCTCTTTGCCCGCAACCGCGACCACCTCCTCCTCTTCCGCACTTACCGCAAGGTGTTCGCACCGCACCGGAACAAAAACTGCTTTCAAACCACATTCACCCAAACTGTGTTTGAAGCGCGCGTCACAAAAAGTGCATTCGGTCCACTTTTTGGAGAAAAAAAAACAACAAAAACAAAAATGGAGGCTTGAAAGCGTTTTGGTTAGAATTGGCTTCGACGTGAACAGTGGACATGACGTGACTATTTCGAGGCGCTCGATTTTGAGTTTTAGCCACTTCAATTGATCAATCGTTATTGATCCGTTTTTAAAATCCTTCCACGAAAAAACGACTTGACGCTCTTCAAAGGTTCAATATAAAGGTAATGACAAGTATTCTTTTCAGAATACGCCGTGAAGATGCCCGATGTTGATGTTGGCCTCCATTATGTTCAATGTTAATCTCGCCACGATGAACATCGTTAGATCAATCGTGAAATCCGAGTGGGCGGGGTGGGTCTTTATATCTTTTTTAGGGTTCATCATGTTTTTTTTTTGTGTAAACATGTTTGATATGTCGTGGTTGACAACAAAGCTAACCTGAGTGCGTTGAAAGCTAACATGAAGTCCTCATTATGGCCGCAGGGGGCGCCACTTGGGCGGCTTATTCAATCGTACGCGTTTGAGACGGAGGACCTGATCCGTGGAAGTTTGAACGTGGCTAAAATCTCAAAAAAAAAAAAAAAGGATTGGTGTAGCGGGATATCGGCTCCGAGGCTCTCATTGAAACGATACCACTTGGGGGGGGGGCGTGGATTGCAGCGTTCTACCTGTCATGTGCAGCGCAGCGGGCAGGTGGCGCCACCAGAGACTGACTAATGTCCTGTAGAATAGTTTTTTTTTTTTTATCTGTGAATTGTGCTCCTCCTGTGTCAGTAGAATTGAGTGGAGGGGGCCACTTCACCCCTCCCGCATGATTGTAGATGATTTTTTTTTTTTTTTTTGGATGGCCGTCTTTGTAGTTGTGTGACTCGGTGAGGTGCCCCAACGCAAAATATCCTCCCAGAGCTAGCCCGCAGTTTCTTCGGGTTGCAAATTGCACTTAAAAAAACAAAAGACATTTAATTCCTATGGAAAAATGGATTTCTCACTTTCTCACAAATTTCCAGGGGTTGAGCAAACTTGATGGACTCAAAGCGCCATCTAGTGGAAGAACATTGAATGGTTTTGACCAAAGATGATGTCGCTTGTGGTCAATAAACTTTCAGATCAATGTCGTGAAGTAGGATCAATTTTGCCAATCGAAAACGAGAATGACCGGGCGGGGGGGGGGGGGGCTCTTTTGTGCTTTTTTTGTTGTTAGTTTGCTCTGTTTTGAATTTGCGACTCTTGACTTCCTCCCACATACTCGTCCCCTCACTGAGGTGCCCGCCGGGACATCATCGATCATCGACGGCGACTTTTGAATCCGTCGTCGGCACAAAGCCAGGAAGGCGCCATTTTGATCTTTTTTCTAAAAATGGGGCATTCTGACTTTTTCTTCCGCCCCCCCCCCCCCACCCACCCCAGGCACCTTTGAAAGTCACCCTGGAAAAGCAATCCGGATGACTTGATATGAGCGACTCTCTATCTTGTTCTTCATTTGACTTCCGAACCGTCTTCACAAGCGACTTCAACCGCAGGCAGCTTCCACGCAAATACGACTGGAGTTCCGTGGGTAGGGATTTTTTTTTTTTTTTTTTAAATCGTATTTATGATCAAGTAGGCAATGTAACCTGAAATAAACGGCCTCCTGAGCACATCTCCTGTTGTCTTTTTTCCATTTATAACTGTCAAAAATCAGTTCAAAGGTGACCGGCGTTCCCCCTGGGCCATATTCTCAGCCCACTTGGAATCTGACGTCACCCGTGAGTGTGCACCCATAAAAAAAAAAAAAAAAGCCTCGTAATTCATTGAATTCTCAAATGGCCTTTACGAGTGACCTTTGACCTTGTGGAAACATCAATGTGTAAATGTCAAAAGACTTTTTGCCCAACTTGCTCTTAGAGCCCCGGAATTGTCTGAGGATGTCCACCGGCCTGCCTCTCTGTGACTCCTCCAGTCTCTAGAGGCAGGTCCTTCCAGGACGGAGACCCCCCCCCCTAAAAAGCGCAAAAGGATGCTGCATTTTGCCTTCGCCTCTCTACCCAATGTCCTGAACTTTTTTTTTTTTTGTCTTATTCGTCATGTCTCAGGTGAGCCCGTCTGGCGGAGGCAAAGCAAAACCTCGCAAGGGGGCGGGGAGGCTTATGCGCAATTAATTCCGACAGGCTGGAGGCGGCGGCAACCGGCGCGGACAAACCGGCGGAGAGAGCGACCGAGCACAGGCGAGGAAAAATTTGGGAGGAACGACGACAAGGTGGCATCCATCCGGGTGAGCCCAGCGCACCTCATCCAAACTTGCTCCGTGCAATCCAAAACGCCTCGCATCCAAATTCAACTCCCGTTCGACAGAAGAGTCACGAGCGTTCGGGGCCGGGAAGAGCGTCTTGCGTTTCTGAGGCAAGTTCACCCCCCCCCATTGTTTGTTTTGGCCCGCTAATCCACTTCGCCTTCGCCTGCGGCGCGCCCGCGGACGGACGGGCGGGCGGGTGCGCTGCAGGCGAAGGCAAAGTGGACTGAAATGAGAACATCGTGCTCTATTGTACCGAGAAATCTTTTGGAATGGTTTGCAGGTGTAACTTGAAAAGAGCTTCAAAAAGTCATTCTCATTCTGGCCCAAATGTAACCATGCCTACATTTAGAATATAAAAAATGGCCAGCCGCCAAAAAAAAAAGAAAAGAAAAAACCCCAAAACACGTGTCAATTGACTTCAAATCGACAGACGAGAAAGTTCAATTGACGCAGTCCCTAAACATTTTTTAAGGACTATTCCAGAATGCATTTTAAGAGTTTGGATTCAAACGAGGCCTTTCAAGTATTTTTTTTTGTAACAGGGTTCCCACTCCTCCACTTGCCTTTAATTTGTGGACCTTTTAAGGACTTTTGAGGGCTAACAAACGTTGCCCTCAAACGTATACCTGACAATAAAAGGCAATTAAGAACATTTTTCGTTTTTTATGGATTTTTATGAACTTATAGGAGCTGTGGCAACCCTGTGTAACTGCAGTCTTTTTTTTTGCGACAGGTGTTCAAATTTTGCACATCATGTGAATTTTATGGATTTTTATGAACTTATAGGAGCTGTGGCAACCCTGGGTAACTGCAGTCTTTTTTTTTTTTTTTTGCGACAGGTGTTCAAATTTTGCACATCATGTGAATTTTATGGATTTTTATGAACTTATAGGAGCTGTGGCAGCCCTGTGTAACTGCAGTCTTTTTTTTTGCGACAGGTGTTCAAATTATGCACATCATGTGAATTTTATGGATTTTTATGAACTTATAGGAGCTGTGGCAACCCTGTGTAACTGCAGTCTTTTTTTTGGGGGGGGGGCGACAGGTGTTCAAATTTTGCACATCATGTGAATTTTATGGATTTTTATGAACTTATAGGAGCTGTGGCGACCCTGTGTAACTGCAGTCTTTTTTTTTTTTTTGGGCGACAGGTGTTCAAATTTTGCACATCATGTGAATTTTATGGATTTTTATGAACTTATAGGAGCTGTGGCGACCCTGTGTAACTGCAGTCTTTTTTTTTTTTTTGGGCGACAGGTGTTCAAATTTTGCACATGTGAATTTTATGGATTTTTATGAACTTATAGGAGCTGTGGCAACCCTGTGTAACTGCAGTCTTTTTTTGGGGGGGGGGCGACAGGTGTTCAAATTTTGCACATCATGTGAATTTTATGGATTTTTATGAACTTATAGGAGCTGTGGCAACCCTGTGTAACTGCAGTCTTTTTTTTGGGGGGGGGGCGACAGGTGTTCAAATTTTGCACATCATGTGAATTTTATGGATTTTTATGAACTTATAGGAGCTGTGGCAACCCTGTGTAACTGCAGTCTTTTTTTTGGGGGGGGGGGGGCGACAGGTGTTCAAATTTTGCACATCATGTGAATTTTATGGATTTTTATGAACTTATAGGAGCTGTGGCAACCCTGTGTAACTGCAGTCCTTTTTTTTTTGCGGCAGGTGTTCAAATTTTGCACATCATGTGAATTTTATGGATTTTTATGAACTTATAGGAGCTGTGGCAGCCCTGTGTAACTGCAGTCTTTTTTTTTGCGACAGGTGTTCAAATTATGCACATCATGTGAATTTTATGGATTTTTATGAACTTATAGGAGCTGTGGCAGCCCTGTGTAACTGCAGTCTTTTTTTTTGCGACAGGTGTTCAAATTATGCACATCATGTGAATTTTATGGATTTTTATGAACTTATAGGAGCTGTGGCAGCCCTGTGTAACTGCAGTCTTTTTTTTTGCGACAGGTGTTCAAATTATGCACATCATGTGAATTTTATGGATTTTTATGAACTTATAGGAGCTGTGGCAACCCTGTGTAACTGCAGTCTTTTTTTTGGGGGGGGGGGCGACAGGTGTTCAAATTTTGCACATCATGTGAATTTTATGGATTTTTATGAACTTATAGGAGCTGTGGCGACCCTGTGTAACTGCAGTCTTTTTTTTTTTTTTGGGCGACAGGTGTTCAAATTTTGCACATCATGTGAATTTTATGGATTTTTATGAACTTATAGGAGCTGTGGCAACCCTGTGTAACTGCAGTCTTTTTTTTGGGGGGGGGGGCGACAGGTGTTCAAATTTTGCACATCATGTGAATTTTATGGATTTTTATGAACTTATAGGAGCTGTGGCAACCCTGTGTAACTGCAGTCTTTTTTTGGGGGGGGGGCGACAGGTGTTCAAATTTTGCACATCATGTGAATTTTATGGATTTTTATGAACTTATAGGAGCTGTGGCAACCCTGTGTAACTGCAGTCCTTTTTTTTTTGCGACAGGTGTTCAAATTTTGCACATCATGTGAATTTTATGGATTTTTATGAACTTATAGGAGCTGTGGCAACCCTGTGTAACTGCAGTCTTTTTTTTTGCGACAGGTTTTCAAATTTTGCACATCATGTGAATTTTATGGATTTTTATGAACTTATAGGAGCTGTGGCAACCCTGGGTAACTGCAGTCCTTTTTTTTTTGCGACAGGTGTTCAAAATATGCACATCATGTGAATTTTATGGATTTTTATGGACTTATAGGAGCTGTGGCAACCCTGTGTAACTGCAGTCTTTTTTTTTTTTGCGACACGGTTTCAAATTTTGCACATGTGAATTTTATGGATTTTTATGAACTTGTAGGAGCTGTGGCAACCCTGGGTAACTGCAGTCTTTTTTTTTTTGCGACAGGTTTTCAAATTTTGCACATCATGTGAATTTTATGGATTTTTATGAACTTATAGGAGCTGTGGCAACCCTGTGTAACTGCAGTCTTTTTTTTTGCGACAGGTTTTCAAATTTTGCACATCATGTGAATTTTATGGATTTTTATGAACTTATAGGAGCTGTGGCAACCCTGGGTAACTGCAGTCCTTTTTTTTTTGCGACAGGTGTTCAAAATATGCACATCATGTGAATTTTATGGATTTTTATGGACTTATAGGAGCTGTGGCAACCCTGTGTAACTGCAGTCTTTTTTTTTTTTGCGACACGGTTTCAAATTTTGCACATGTGAATTTTATGGATTTTTATGAACTTGTAGGAGCTGTGGCAACCCTGGGTAACTGCAGTCTTTTTTTTTGCGACAGGTTTTCAAATTTTGCACATCATGTGAATTTTATGGATTTTTATGAACTTATATAGGAGCTGTGGCAACCCTGTGTAACTGCAGTCCTTTTTTTTTTGCGGCAGGTGTTCAAATTCTGCACATCATGTGAATTTTATGGATTTTTATGAACTTGTAGGAGCTGTGGCAACCCTGTGTAACTCCAGTCTTTTTTTTTTTGCGACACGGTTTCAAATTTTGCACATGTGAATTTTATGGATTTTTATGAACTTATAGGAGCTGTGGCAACCCTGTGTAACTGCAGTCTTTTTTTTGGGGGGGGGGGCGACAGGTGTTCAAATTTTGCACATCATGTGAATTTTATGGATTTTTATGAACTTATAGGAGCTGTGGCGACCCTGTGTAACTGCAGTCTTTTTTTTTTTTTTGGGCGACAGGTGTTCAAATTTTGCACATCATGTGAATTTTATGGATTTTTATGAACTTATAGGAGCTGTGGCAACCCTGTGTAACTGCAGTCTTTTTTTTGGGGGGGGGGCGACAGGTGTTCAAATTTTGCACATCATGTGAATTTTATGGATTTTTATGAACTTATAGGAGCTGTGGCAACCCTGTGTAACTGCAGTCTTTTTTTGGGGGGGGGGCGACAGGTGTTCAAATTTTGCACATCATGTGAATTTTATGGATTTTTATGAACTTATAGGAGCTGTGGCAACCCTGTGTAACTGCAGTCCTTTTTTTTTTGCGACAGGTGTTCAAATTTTGCACATCATGTGAATTTTATGGATTTTTATGAACTTATAGGAGCTGTGGCAACCCTGTGTAACTGCAGTCCTTTTTTTTTTGCGACAGGTGTTCAAAATATGCACATCATGTGAATTTTATGGATTTTTATGGACTTATAGGAGCTGTGGCAACCCTGTGTAACTGCAGTCTTTTTTTTTTTTGCGACACGGTTTCAAATTTTGCACATGTGAATTTTATGGATTTTTATGAACTTGTAGGAGCTGTGGCAACCCTGGGTAACTGCAGTCTTTTTTTTTTTGCGACAGGTTTTCAAATTTTGCACATCATGTGAATTTTATGGATTTTTATGAACTTATATAGGAGCTGTGGCAACCCTGTGTAACTGCAGTCCTTTTTTTTTTGCGGCAGGTGTTCAAATTCTGCACATCATGTGAATTTTATGGATTTTTATGAACTTGTAGGAGCTGTGGCAACCCTGTGTAACTCCAGTCTTTTTTTTTTTGCGACAGGTTTTCAAATTTTGCACATCATGTGAATTTTATGGATTTTTATGAACTTATATAGGAGCTGTGGCAACCCTGTGTAACTGCAGTCCTTTTTTTTTTTTTTTGCGGCAGGTGTTCAAATTCTGCACATCATGTGAATTGTTTTGTGTTCCGGTATTTGTTTATTGAGGTGAATAGATGTAGTGGACACCTTGTGGCGAATGATGACGGCAGATGGAAGCCGCCTCAAGGGATTACACCGGCGCAACTCTTTTAGCGCTCCGAGGCCACTCGCTCCGGTTTGGCCGACATCCAATTGTTAGCCAAGAGGAAAGGAGTCACTCGGAGTCAAGTGCATGTCCGGTTGCCGCACTTGACAAATATTAATGACGGCCCGTGACGTTAACCCCCCCCCAGGAGGGCAAATACAACTCCAAACCGAGAGACCTTGAGAAGGGGCCGCAGATGGGGAGATTTCTCCCTTCCTGCATGCCGACTACTGAAATCTGCGTCTCCGAGCGGTCGAGCCAGCACCCGTCCACCTTTCTTGGCTTGGTTACAAACTGGCTGTCTTCCCCCCCCCCCCAGCGGTGAAAATGTCGTCCACGCTGCAGCAGCTCATCATCCCGACGTGCGGCGGCGGGCCCGAGCCGCCCCGTAACAAAGTGACCGTGGTCGGAGTGGGCCAGGTGGGCATGGCCTGCGCCGTCAGCCTCCTGCTCAGGGTGAGCGACGGGGGGGGGGGCGACGGGTCACGGCCCCACCCGCGGCTAACGCGAGCACCCCTGCGCAGGAGCTGACGGACGAGCTGGCCCTGGTGGACGTGATGGAGGACAAGCTGAAGGGCGAGTTGATGGACCTGCAGCACGGAAGCCTCTTCCTCAAAACCTCCAAAATGGTGGCCGGCACAGGCAAGACTGCAATTGACCCTTTTTTGATTTCGGAAGATTTTGTGCACGCACGTTTTCTTTCGATTTCTATTTTGATGTTGATTTGCTTTTTGCGTGATTTTTCTTTCTCCCGTTAAGATTTTTGCCTTGTTCACATTCGTTTAAGTTTTTAAGGGCGTTTGAAAATGTCTTTTTATCCCTTTTTCATTGATTTTTTTTCTTTTTTTTTAACTTTTAATCTTAAATTTTTTCATTTTGTTGACCTTTTTTAATTTTCCCAAATTTTTTTCTATTTTTAAAACTCATCAGTTTTTTTTTTTAAATTTTGACATTTCCTTTTTTCAGTTTGTTTGGTGCTGTCAGTTGAACGCGTCATTACCGTCATTAATTTAAGGCCATTTTAACTCGATTAATTTTGATATTGCGAGATTAATGCGGCACCACGTCGCGGATATTACGTTGCTCTAAAATAATCAAATGCGAAAGAAATGAAAGGAAATTTAGAATCGATCAAAATCTGTGATTAATTATGGCTAATTCCGAGTTAACTGACATTTGATCGCGATTAACTATTTGAATGCTTTGACAGCACGAGCTTCAGTTTTATGTGTACATTTGTACTTTTTTTCATATCGTTTTGTCTTTTTTTTTAATACATTTTGCAATTCGCCACCCTCGTTCAAGACTACTCGGTGACGGCCAACTCGCGCGTGGTGGTGCTGACGGCGGGCGTGCGGCAGCGGGAGGGCGAGAGCAGACTGGACCTGGTGCAGCGAAACGTCGACATCTTCAAGCGCGTCGTCCCGCAGATCGTCACCTACAGCCCCGATTGCGTCATCCTGGTGGTGTCCAATCCGGGTAAAACGCGGGTTCCGACTGGTTTTGCTTTGTTTTGGGGGTTTTCGGTACAGTGTGCTTTTTGTTTTGTACATGTTTTAATTTTAGTTTTAGTTTTAGTTTTTCCCCTTTATTTTTCAAAAATTCAATATAATTCAATATAATTTCAAAAAATTCTTCAAAAATATTTTCATAAATTTTTTCCGTTATATTTTTTTTGCATGAATTTCTGCTACGACTTATTTTTTGGACATCATTTTTGTTCCTAACCACGTCATTTGTTTTTGCGGCCCAGTGGACGTGCTGACGTACGTGACGTGGAAGCTGAGCGGGCTCCCCAGGCGGCGCGTGCTGGGCAGCGGCACCAACCTGGACTCGGCGCGCTTCCGCTTCCTGATGGCCGAGCGTCTGGGCGTGCACCCCAGCGGCGTCCACGGCTTGGTGCTGGGCGAGCACGGCGACACCTCGGTGCCCGTGTGGAGCGGCGTCAACGTGGCCGGCGTCGGCCTGCGGGCGCTCAACCCCGACGCCGGCGCCGATTCCGACCCGGAGAACTGGAAGGAGACGCACAAGATGGTGGTGGACAGGTGAGACCGACGATTGGACGGTGGTTCCCCTGTGTACTCAATGGTATATATTCTTTATCCTCTGCAAAAAAACAATGACCCAAGTGTGCTGCTGAACTCTTGATATTGCGTACAAAAGTCCGTTTTGTACCCGACAGCGCCGCCGAGGTGATCAAACTGAAGGGTTACACCAACTGGGCCATCGGGCTGAGCGTGGCCGAGCTGACGGAGAGCATCGTGAAGAACCTGAACAGGATTCATCCGGTGTCCACCGCCGTGCAGGTCAGCGCTCCGTTCAAAGCGAAAACGCTTTGGGCCGTTTTTCGGACTCATTCGGAATGGGCTGACACGGACGCGCTGCGTGTGGCGCAGGGCCTGTACGGCATCGCGGAGGAGGTGTACCTGAGCCTGCCGTGCGTGCTGAACGGCGGCGGCGTCGCCAGCGTGGTCCGCGTCAGCCTTTCGCACGACGAGGTGGCGCGGCTGCGGGCCAGCGCCGGTGCATTGTGGGAAATCCTCAAGGAGCTGCAGGACCTCTGAGGGGCCCGCATGGGAAAAGGACACTTTCCAAACTAATTGAATAGAGAAATACGGGCAGATTAGTGTTCCTCGTTAGATAGGTGGGTGGCTTGAAAGGGGGCGGGGCTAAACACGTGTATATGTGTGTGTGTGTGTCTTCCAAAATCAATGAAAAGAGAATCAAGATAAATGTACAATTTATTTACTTATGCATTCTTAACAGCAGAAAGGAATAAAATCAAACAGGAAGAGGAAATTCATTCATTCATTCATTCTTTTCAATCTCTGTGCGCGCGTTTCAGAAGGACAGGTTGATGAGGGGGGCGCTGTTCTCCTTCTTGTCTTCCGGACTCCACTTGATGAGCGGCGAACTTAAGTCAATCAGCTGCTGAAACACAACAACATGCGTTTAAAAAAAAAATTCAATTAAATTTAAAAAAAAAAAAAAATGCGAGCCCTCCGTCACTTCCTGGCTATCAACAGGAAGTGCTCGGCGCCTGCGTGGCTACAAAAATAAAACGCAACTGACGTGCGAGTAACAGTTGCGTGGCGACAAACGGAACCTGCGCGGCTTCTAACCTTTCTTTGGATTGATTTGCGAGATTCACTTGCGTTGGCGGGAAGCGGTTTGTACCTGCATGGCGGTACAGTTCTTGGTGCCGTTTCGGATCCAGTCCGGAGTGTTTCTCAGGTCGATGAGCAGTTTCTCGTGGGTCGGGGCCATCGGAGCGGGAAGGTCCAGCAGAAGAACCTAAAAGGAAGGAGGCGGGGTCAAGCGGTCCACGACGCCGGGCGCTCCGAAGTGGTTCCGGCCGGTCCGGGGGGGGGCCTACCTCCCGTTTGGCGCTCTCCGGCTGGACGGGGTCTTCGCCGGGCTCCGATTGGCGGCGACGGGATGGCTCTTTGCCCTGCGGGCTCTGCGATTGGCTGGGCTCGGCGGGAGGCTCCTCCTCCAGACAGAAGGGCTGCACGTCGACAGGCGCCGCCCTATTCCAATCAAGGGGGGCGGGACTACGCCGATAGAAAACAACCGTCAGCACGCGGCTATCTGCTCCGGGCGCGACGACGTTCCTACTGGCTGTCAAAGCGTCACCTGAAGCAGGTCCTGGGGGGGCAGTCAGAGTCCGAGGCCGCCTGCTTTCTGGGGGGTCTGGCGTTTCGGCTCTGGCTGCCGGGCGTGGGCGCGGGAATGGCCGACGCCCGGCGTTTGAGCGGCGTGGGGAGAGCGGAGGGACGCTGGGAATGCAACTGCAGAGGTCTGCTCGCGCCTGCAGAGGGCGTCAGCGGGCCACCAGAGGCCTTTGCTTGAAGGCTAACAGGGGGAGGGGCGGATGGGCCGTGATGTCATAAGTAAGCGACGCCAAGAGATGCAATTCACCGTTGGAAATGAACTCACCCCTGCATTCTGGCCGCCGCCATCAGTGTCTTTGGTTTGAGCACCTTTGAAGCGTCAGGAGAGGAAAAAGCTTCCAAAAAAAAAAAAAGTTTGAGCAAAAAGGTAGAAAATGTTTGTTGATGCGTTTGCTAACCTGTCCCCGTGACTCCTCTGCCGGGTGTGGGCGTCTGGCCGAGCGCCGCGGGTTTGCTTTTTGCCTTCAGGCCACTTTGAATCCGAGCGGTGGCGGCGGCTGAGGTTCTTCTTTTTAGGGGCGTGGTCTGGCTTTGCAGCGAGGATCCGCTAGCTTTCACGGTCTCGGATAAATTCCTGGCTTGGCCGCCGCGGTAGCAGGACGGGAACGACGACGACAACGACGACGACGACTGCGTGGCCGTTTTGACACCCGCGCCGGAGCGGCGTTTGTTTTGATTGGCAGGCTGGCCGACCTTGCCGGGGGCGGCGGGACCGCCGGAGGCGACCGTCGCGTGGTTCTGCGAGGAGTTCGGCTTACCTGAATGGGGGACAGCGTTAGCGAGATGGCTAACCGGCGGCGCTAACAGTGATATTGGTGGACGTGACGGCGGTGAGCGCACCCGCGGCCGGGGAGAGGGACAGGCTGGAGTTGACGCTGGAGACGGAGGACGAGGACGACGACATCTTGCGCCTTTCGGCGGGCTTCCTGCTCTGTAGCGGCGTCGCCTTCGCGCCGGACCTCGACACCTTCGCGCAAGAATACATAAAAATGATGAGCGGTGACGTTGGGTTGCGCCAACAACGCGCTCGACCAATCGTGACGGTGCGTTACTTTGTTGGGCGGAGCCAGCGGACGCTTTTTTCCCGCCGCGCCGGAGCTGAGGGGCGAGTCGCCGCCGACGTCGTGCGCCGCGCTGGCGCCATCTGACGGAAGATCCCAGCCGGGCCGCCGGGCCCGATTGTCGAGATCGGGACTTGGACTGGGTTCGCAACCCGGCGCCACCTGGAGGGCAGAAAAGGGGCATCGGTCACGTCGTTCGCTGCGCGGCGAGGCGGGAAAAGTGGAAGGAGCAACTTCGCCGGGCGGCCGCACTCGGGGGTTTTGGGCGCCGGGGCCCCTGCCCGTTGAAGAGGAAGTCCTCGGGGCGGCCGGCTTGCTGGGCAGGAGGGCGGCTCTTCCCCGGAGCGGCGCCGCCGTCTTGACGCCGCCCGCCGGGCTGGAGGCGCCGAGCCGGGCGGAGAGACCGGTCGCCCGGGCCCCTGGCTCGGCGCTTCCGCGCCGCAAGCGGTGCCGGATAGCCGGGGGCAGCTCCTTCATGGGGCTGTCCTGCACCAGGAAGGTCTGCCGTTTGACGGGGCCGCACGGGCCGGGGGGCGTCGCCAGCGCAGCCAGTTTGGCGGCGCCGTCCCGGATGAAGCGCTCCCCGTCTTCCCGGGCGGAGGCGGCGGCCTCATCCTGGCCCCGCAGCCGCAGCTGTTCGGCCAATCGCTTGGCCTCCTGGCACACGGCGTCCAGCTGGACCCCCGAAAGCGGACTCCAGCCGCCGCGTGCGCCCACGGCCCCTTCCTCAAGCCGGGAGGGCGAGTTAGCGGGCGCACGTTTGGCCGCGTGGCGGGATGGCTCCACAAAGACGTCATCCGCGTCTTCGTCGCAGTTGGAGCTGCGGGCGGGAAAGCCATCGTGAACCAAAGTGCCAAAACGCCAAATGGCCACTTCTCAGCCAACAACAACAAAAAACAACCGTCCACTTCAACCTTGTGGCTGATTTTATTGACCTTCATCAGATTTACATTTTGATAAGACTGATCGCTTAGTTCCTTACCTGTCAGGTGACAGCGAAACATCGAAGTCGAACTTCTCGTCCAGCAGATAAATCACATCCGTGTCGACACACCAAGCGTCAGCGACGACATGGTTCCGATTGTCAAGACCGATTGACTGACCGCTGCCTGCCGGACTCTCCATCTGGCGGCTGCGTCCCCCCTTTCGACCTGCAGGTACAATTCCAATAAGAATCATTTTCCAATCGACGCGGATGTTAAAACTCGCACAGTCGCCATGGTGGCGTGAACTCGACACTTGTTAACTCAATCCGCGGCACTAAAGAAGCCTCGCTCTCGCCGCGCGAGCCCGTTAGCTTCGCCTTCCTTCAAAGTGAGAAAATCGACAGGCAACTCGAGCCGAGCTATTTGAATCAAGCCAAGAATGACGAACCTTGTTAGTTTTTATTTCCACGATGAGGGAAAAGTTCCGTCCTGCTCGCGACACCACACAGCAATTCAAATGTGCTACGTGTGGTCACGTGACTCTTTTTCTCGCAGCCATTGGTCGGGAACACGTGACGTCAGCGCGATAGGAATTGTGGGTTATGTAGTCGATGTCGGCTTTTTAACGCGTTTCGGACGAAGGTGAGTCATTGTTTGAATGTTCGCTGTGAATCAACGAATGTTATTGTTACTATACATCTAGTTTTTTTAAATTCTTATGATTTTGTCATTGAGGACGACAAATAACTCAGGCCAGGCGTGGTTATTGGTTGTCAGGCCAGGCGTAGTCTTTGTTCTTGTTTCCAAACTCATTATATTCTTGACGAGTGTCGCTCTTCCTTCTTAATTCCTTGAGCCCCGATACCAAGCCCAAAACCCTGTAGTTCTGGTCCCTGTAGCTCTGGTCAATGTAATCCGTGTTCTTGTTGACAAACTCCACATAAGTGCCGGATTCCATGCAGATGTGAGTCCTTGATCGCCAGCACCTGTTGATGAGGACTTCGTTTCACTTATCCTTGTAGACCAGGACCAATTCCTAGAGACCTGGACCCCGTCTTCCTGATCAATGTAACCCTTGCTCTTGTCGACAAATGCCATGTAACCGTCATACACTTAAACCCGATCATTATTGTCGCGATTTCTTGATCGCCAGCACCTTGGTATTCGTGGTCTCTGGTGACCCTAGACCTAATCCGTATACAGTTTCTACAATTTCTTGTCCACAAACACTTGATCCCTGACACCCTGATCGTCGTAATAGGATTCCTTTCACGCCGATCGGCATAGACCAGGGATCCCTGGACGTGACCGTCTTATCCCAATATCCGTAGACCTATATCCCAAGGGCCTCTAGACCAGGATCTGATAGAGCCAGTCCCCGTAACCCTTTGCTCTTGTTGACAAACTTCCAGTAGCCTTGTTACATGTAGCTATTGATCCTTTCAGACGTGATTCCTTAATCTTCAATACCTGGAGACCAAGACTTTGGTATCCCTGGTCCCTGTAGTTCTGATCCCTGTAGACCAGGTCCACCTGGACCATGTAACCCTGGTGTGTTTGAGTGTGTGTGTGTGTGTGTGGGTGTACATGTGGGCGTTTCTCCTGCCGCGGTTGGGCGGCGCCTGAGCACCGGTGTTGACTGAGGCCACAGATTGTCTAATTAGATTAAGCGAGGCTTTCGTCAGATAATCATTGAGCCCTCCTGTAGCTCCTGTTTTTGTCCTGCCATGGAGAGCAGCCCGCAGTGAGCTCGCTGAAGGTCAAATTGACTCTCCCGCCGCCGGTCGACGGGACCTCTCGGGACTGTGTGCATGCGTGTGTATCTGAGGAGCGGCGGCAGGGTTATGGGCAGCCGTGGGACGCGTGTCTGCGCCGTCGCTCGGCGTCGCTAATTCCTGCTGCTCACCCGAGGCCATGGGGGAAGTTTGTGTAAGTACCACCTTTCCATTGTCAGTTGTCAGCGGCTAATTATTGGCGCGTGTCATTGGGAAGCTGCTCAGCTGTCTGCGCTATTCCGGGGGGGGGGGGGTTATTTTGTCCTGCACTCACATGCTGACATTTATATTGAGCTAGCTTACCTGAACACAGTCCATGGAAATGCTGGAAAAAAAATCGCCCCCATTTTATGTACGTCTATTTCAAGCTGCCCACGGTGGAAGTTAGCAAAAGCGACGGCGGCCGCGTCCCCGCATCGCCCTGTGCCGTGACTTCCACCTTCCCTCCTTTTTCATTGGGCCCCCCTCCGTTTGTCCCGGCTCGGATTAAGGCTGACTGATTGACACAGATTACGCCGGGAGTCACAGGCGGCAACCTGACACGGATGCAAGTGTCAAAAGATGCCCGGCGTTGGAAATGTGTGTGTGACCCGAAAAGAGCTTTGGACTGACTAAATCGTAATGTACTCATTTAAAAAAAAAAATGTCCTACTTTAACTTCTCTGGTAGTGCACTCTGCTGGATGAGATCAGACTCGCAAATAGAAAACAGACTGTTCAGATCGGAAACTCAATGTCACCTTATTCTTGGGTGCTCAACGGGGTACCCCAAGGCTCTGTCACGGGCCCAATTCTGTTCAGTCACTATGTGAACGACCGATCTACAGTCTGGCCAGATGTTCACTTGCAATTAGATGCTGATGACACCATGCTACATGTTCATGCTAAATCAAAACAAGAAGCCGCAACAAAACTTTCAGCAGCTCCGGCATCTGTATCTCATGGGCTCGGTGAATCTTGTTTACCCCCCCTCAATACCAAAACGACCGTATGTGTGTTCTTCTCTCGTAAGGCAGCAGAGGGCAATAAACTGTCTGTCGTGGTTAATGGAGGGGACTTGGGCCTTGGGACTATGGCTGAAAACTAGCATTTACGCTAAGTCCGGCGCATTTACACCGTTTATCCTTGCGGTGACTAATGTGCACTGTCCCTGCGACGTAAATACAAATAAAAAGATAATGAAAGTGTATCAAAAATTTACCGGTACCCATGGTGAAAGAGTCACAGATGAGGCAAGAAGTTGACTGCATGAAATAGTCCTAGATGCGTTCCTGCGTGCGTTCACAGTCACAGAGTCCACGCCAGCACGCCGCCGCACGCCAGGCCGAGCTCTGAGCGCCACCTCCGAGTTTGACCTCCGAGAAGGGCCGTCCGTCCGCCGGCGCCGCCAGGCGACATGGCCAACAGCTCCTTCCGCGGCGGCAAGCGCGGCCGCCGCGGCTCCGCCTACCTGGAGACCGAGTTCAGCTGCTCGCTCCGGGAGCTGCGCTCGCTCATGGAACTGCGGGGCGACGACGCCCGCGAGCGGATCCGGCACAGCTACGGGGACGTTGACGGACTCTGCGCCAGACTCAGAACCTCTGCCCTCGAAGGTCAATGCCCGCAGTGTGTGTGTGTGTGTGTGTCCTGTAGCGGTTTTTGAGCAGCAACTGTCATGCACTTGACTTTGGAGTCAGCCAGTGCTCCATCAAGCGTTTCCAATTGGTCCCAAAAGACCCTCGAGGAACTCATCAGTGGCGGAAGCGGCTGGTATCAAATTGAATTGCCGTAATTGGCAATTGTCGAGAACGTATGTTGCGTGTCCGCTCACCTAGCATGAATCCTGCACGAGAATGCGCCTGTTGACATTTGCCTGGTTGCTGCCGTCATTAATTCATGAGCGAGAAATCTTGCACACGCTCGGTGAACACCCGCAGTCGCTCGGAAATGTCAGCGACAGTTTGAAAAATCCATCCGACCCCACGTCGCACTTCCTGCGTGCAAGTGTGTGTGAATGTATATACAGTATATGTGTGTGTTGTGACAGCTGGGCGGCGGTCAATAATAGAAGAACTGCGTGAAAGGTGTCGTAACGTGCAGGTGTGCGTGTGTGTTGTGCGCTTTGAGGTCTGGAAGCTTCGTGGGAGGACCTGGAGCGCCGGCGGCAGGCCTTTGGCCCCAACGTGATCCCCCCGAAGAAGCCAAAAACCTTTGTGCAGTTAGTGTGGGAGGCGCTGCAGGACGTGACGCTCATCATCCTGGAAGTGGCCGCCATCGTTTCGCTGGGCCTTTCTTTCTACCGACCGCCGCACGCCGACAGGGACAGTGAGTTTTTCCTTCTCACCCGCCCTGAGCCGTCCCCCTTTTTTCGGTCGTGTCTTCGAGGAGTCAAGCTGTCCCATTTACTTTCGTCTGACGCCTCGTCGAAAAAGTGATGAGTGAACGCATGTGTGCCCGTGCAGGTTGCGGGAGCGCGGCGGGCGACGTGGGCGACGAGGGCGAGGCGGAGACGGGCTGGATCGAGGGCGCGGCCATCCTGCTGTCGGTGGCGTGCGTGGTGCTGGTGACGGCCTTCAACGACTGGAGCAAAGAGAAACAATTCCGAGGCCTGCAGAGTCGCATCGAGCAGGAGCAAAAGTTCAGCGTGCTGCGCGCGGGGCAGCTGGCGCACGTCAAAGTGTCCGACATCGTCGTGGGCGACATCGCGCACGTCAAATATGGTCAGTCGGGGGGCTAGGACCGCGAACCGACTCCTAACGAACTAACTGACGCCCAGTTAACAACTCACGGAAAGGAAAGTGACAGATGGACTCGTTGACCGCCTAACTAGCTTCATAGCAAACAAGCTAGCTAGCCGATTACTATCTCGGGACTACCGGAAAAAGACAACGGACAGACCAACCAACCAACCAACCAACCAACCATCAAACTACTGAGCTAAGTTAGTAACTTACTGAAGGACGAGGTGAGTGACGGGTCTACGTATCATCTGACCAAACAACCAGAAAAACAAACTGACCAGTGAGCCGACTCCGCAACAGAGTGACTGACTTGCCGACCAACTGACCAAGCAAGCAAGAAAAACGGACTGACTGACGGACCAAATGACAACCAACAACACCGACGGTGACGATCAACTGACTGACCAATGGATCGACCTCCCAAACGCGTCAAGTTTACCGACTTACTGACTGCCCAGTCAACCAGGTCACTTGGTGAAAACCAGCCAGCCAGCAAAAGCATCCAAACCGACCGAGTGGTTGACCAACTGACCGAGTGACTGAGCAAGCGACACCCGAGCAACTTAAGAACAACCGACCGCAGTGGTTTTACTGACCGACGGACTGTCCATAAGACCAAGCGACACACCGACCGTCCGACCCCGTGCCTCACAACAACCTCCCAACCTTCCTGACAAGCGACTGACCGATGATCTCATCCTTACCCCGACAAACCATCTACCAACCATCTACCCCGACCCGACCGACTAACTGAGAGACCAGCGGACCGGCTCCGCTAAGACTTTCTCCAGGATTCTCAGGGTAGTTCCTGTGCCGCGGCGGTGTCTCCGTTGCCGTGACGGTGCTGGCTGTTCTCCAGGCGACCTCCTCCCCGCCGACGGCATCCTCATCCAAGGCAACGACCTGAAGATCGACGAGAGCTCCCTGACCGGAGAGTCGGATCACGTCAAAAAGAGCGCCGACAAGGATCCCATGTTGCTCTCAGGTAGGTGCTCCCCCGATTCGGGTGGATGACGGCGTTTGGACGGTGGGTTTCGCTCGCGTGAATCGAAACTGTTCCCGCCAGGCACTCACGTGATGGAGGGCTCAGGCAAGATGGTGGTGACGGCGGTGGGCGTCAACTCTCAGACGGGCATCATCTTTGCTCTGCTGGGCGCCGGCGAGGAAGGCGGCGACGGAGACGACGACAAGGCCGGGAAGGAGAAGAAGAGGAAGCGGAAGGAAGAGCGCAAGAAGAGGGAGAGAAAGGAGAAGAAAAGTACGGGCGCCGAGTCCCCTCGCGGTTCCTCGCGGTTGGTAAGGCCGCGGCTCACGGCCCCGCCTTCTTTCACAGGTAAAAAGGAGGAAAAAGCCAAGATAGGTGAGCGCCACTGCAGCCAGAGCCAACCGCTCTGGTTCTACGTTTGAACTTGTCCCGAAGCATCTGTCTGTCGATCCAGCCGTCTACAAATTCAAGGGAAGCTTTCGGTCAATGGACCAACCGTCCGTTATCGGAATGAAATCAATCCATGGTTGGAAAGGCCAGTTCACAAACTCACTATGTTGATGTCCGCCGCTGGCCTTGCCTTCTTGTCACTCCACCACACGCAATTTTGATAGATCCGGCCATTGATAACCAACCAAGCAATCGTCCAACTCGGTCCATCGATCAGACCTTTGACCACCCAAACTAATCCCGTCCTTGCTTGTCCTGCGACAAAACCACGAGATGTACAATGTCATGGATGTGTTTCTGGCCAGGTCCTCAGACGGACGGGTTCTCGTTAAGGTTCCGGGGTGCTCCGGAACCACGTGGCACCCGTTGACCCCCGACCCCCTCCAACCCCTAACTCCCATCTACCGAGACAGCCACACCCTTCCCCCAGCAGCAGGTGCTCCTGACTCCGTTGATGGTGATTAGGAGCAAGCAGATTAGCTCACTTAAGCTCAGCGGCTTCTTTCTTTACTGCCGACTGGCCTGCTGCTGCTTTCTTCTTCTTCATGTCCACTAATAACCTGTTGGGATCAAGCAGGGAGGGGTGACAGCTTTTGCTGTCACCCCTGGTTAGCCTGTGTTCAAATAGCCCGGGCTCCAAAAACGCACCGAGCTGCGGTCTTTCCACTATTTTGATCTTTTCCTGTGGCCGAGTGCCTAAAACACGGCGCATCCTCCATCAGTTCTCTACGAAACCCGAATAAGCGAGGCGCTTCAATTTTCATCCCAGGACAATGCGGTGTTTTGCCGGCAGGGAAGAGCAAGGATGGCGCCGCCGTGGAGACGGAGCCGCTCAAAGACGACGCGGAGCCCGAGAAGAAGAAAAGCAACCTGAGGAAGAAGGAGAAGTCGGTCCTTCAAGGGAAGCTGACCAAGCTGGCGGTGCAGATCGGCAAAGCAGGTACAGATTTCCGGCCTCTGAAATGGCAAACTGTCTCTGTAGCACCCCTTGGAAGGTTTGAAAAATTCCACCTACGGAGCCAGTTTCCCGGAGTAACACAAGGAGCAAGTAAGTACCAAGAGACCAGTCCTTGAAATCTGCCATCTGAGCACTTCCGGGGGCCCTTCAAAGAGGTTTTGAAGATTCAGCCCCTGAAGCCAGTTTCACCGAGTGGAGCCAAAGTCGAGTTTGAAGACTCTTTGGCACCTTTTCCATCGCCAGGCCTCTTCATGTCCACGCTGACCGTCATCATCCTCATTGTTCGCTTCCTGGTGGACACCTTCTGCATCCAGGGAATTCCCTGGACTGCCGAGTGCGTGCCCATCTACCTGAAGTTCCTGGTCAAGTTCTTCATCATCGGTGTGACCGTGCTGGTGGTAGCTGTGCCCGAAGGTCTTCCTCTGGCCGTCACCATCTCCCTGGCCTACTCCGTCAAGGTTTCTCACCTTCCCTCTGCATAGCCTACAACAACGGAGTTCCTCTGGGAAATATTTCAAGTCCCTTTGTTTTCTTTTTAGAAAATGATGAAGGACAACAACCTGGTGCGCCACCTGGACGCCTGCGAGACGATGGGCAACGCCACCGCCATCTGCTCCGACAAGACCGGCACGCTGACCATGAACCGCATGACAGTGGTCCAGGCCTACGTGGCCGGCTGCTACCACAAGAAGGTGCCGGAGCCCGCCTTGATACCCGCCAAGATCTTAGACCTGCTGGTTCTTGGGATTGGGGTCAACTGCGCCTACACCACCAAGATTATGGTGAGATCTTAAAAATAGGCTTTCCATTCAGGACCTTTGAGCTCAGATGAATGGACGCTGCCGAACTAGGATCCAAGTCCAGAGCCTTCGTGCGCTGCTGTGAGGCCAACATGTTGCACGCCGAGTGACAATGACCGGCCCAATTGCTGGAAACGGGGCTCACCTACTTCTCGAGTTGATTCCGCATTCTTTATTTTCTGCAGCCCCCCGACAAGGAGGGCGGTCTCCCTCGCCAGGTGGGCAACAAGACAGAATGTGCCTTACTGGGACTGAGTTTGGACCTGCAACGGGACTACCAAAGCGTTCGCAACCAGATCCCAGAGGAGAAGCTCTTCAAGGTGTACACCTTCAACTCGGTCCGGAAGTCCATGAGCACCGTGCTCCGGAACCACGATGGCAGCTACCGCATGTTTAGCAAGGGAGCCTCCGAGATCCTGCTCAGGAAGTAGGTCCCCAGGAACGGACCGATACCGAGTGCCAAGGGGCTTACGGGCGAGCGCATGCGTGATGTGACCGAGCAAGACCGCGAGGCTTGATTTCGAGCCGTGACCTGACTGGACTCAACTTGCTTGACTTGCGCCACGGTACCTCGGGACTCGCTTGAAACTTGACGGTCTCGAGAGTGACTTGCCCCCTGCCGCGCCCCGACATCCCCGTGACCGCCCGCGCCGTCCTCGCAGGTGCTGCAAGATCCTGACGGAGAACGGCGTCGCCAAAGCCTTCAAGCCTCGCGACCGGGAGAAACTGATGAAGACGGTCATCGAGCCCATGGCGTCCGAGGGCCTGAGGACCATCTGCCTGGCCTATCGGGACTTTGGCGCCGCCGACCGACCCGACTGGGACGACGAGGCCGACGTCCTCGCCGGACTCACCTGTATTGCCGTGGTCGGCATCGAGGATCCTGTCAGACCTGAGGTACCCGGGAGAGAACTTGGCCGCTTTCCGCGCTTTTACGATCGGAGATGCAGCGCGGAGCAAACGCCGATTGCGGCCGACCGAGTCGTCCTGGTGTGCCGGCCTCACTCCGGGCCGGGTTCTTATTATTTTACTTCAAAGGCAGTCCTAAAAGTTGAAGGAGCTGATGTTTAGCTGGCCCCCTTCGACGACCCCCAGCATCTAAGTCACGTTTTTCTTTTGTTTGGTAGGTTTGTTGATGCGCAAAGCATTTGTTTGTGGCCAAAGCCGCTTTTTGTGTTCTACTGCCGATTACCAGAGGACGGAAAAAGCATTTTTCCGCTTGGGTAGATTTGATGCGTCGGCTTCTATTCAGCGCCGAAGAGTCTTGAGGGGTGGTCCTGTGATGTCATCAGGTGCCGGACGCCATCAGGAAGTGCCAGCGCGCGGGCATTACGGTGCGCATGGTGACGGGAGACAACATCAACACGGCGCGCGCCATCGCCAGCAAATGCGGCATCCTGCAGCCAGGGGGCGACTTCTTGTGCCTGGAGGGCAAAGAGTTCAACAGACGCATACGCAACCAGCTGGGCGAGGTCCGTATACCCGAGCTGTCCGGACGTCCGTCCGTCGGTCCGTCCGTTTGTCCACTTTTGCTGTCGTCGTCGCAGATCGAGCAGGAGCGAATTGACAAGATCTGGCCCAAACTGCGAGTCCTGGCCCGCTCGTCGCCGACTGACAAGCACACCCTCGTCAAAGGTCAGGAAAAACAAAAAACGAAGGCCGCTCGCCTTTGTGGCTCCTTTGGATCTGAGGGGAAAGGAGGGCTTTGTCATCCGTCGCGTGACATGACACCTTCTTGTGACCTTGTCCAAGTGGAGCCACAATGAATTGCCCCTTTCGCCCCTAAAAGCTGGAAAAACAAAAAGATGAAAAGCAATTGAATTTCGCCAGGGAAATGATCAACAGTGCGGATTCACCCCCCGACCCCCCCACGTCTTTTCGTTTCCAGGCATCATCGACAGCTCGGCGCTGGAGCAGAGGCAAGTGGTGGCGGTCACCGGAGACGGCACCAACGACGGGCCCGCCCTCAAGAAGGCCGACGTCGGCTTCGCCATGGTAACCGATGACGCTGGTCCCAAACGCGCTTGAAGGACTAAAAGGGCGAGCCAAGCAGGATCAAAGACCGGGCCACCTGTCGGCAGGGCATCGCCGGGACGGACGTGGCGAAGGAGGCGTCGGACATCATCCTGACCGACGACAACTTCAGCAGCATCGTCAAGGCGGTCATGTGGGGCCGCAACGTCTACGACAGCATCTCCAAGTTCCTGCAGTTCCAGCTCACCGTCAACGTGGTGGCCGTCATCGTGGCCTTCACCGGCGCCTGCGTCACGCAGGTGCGGTGGCGACGGCGGCGGCGGGGGAGCCCGCTCCGTCCTCCGTCATCTCACGCCGGGTCCGCCTCCCCTTCTCCGGCAGGACTCGCCCCTGAAGGCGGTGCAGATGCTGTGGGTCAACCTGATCATGGACACCTTCGCCTCGCTGGCGCTGGCCACCGAGCCGCCCACCGAGGCGCTGCTGCTGCGCAGCCCCTACGGACGCAGCAAGCCGCTCATCTCGCGCACCATGATGAAGAACATCCTGGGCCACGCCGTCTACCAGCTGGCCGTCATCTTTACGCTGCTTTTCGGCGGTCGGTCCCGGCGCCTGCACGCCCCCCCACCACCACCCCGAGTGCAACTTGTTTTTTGCGCGCAGGCGAGCTGCTGCTGGACGTGGACTGCGGGCGCAACGCGCCGCTGCACGCGCCGCCGTCGGAGCACTACACGGTGGTGTTCAACACCTTCGTGCTGATGCAGCTCTTCAACGAGCTCAACGCCCGCAAGATCCACGGCGAGAGGAACGTCTTTGACGGCGTCCTCAGCAACCCCATCTTCTGCTCCATCGTCGTCGGCACCTTCCTCATTCAGGTTGGCAAAAACACCCCACGCAGATTCGGGAACGGCAATTCTCGAGGACCGGCGGCACCTGCACGGTTGAGAACATCAGGCCGAAAAAGACCACGTATTTCGTTTGGCCAGTAGGTGGCGCCACCGCTCAAACGAAAAATCGATTTGTGGCCTTGTTGTGGTGGCCTTGCCTCGGAACAGGTGCTGATTGTGCAGTTTGGCGGCAAGCCCTTCAGCTGCGTGAGCCTGAGCGTGGAGCAGTGGCTCTGGTGCGTCTTCCTGGGCTTCGGCAGCCTCCTGTGGGGGCAGGTGAGACCCCCCAGCGGCGCCAAACGCCGCCAAACGCCGCCTGAGCGCCCTTTCTCCGCTCCCAGCTGGTGTCCAGCGTGCCCACCCGCTGGCTGAAGTTCCTGAAGACGGCGGGCCACGGCACCAAGCAGGAGGAGATCCCCGAGGAGGAGCTGGAGGAGATGAAGGACCCCGACGAGATCGACCACGCCGAGATGGAGCTCAGGAGGGGCCAAGTGCTGTGGTGCAGAGGCCTGCAGCGCATACAGACGCAGGTCACCCTCTCCTTCCTTCCTTCCTTCCTTCCTTCCTTCTTATCGGGGAACGAAAAAAGTCCAGTTTGAGGATGAGCATGACATCTCATCACACGTCACAAAAACATTTTTTTGCGTGCATGTCAAAGTGTGACAGGACACCGAAAATGATGTCGTGATAATGTAATTCCACTCCCTGCCACCAGACGGCGGTATATTAGCACATTTGACACCGCTTACATTGGAAAGAAGACGATGAGTGAAAACCGCAAGTATTGCGGGCCCAGCCTGGTTTTGGCCGACAGTCTTCTGAAGACGATCTTAAGCGCCGGCCCGAGGTTCGCGTTCTAAAGTACAGTCGTGATGGGAAAACGAAGCTTCATGAAGCACCTTTTGGACTCCTCTAGATGAGTGCAAAGGAAAAGCATGAAAATTCCACTGCATCTTTCAAGCAAGAGCGCTTCATCAATCACAAGTGCTTCATGAAGCTTCGCTTTTCATCTTTGGGGGGGTGACTGTATGTCAGGTCACGCCCCTCTGAAGGCCCGACGAATCGGTACAAGATCCAGCATGCGCTCGAATCAAATCTCCTCGCCAGTTGAATGACGCCTCTGTCGGAAATTCAAACGTGGCCCTTTGACGGTCTTTCCAGATCCGCGTGGTGAACGCCTTCCGCGACAGCGTGTCCCCGTACGAGAACCTGGAGACCCCCGAGTTGCGCAGCTCCATCCACAACTTCATGAGCCACCCCGAGTTCCGCATCGACGACTCGGAGCCTCACATCCCCCTCATTGACGAGCTGGAGGTCGAGGACGAGGCGCCCGCCAAGCGCAACTCGGTGGCGGTCGCCAACAACGCCCCGCCGGAGCGCCCCCTACTGCCAGCCGCCCACCTCAAGGACCAGCAGACCCCTCGGGCCAGGGCCGCGGGTTTGATCTCGGCCAATTGCGGGGGGGTGCCGCCCTGTCCCGGGAGCCCCCTGCACAGCTTGGAAACATCGCTCTGAAGGAGGCGAAAATGAAAAACGGGCCACCTGATGGGCGGGGGGAGCCGGGAAGAAACGGTCTTTGCGTGACCTCCCATGACCTCTCGCGGGTGTGCTTTAGCAGAAGGTGACTTGTTAATCCTAAAAATCGCTTAGATATTAACGTGATGGATCCGTGAGCTCGTGTTTGTAGGCGGCCAGGTCGGTTGGTGTCTTCTTTGTATGTCGTGTGAGTTTTTGTCAAGAAAGAAATGGAACTTAGGTGACGGTTTTCACAGTCAAAAGGAAGGAAGAGCTTCCGTTATCTTCTTATTTGAATTCAAAAATTGGAAGGGAAACAGAAAAACATACTTCATGCTTGAACGTATATTCACTGTCATTCATTCATGGTTTCATTTTTATATATGGAATGTCCACATGACTTGAAATGATACGTTTATGGTCCTTTTTTAGTCATTAAAACATCTCTTTGAATTGAATATTTAGACTGCATTTTTATCCGCACGTTTATTTTTTGATTTTTTAATTCAAGGGATATTTTTTTTAAATGAATAGCTTTTGTCAGTTTTACAAATTTGGGAGTTTTCATCAAGTGTGATTTAAACATACTCGTCGTTATGATGGGATAATTGTTATAAATTCACTTTTGGAGCCTCATTTCATTTTTAAAACAACCAATTGGCCTGGTCAATTGTAAATGAGGTGAAATCAAGAATTTGAATAGTCTTAGTTTTACAAAAATCAGGCAGAAATGTGTTCTAATAAGGTAAAATTGAATATTTTAATGCCATTCTCATTTTCATCGCAAACATAATTAGCCAATTATTTGGTACATTTGAAAAATGTTGATCTAACCAATATTTTGAACCATTTCCACTCAATAGCCATCGAGCACGTGGCCTCGATAGCCCTCTAGTGGACGTCCTGCGTTAGAGAAATGTCAACAAGCTACACTATGTTGACATTATTGCCATCTAGCGGTGTACTAAGAGAATGCAACAACCTCAGCTCAAAGCGGGTGCATGAGTGACCACACTTCGCAATAATACTATTTTTTTGTCGATGTGACGAGAACATGTCAACCTAAAGGAGTTCTTGTGTTGCACTCCGTGCAATATAATTAGCGCTTGCTTCACATTACGTAATAGAAATTACGTTGTTGTGACAGAATATATAGGTTTTGACAAATGGTTAAATAAAACGTTGCGTTTTTAAAATACCCCGCCTCTTGGCCGAAGACAGTTGGGATAAGCTCCAGTACGCCCGCGACTCTCTTCAGGATGAACCGCTCACATCAAAGTTCAAAGTCAACTTTATTGTCAAATATGCTCTTTATACTTTTTAAAAGTAAGCTCAAAAGATACCGGGAAGGTACCAGCGGCACTTCTGGTTTGCGTGTGACGCCACGCGCTCCCCGTCCAATCACGATTGCTTCCGTGTGACGTCATTCGCCAACATGGCGGCGGACTGGAACCGAGGTAGATATTTGTTTGTTTTGACACGTCCGAATCGGGAAAAGAATCACGTTAATAACTACACCTCACCGTGCTTTTAAGTTTCGATTTACGATCATTTCCATCCCCCCAAAAAAACAAATAGTAGAAATACGGTTGCCACGTAGGTCGCCGTAAAACAAGACTCGAAATTGACGCGTTTGTTTTTCCATCTGGCGAAGTGTTCGTGGCGCTTTTTGAACTAAACACTTGTCCCTTTAATTTAAACGTACGCCAGGCCGCGTGGAGGCATCTGATGTCGTGTGTGTCATACGATGAAGTACTGTGTCATAGAAGCTGCGACGTGTTTATCCCGCCAGGGCATGGCTCGGTGGAGGACATGCTGGACGTCGAGAACAAGCGTCTGGCTGACAACTTGGCCACCAAAGTGTCCCGACTCAAATCTGTAAGTAAATCGGCCACACTGTCTTCAAATTAGGCTACTCTTACTTTAGAACAAGACTACTCGCGTTAACGTAAAAAGGTCTCTATACAATACAATACAATACAACACAATACATGCTGATTTATATGGCGCTTAACAAGACGATTAACGTAAAGTAAAATAATAAACACAACACATAACACAAAACACGGACAGTCGTGCGGTCATAACCACTTTTCCGTCACACGCTTTGTTGTTTGTAGCAGTTTGAGATGGAAGACCGTTGTTGAAGTTACTGTTAAAACAAGAAAATGTTTTCAACATCGCAACATTATTTATTGCGCGTGACAATTTGAAATATTGGTACAGTTAAAAGCAAGCATCATGAAAGTTGGCCTCCTTGGTTTGCTTTCGCGGGCCGCATAAAATGCGGCGGGCCGGATCTGGCCCGAGGGCCTTGAGTTGGACACCTCTGTTGACTGCCGGTTGAGAAAGTGCGAAACAGCCGACTGATTTGTTTAATTGCGGTTGCCAATCGTGATCACAATGAATTGCGTAACCCCAGACCAGCCCCCCCTCACCCCCCCAACCCACTGTAACCGCTCTCATTTTTGGTCAGCATCACTGCAATGTGAAATGTTAGTTGTTCATTTTGAGTTAAGCAAGATGGTGGCCGCCATTTGTAAGCGTGTGAAGCCTTCCCTGACAGCTGGCGTACGACATTGACAGAGAGGCCGACGATCAGAACGACTACTTGGACGCCATGGTGAGTTCAAAGCGATTGTGTCCGAAAGTAGGAAAGCGGCGGCGCATTTTTGACATAATGTGCCCGCTCCCGCCAGGACTCCAACTTTCTGGGCAACACGAGCCTGCTGGGCGGCAGCGCCAAGCGCTTCTCCAACATGATGCGCTCGGGACGCGACAACCGCCGCATCATGTGCTACGTCACCATCGGCCTGGTGCTCTTCTTCTGCGTGCTCTACTACATCGTCACCAGGATGCAACGCTGAGCCACAAGACTGCACAGGGAGGGGGGGATGAGGGGGGGGGGGGAGAGAAACAAACCAAGGCGAGTCATGGAAGCGATCTGCAGGGGGCAGCAGAGAGTGCGTGAGCAGCAGCTGGGAACGAAAGACTTTTTTTTGTTTTTTTTTGGGGGGGGGCGCCATCCAGATTGAAGAAATGCGGATTCGTTTTGGTTCAATTCTAGTGGTTGTGTACAGTTAAATTTCCTAATGACATTACAGTTGACTATAAAGTTTGTAAAATACTTCATGACATATTCAATGTAAATGTTCCTGTTCTGCAGTTGGCAAAAAGACTTGATTGCTGCATATTTATTCTTACCTTTTTAGTTTGTATCGATGTTTTAGAGCTTGTCAGCTGGCTTTTCAATTCCATTCCGCTTTTGTGTTGACTCTTTTTTTTGCAAATAAATGGGTCAATTGTGCATTTATTTTAAATATGTACTGTACAGGGTTTAAATCAATGGCCCCGCAGTGAATGACTGTCACTAATATGATGTGCGCTTCATATTTATGTCAAATAATTTTGATCACCCTGAATGTTAGTCTTTTTTAAAAAAGTCAAGTTTTATTGACATTTACATGTTGGGAATTTCAGAATAAGACGCATGTGTTTCATGGTAACGCGAAGCGGAAACGATCGAGTCTCTTCGGCCTCGCTCGGCTTTTTCCGGTGACTCGTTGACGGGACTTGTGGAAAAACAAAGCGCGACGCGGCTTTTTCTCTCCGCTCGGGCCTTGGCATTGTTTCGAAGAAAACATAGTCGTCGTTTGGTTTTTCCCTTCAAATGAAGTGAGCTCATTCCCGACCGACTCCCGAGTCCTTCCTCGGCGTTCCCCGTGGCTCTTCGGTTAATTTCGGCTCTCGTCGTGTCTTTCGCCGGAGGAATGGACGAAGCGGAGTCGGCGACGAAGGCGCTCGGGTTGCACGAACCCCGTAGGCGGGCGGGCTCGGATACCGAGTCGGACGCCGAAGTCTCCACGATGGCCGTCATGGCGGCGCCGGAAAACATCGACGACGCCGAGTCGGCTTTCGCAGGCAAGGCGGCGAGCTCCGAGCTAGCCGACGGGGGCAGGCCGCATCCCCGCGCCGCCGAGTGGCGCTAAAAGTCAAAAAAATTGCCCCACTTCCTGCTTCTCACAAGGGGCTTGTTCTTTTCCGTATTTCCTGATACTTGCAGTTCGTCGGCATCATTACAGCTTCTCAAAACAATTGTACACTTCGCATCACAAGAAAATGGAAGTACAGTATTTCTAAACAAGTAATCTTGTTGTCAAAGTGTCTCCGGACCCCGTTTACTTTTCCAGTCATTTAAGTATTACGGTAATCGTACGCCGTCTGACTTAGTTTTGACTAGAAGCTGTGCGCTCATTTTTATGTTTCGTGATATAACCGCAGTTCGCCGGCATAAAGAGTCAAGAATCAAGATTCATCCAAATTTACCCCACAAAATTTCGTTTATCTATTTAGTCAATTTAACTTTGCCCCAACCCCACCGGGAGGTTTGCCCTTATCCGTATTTCGCTGAATTTTCGCATCATTCGAAAATGTGTTCAATCAAGATTTAGAGCAAGAAAATGCTGCTGACGTGTCATAGTTCCGCTGCTCTCCAAAAGTCGCCTAACCAAAGTCTGTTTCTTCATTCGGTCATTTGGAAATTGTGGCGACTCTCGAACCTGCACTTATCAACCACTAAGATTGTGTTGACATAATTTCATATTTAGTTAAAAATTCATATTTATGTTTTTTTCACAAGTGTTTTTGATTCTGCTTATGTCCCGGCGCAGAGGTCTCCACGGTGGCGGTGGAAGACGTTCAGGCTGCAGACGACAACGTTTTCACCACCCCGGTGGATGCGGTGGAAAACCTTCCGGAACACGTGTTGGTACAGCTGAACACACGTACAGTATACACGCCGTAGACTCAACTCAAGTGTCTCTCTCAAGAACGTGAAAACAACCCCCGCGGCATACAAAAGTGCCGCACATGGGGCAAAAAGAATTTATATAACAACAAACCATCAAACAAATTCATAATTCAGAGCGTAGAAAGCACAAAAGCGGTCCAATTCAAAATCAAGTCTCATCCTGGGTCAAAAGCCAAAGAATAAAAATGAGTTTGAAGACGATCCGACGGTAATCCGCATAGCAGCGGAAGGAAATGCCACGTTTCCTTAAGATGGTACCCAAAGGGCGCAGAGACAGTGAGAACAGCAGAGGCCCCGGAATTGAGCCCTGTGGGACACCACACAATCAGTCATATACAGCCATACGTGTGTTTGAATTTCTGTTTGCTCCTCACAGAGTGGAAGAAGCCCCCTGGAGCTGGCTGAGGGTCTGAGCGGCCAGAAGACCACCCTCATCGTGGTCCACACCGACACGACAGTTGGACAGCAAGACCGACTCAAGTCTGCGTCTGCCATCTCGACTGGTAAACGCGAAACGGCGCACTCTGCGCGTGTACGTGCGCTAGCGTGTTTATCGTCTCCCCCGGTTGGATCGCTCAGGCCTGGCGACTCCGCCCACCCCGCCGGCTCCTCCCCAGGACAAAGACCCCGCCTCCAAGTACAACTGGGACCCGTCGGTATACAACAACGAGCTGCCGGTGCGATGCCGCAACAGCAGCGGCGTCCTCTACAAAAGCCGCCTGGGCTCCGGTGAGCGGATAAAGCGTTTTTCCATCGTCCGCTTTGAATTTTGCCGAACATTTCCGCTTTGCGCGTCGAGGCGGGAAAGGGCGCTGCATCAAACACGATCAGCGGTGGTTGACGCCCACCGAGTTTGAGGCTCTGGCGGGTCGCGCCAGCAGCAAAGACTGGAAGAGGAGCATCCGCTACGGAGGGAGGCCTCTGCTCTGCCTCATACAGGTCCCGACACGTCCGTGTTACCGTCCGTCCGTCCGCCCGCCTTATACTCGGATCTTATGTGTCTGCGCGCAGGACCGCATCCTCAACCCCCACGCCGCCTCGTGTACGTGCGCGGCCTGCTGCGACGACATGGCCCTGGTGAGGCGCCGCCGATTCCCATACGATACGATTCGCGTGATTTGATCCAATTCTGATTTGATATGAAACGATTGGCCGCATATTGTGGTTCTGCCAGTCGATATGGCTAATTGTGTTTTTGTTGTTCTCAGGATGGAGACGCCCTGGAAGCCGAGAATATCGCAATGGTAATTCTCTGGAAAACAAAACGTAAAAATCTCCAAAAGCGCTGTCTCGCGCCGCTTGTTCCAAACGTGATGTCGGTGTCCAACAGAACGGCCCAGTGCGGCTCTTCGTCCCGTACAAGCGAAGGCGGAAGGAGACCGAAGCGCCGGCCGTTCCCGCCAAAAAGGAAGTCCCTGCCAACAAAAATATCACACTGAGCCCAGGGACCACATGTGAGTCACATGACCCATGTCCAGGGACGTCCTGGAACCAAAATCCGGTCCGGGAATAGACACTTGCTGAACGATTCTCATCGATTGCAGGGGTGGTGGGGGCGTGGCCTTCAGTGAAGGGGCGTGTCCGTTGTGTGCTGAAACGTCCTCCACGAAGTCACTTCAGGTCATGCGAAGAGTTTTTTTTTCGGTTCTCCTCTTGCAGTCACGGTGTCGCCGATGGGTCAGATCACCCCGTCGGGGACGTTGTCTTTCGAGCGCTCGCCCAGCAGCGACACGGCCGCCGCCGCCGCCATCATCTCGGACGCCTCGGCGCAGAGCGAAGTCTACGCGGACACGGCAGGTAATGACAAGCTTGAGTTGCTTTCACGGGCCACATAAAATGATGCGGCGGGCCGGATCTGGCCCCCGGGCTTTGACTTTGACACCAGTGGCTTGTAGGATACGATTCACTCCGAATTCCGGCGACGATACGATTCACTCTGACGACAGTGTCATATTTTTTTTTTCCGGCGTGGTTGTCCGCACTATCCGAGGAATCTTTTAATTGACCGATTAATCGATTAATCCGATTAATCGATTAATCGGCGTTAAGCGAGGCCCGAATGACTTGTCTCCCGTGCCGTCAGTGTTGACGGCCTTACCGGCATTGGCGCTGTGCCCCCAAGCCAAGATGGCGGTGGCGTCCCCTTCGCCGTCGCTGGTGGGTGCTCTGGAGGTGGGGCCTGTGGCGGGGGCTACCTTGGCAGTGGGGCCGCCTCTCTTGAGCGGTGCCCCCGCCGACGCCTGGCAGGGCCTGGAGGAGATGGCCAACACCCTCATGAACAACGCGCAGCAGCTCAAAGCCTTGATCGAGCAGGCCAAAAGGGACAGTAAAGGACACAAGGAGGTAAGGCCGAGGCCCAATGATCACTCCCAACAACCGAAGCTTCGTGAAGCACTTTTGACTCCTGGCGACGGCGCTCTCGGTTTAAAGACGGAGTGGAATTTAAAAACCTTTCAATTGCCCTAACTTTTATCTTCAAAGCAAGAGCACCATCTAGAGGAGTCAAAAGACATCACAAGTGCTTCACGAAGCTTCGTTTTCACTGCGCGTGTTTGTTTGTGTTCAGTGTGCCGTCAGTCAGTCCTTCCAGAACCAGATAACATTCCAGACGCCGCCGGACGACTCGCAAGCCAAACGGAGCAACGACATCGCTGAGGTCATCCTCAATGTAAGTTTTCCAAACTCAAAGTCTGAGCCTCATGCCGAGTCCAAAGCCATGAATGAAAATGAGTTTGAAGGCGAGTTTGAAAGACGGACAGCGGGGGGGGGGGGGGGGGGGGCTGCCGAAGATTCATTCCAAAGAGAGGGAGCGGCAACGGAAAAGCCTCCGCTTAGTCCTCACAACATCCACCGGCGTCTGATCTCGTGGAGACCCGAGGCAGCTCCGAGAGGCCGACGACTGAAAGGGCCCGCTTGTGTGGTCTTTTCAGCAACTGTGCGAGAACTGCGGCCGCGTGGCCCTCAGCGAGTGCACGGCCTGCCGCAAAGTCAACTACTGCTCCACTTTCTGCCAGAGGAAGGTGAGTGGGCGGGGGGGGGGGCAGACGCACGTTCCAAGTTTACGCGGGTGTACGCCGGTTTCTTGTTTTCACATTTTGAGTACGAACGACGACGTTTCGGCTCGAATCAAGTTTTGAAATCTCCAAGCGAAAGGGGATCGCGGAAGAACCCCGTCGCCGTGGCCACAACTAATGACGCAGCCTGGCTAACGGCTCGCCAGTTCCTATCCCGCCGCTAACCTGAGCTAACAACAGCCAAAGACACCCACGGCACTCACCGGGTCAGGCCCCGCCCTCCGAAGCCACGCCCAGACGCGACGTTGTCGAACGCGAGGACCCCAAGTGGACGCATAGACCTGCTTGCGCCTCGATTGTTCAAATCTATTTTTAGCCAAGCAATGAGCTAATTGGTAGCGCGCTAACCAGCGCCACGAAAAATGGTCGATCGCCCGTCCGGCTCCAATGCGGGAGGTCGACCTGGTGAGGACATTTCCCGTTTCCCCCTTGCAGGACTGGAGAGATCATCAGAACAACTGCTTCCAATCGGCAGGAGGCGGGGCCGCCCCGGAGGACCAGCCAATGGCGGCCCTCGGCGTGGACAAAGTCAAGTGAGAGGGCGTGGCCGGACCCGCCCCCGCTTGAATCCTTCCTCACCGTGGCGGGACAATGTGTGTAGACACACACACACGTCTTCTTGCCAAAGTGACTTTATTGGAGGTCAAAGATGTAAAATATTTTTTGTTTGTTGTTGTTGTCGTCATCGTTTGGTGCCAAGTATGAGTTGAGTCACTCAAACTCGGTTGAAGTTGTCGATTTGAGTTGTTGTCCACGAACTCAAAATTCATTTGACCTCTTCAAGGTCAATCATTTCATTGTGTGACGTGTTTTGATACTCAGTTCGTAGTTCATATTTTAAAAATGCAGTTCTTGGACCATGAAATCAATTCATGTTTTAATTGATTCTTATTGGAACTCTTTTTTTGTCGTTTTTTGGGCCAAAAAAAAAAGATAAATTAAATCAGAAGTCGAGCTAAATAAGTAGAGATGCTCTGAAATAATGCGTAAAAAGTCAAATTCTCAAAATAACAAATGTCATGAAATAAAGAAATGGTTGATATTTCTTTCATTTTGGCATTCGGCCCCATTCCTGCCCCCCCCCCAAAAAAAATCCATCTTGAAATAAAAAATGACATACAAAAAGAAATTGCGTTGAAAGCTTTTATTGTGAAAAGATTCCTGACTTAGAAAACCAAAAAAGTTCCCCATCTACAGTGCGCTAGCAAACCACGACAGCACCGAAGAGCGAGCGGGCTCATGCGGCGCCGCGGCGGCAGGAACAGTAGCAGCAGCAACAGTAACAGCAGCCGCGGCGCAGGAAGTTTTTGAAAAAGCGTCGGAACTCTGCGTTGAAGGCGGTGTAGATGACGGGATTGAGCGCGCTGTTGACGTAGCCCAGCCACGTGGCCACGCTCATGGCGGCCGGCGGGATCTCGCACGCCTGGCAGCGAGCGCGCACGATGTGCAGCACGAAGAACGGCGTCCAGCACAGCAGGAACACGCCTGAAACCCCCCCCCCCAAAAAAAAACACCCCCAAGGAAAAAAAAAAGGTCAGAATGAAGTCCAAATGTGCACCTTGGACGCAGCGTCGGGTGGTTCAAAACGTTTTTTTTACTAGCGGCGTGAAAGGGGCTTTCAAAAACAAACTCTTGCGCGGAAGGAAGGAAGATTTCACGCCGGCCCTCGCATCTGAGCAGTTTTACACGCTGTAATTGGCTTTCGGGATTAAGGCGGGGCAGGATTAGCCGCCGCATGCTAAAGGGAAGCACTTCTCCGCATTAGCGCTGCGCTAGCCGCTATTAATAGCCGCAACTTTTCCCGCCGAGTTGTTCCGCCGCCTGAACACGCAAAGATGGCGCCAGGACGCGGACGGCGGCACCGTGCGTCAAATGGAGGCCGTCTCGCGTGCGCAGGCGGGGATGAGGTGGCTTGGGCATCTGATTCGGATGCCTCCTGAAACGCCTCCCTGGTGAGGTGTTCCGGGCATGTCCCACCGGGAGGAGACCCCGAGGAAGACCCGGGACACGCTGGAGAGACTATGTCACCCAGCTGGCCTGGGAACGCCTCGGGATCCCCCGGGGAGAGCTGGAAGAAGTAGCTAGGGAGCGGGAAGTCTGGGCTTCCCTGCTAAAGCTGCTGCCCCCGGTAGAAGATGGATGGATGGGAGAATTTGGCATTTATGGAACGAAATTTGGTTGGGCCGGCATCAGTAAACTTGCGTCGCGTGGCGGCCACGGGCCATCGGGCCGCTGTTCGTGTTGAACCCCGAATCTGGGAAATGGGCCGTTTTCCACGCAAAAGCTATCCCTCCTCTCTTCCAATCCACCCCCGAAAGCAAGAAACGACAGCTTTTGCGTCAGGACTCCAGTCCGCGACAGTGGGGGGGGGGGGGGGGTCAAGTTAAGGTATTGCTGCGTACCTACGACCACAGGCAGCACCTTCATGGCCTTCCTCTCGCGGGTGTTGATCTTGGCCCTGCTCCTGCGCCGAGGTTGGGGGTTGAACTTGACATCGGCGAAGCTGACCGTCGGCGCTCGTCCCGAGGACGGGGGAGCGGCGGCGGCGGCGGCGGCGGCTCGGTCGTCCGGCTCCCGCTCGATGACGGGCGGTAAAAGCGGCGGCAGGCCGACGCCTCGGTCGGCCTGCGCCCGGCGGCAGGCCTGGATGCTGCTCCTGAGCTTGGCCTTGCGCGCCTCCTCCCAGCGCCGCAGGCCGCGGAACATCCCGCAGTAGAGCAGCAGCATGACGGGACACGGGATGAAGAAGGAGCACACGGACGAGTACAGCACGTAGTCGGCGTTCTCCAGCTTGCACTCGCCGGGGCGCCGACCCGCCACCTGGTTGACGCCCAGCATGACGGGGGAGGCCACCGCCAAGGCCAGGAGCCACGTGGCCGACAGCAGGACGGCCTGCCGCAGGTCCACGTGCTTGCGGTTGTAGTTGAGCGGGATCAGCACCGCGATGAACCTGCCGCAGAAACACAAGGCCAAGCTCGCCGGCGGGAACCGAGCTTCGTTCGTCACCGATGGCAAAACGAAGCTTCGCGAAGCACCGCTGAGACTCCTCGACGCGGCGCTCCCGCTTTCAATGGAAAAAGGTGCGCGCAATGGGAATGTCCACTCCGTCTTTCAACCGAGAGCGCCACCTCGAGGAGTCAAAAACGATTTTGGGATTCACCTGGCGCTTTAAGAGGGGGCGGGGCTGCCACTGACAGGTGACTATAAATAAGAGGCATCGCATTACGTTAATAATGGCAAGCGCTTCATGAAGCTTCAGTTGTCCATCGGTAGTATTCGGGTTCACCAAACGACGACAAAGCGGACGGACGTGTTCATCGACGCAATAACGTTATTTTGAGATCTAAATGATGACGTAACGTATCGATTATGGACGGATGGGGGCGCTTGTTGACATTAAGCGGTTGGTGCACCGGGCAAATAATCGAGGTTTAGTGGTTCCTTTAACCTTCTGTAGGAATTCCACGAGCGCTTTGCTTTTTCCGGGTGTTTTTTTTGGGGTGGGGGGGGGGGGGGGGCGACGGCACCACTTGTACAATGGCCGTTAGCTTCTTTTTGCACTTGGATGACAGCAGTGCTAATTCCGCGGCTTCGTTAGCCCATCGATGGCATTTCCTAGCATGCGCTAGCATTCAGCAAGCGGACATTTGGAATCGACGATTGCAAATGTTTTATGTTGACTTTGACGGCAAAAAAAAAAAAAAAAAAATTCGTGTGTGGGGGAGGTGGGGGGGGGCACTGTAACGGCGAGGCGGGGGTACCTGTCGACGCTGATGGCGCACAGGTTAAAGATGGAGGCGGTGCACAGCATGACGTCCATGCTCATCAGGCCGTCGCAAACGCCCGTGCTCAGCGTCCACACGCCGTCCTGGAACTGCAACACGCGCGCAAGCGTCAAGGTGACGACCATCGCAACCACAACATTAGCCAGCACGCCCCCCAAATGGCCCATCGGCTGCCATGACGTCATTCCTGCTCAAAATCGGGCCTTTTTCTGCTCCGTCTTTCAAAACGGCGCCTTGAACACTAACTTGACGACCTCGTGACCTGAAATTCGATTTAGTTTGTCCGTTTCCGAAGCGAGGCTTTGACTTTAAACACCTCAAGATATATGAGCGTCGTCGTTATTTCACATTTCCCGCAACTCATGTAAAAAATAAAATAAAAATCTCTCTCTCTCGGTTTTTTTTTTGGTTACATTTTGGTAGTAAACGAGACAAGACCTCGGAGTAGACGAAGAGGGGCAGCACGAGCACGGCCAGCAGCAGGTCGGCCACCGCCAGGCTGACGATGAAGTAGTTTGTGGTGGTCTTGAGGGCTTTCTCGGTCAGCACGCTGACGCACACCAGCGCGTTGCCTCCCACGATCACCGCGATCAGCAGCACGCCCAGCACCAGAGCCGCCACGTTGTGGCCCCGCACCGAGGGAGACGGCGAGCCCCCGGGGGCGGCGTTGTCCGTCATCTGCTGCGCCCCCCTGGCCCCGCCCTGGGGCTCTCATGAGAACGAAAGAAGATTCACAAAGCGCTCTCGGTGGACGATAAACCGAAGGAAAAGTTTCCTTCAAGAGCCGCCGGCGTTGCTGAAAAGGAACATTTTCAGACCCCCCCCCCCACCCAAAAAAAACCCCCCGCCTCTCTCGGTGGCGCCTGCGTTTGGCTCGGAGTCCGCCGAGGGCACCGGGGCCAAATGACACAATGAAAGCCGCTTACCGGCGGGCTTCCTTCGGCAACTTGGACGCGCGCGCGTGCGCGCTCGCGCATGCGCAACGCGAACCACCTCACGTGACCTGCTTTCAAGTCGGACTTGAGCGTCTTGCGTGCTTCGATTGCACCTGCGCTCTTTTCTTTGTCAAAACAAGTTTCTTTTCATGCTTTTATTTTTTTTTTATTCAACTTTATACTGCTACAATTGCACCATTTCTTAAAAAAAAAAAGTTTGGAGACATGAGAATTAATTGGAAACGACAAACGCGCGCACTCCTGTACATTCACAGCAACCGCAAGCGGCCACCGGCACATTCACAAACATTCTCCCAACCCAACGGCGTCCTTTTGAAGGCGCTGCGACATCAGCCCAAGCCGCCACCGCCGCCGCCGAGTAGGACGTGAGGCCTGAGCAGTTCCAGGATGGGTCCGCGGGGGGCGCCGGCGAGGCAATGGGCCTCGTCGGCGTTCAGGCCGCAGGAGCGAAGCGTGGCCAGGGCGTCGGCGAAGCCTCGGCGCCCGCCGTGCGCCGTCATCACCGCCACGCTGACGGGACTGCCCAGGACACCGAAACGACTTCGCATGGCGCCGAGCTGTGACCAGAAGCGCTAAGGGGGGGAGGACCGCTGCATCGGTGAATTCGGAACTCGTGCGGTTTTTGGGAGATGAGTTAGCGTGATGAGTTAGCGTGTCGGTACCTGCGCGGACTCGGCGGCCGCCGCGGCGATGACGTCGTCGACGCACAGCAAAACTCGGAGTTGCTCGGACGGGCTGGACCAGGTTTGATGGCCCAGCAGCGACGACGGGACGCCTGCAACATGGCGGCGCCGGCGCAAAGTCAGACCTCGGCCTTGGTTTTTGGTTAGCGGCGAGATTTGAGTTGATTCAAGTCAAACAAAATATGTCGCTTAAATATTTTTAGTATGATTATGAAATGGAAATATTTTGCTCTTTTCAACAAAATTTGGAAAAATGCAAATCGGATTTTCTTTTTTTCATCGAGAAGAACTTTTCAAGTTGAATAGCATAACCGTTTTATCGACGGATCATTTTGCTGACTTGAACTCGTGGATCCATCAATCAATTCTTTTTTTTTTATTTTTTATTTCCAGGTCTGTTTTTTTTTTTTTTTTTTTTTGTCACTCCACATGGCGGCGCCTGCGGCGTAGCCCTCCGGCGCCACCATGGGGACAACGCACCTCTTTGCCACACCAGCGCCACTTCCTCCGGCTCCGTAGACAGGAACAGCTGCACTTGATTTTCAAGTAAACTCTCCACAAAGTCCTCCCCATCCGAAAAGCAGAAGCGGCTCACTTCCAGACCTGCGGGGGCCGCGCGGCCAGTCAACGACAACAATCATTTTCTTGCCAACTCAAAATTTTTTTTTTTTTAGGGCGATTAGAAACATAAAGCGGATCAGATAACGGATTGATGCATGTGTGTGGTGTTGACTGCCCCCCCCCGCCCCCCCCCCCAAGACCTACCGTAATGTTTGGTGCTGCTGACGATGCGAGCACTCTGCCGCTGCCGTCGCTCGTCGGTGGTGATGAGAAGCACGTCAAAAAGCAACGACTCGCTAGAATTCGCTTCCACCAGGTGCCGATTCACACTCTGCAGTGCCTAAAAAAAAATTTTTTTTTTTAAATGTTGAAGGACAAACTTTTTTTTTTCCAGCCTGTCAACTCCCATCGTCCGGTTGTCCCCGCACCTGCAGCAGTGGGAAGGCCACGCCCACACGGTGCACGTCACCATCGTCGGCATCCTCCAGCACGGCCGAGCACGAGATGGCCACCACCAGCGCGTGATCGGCGTCTTTCTGCACACGCATTAGTTTCGCTTTTAATCACCATAATGACTTTTTTTTTTAAATAATAAGTTTCATGTTATTTGTTTGTTTCTTTGTTACCAGGAAGTGTTTTCAAGAGGGTAGAATCATAAAACGCCAGAAGATGACGTTTTATTTTTGGGCAACAACTTAAAAACCTTTTCAAGGGACTCGAGGACCCTTTACTCTAATTCATGAGGGCATTTAAACTTTTAAAATGGAGTAAAATAAAAACCGGAAGTCCTTCGCGTGCGTGCGTGCGCTTGACTTTCGACTCATTTTGCCCCTTTGAGTGCGCGTGTGTGTAAATATGGAAATGAAGGCAGACATCGAATGAAAAGAAATCGTTTCACTTGTCCGATATATTTTCGATTGACAATTATATCAGCTCAACAAGCAGACTAAAATTAAGGCCGATTTCTTCTGACTGTAGTGCAATTCCGTTCGCCCTTCCCCTTTGTATCGAACGATGAGTCCAATGTTTATTTTTCTTTTCCTCTCGGTGTGGTTTGGTCACATGACGTCTTTGGGGGGCTTTTTACCTGTTTCACGTCAACGTTCGCGACGGTGGAGACCATCTCCGCCTCCCTGTCGACTCTTTGCCGGCGAAGGCGGGTAAAAAATACACGAAAAGTCACTCCTGACACCGAAGGAAATAAGAAAATGGTCAGAAAAGTTGCTCGGCATACGGCAAAAAGTTCACTTCCGCCTTTACTTGCCACCTCGTCGTCTTCCTCCTCCTGATTGGTGGATGACAATAACATTAGCTCGTCATTACCGCCACCTACCGGCTTTCAATGAAAACGATTCTGCTCATTAAAAATAATCCAAACGTCTTTCAAATTCATCAGCCATAAATCGTATCGCTCCACGTCGCCAGAGTTTAAAAACGAGTAAAGTGAAACGATCTCCTTAAGAATCTCGCGCGATGACGTTTCCCACTTTTCAAGAGCGTAGCCACGCCTACGAGGTGGCGTGTTTATTTGCCAACTAAACAAGTCAAACGGCAGTTTTTGCGCCTGGTTGCTAAACTTCTTCCACAACCGATTGCCTCGCCTCGGATGAAGGAACCGTGGACTTGACTTGACTTGGAACTTCATCGGAGTGCCGTTGCGGAGTTTCCAAACAAGTTTTCTTTACGGACGCCACTTGTTCGCTTTGGAGCAACATTCTTCAGCTCAGGTGTGTCCCGTCTTCGTGAGCTCAAACACGATTGGCTTGTCTGTCACCTTCAGCGACCACACTATCAGGTAGACATTTGCTCCTGTTTTGATTTCCGCCACAGTCCACTTAATTAGTGTGTGACTGGCGACCGAACTATTGGGAACGGCTCCAACAAGAAAACGTTGCGACCTGTCAATCATAACCGCCTCATATCTTGGGCTTGGCAAGCCAAAACAATGGGCACACATGCCTCCTGATCATGATCCGTAACTCTTTCTCACGCTCCTGTTGTGGCAACAAGCAACATACCTGTCAACTTTTCGCAGCGCCAACCTGTATTAACTACCCCCAAAAAACCCCAAAGCATTTTATATGTCAAAATAACGGCAGAAAAAAAACCCCACGAAATTTTCAATGATATTTCTTGTAGATCTCCATAATACGATGTCTGGTTAATGTCTAATCATCATTCTACTTAGTGGCATTACTGTGTTCAGAGTTGTTTTCCTTTTTGGAAAAGTTACCGGAAAAGAAAGCATTTGAGTAGACTAGCACCGTTCTGGGCAAAAGCAAACGGAACTACCTGTTAGGGCAGCATGTCCAAAGTCCGGCCCGCGGGCCAAATCCGGCCCGCGGTCGAATTTCATCCGGCCCTCGGCCCCCGTCATAAAATCAGTGCCATCTGGCCCGCAGGTTGGGCGCAATGGAACACGTGTTGCATTGACTGAGGTCTCGTAGACTGGTGAGTGATGTTTCATAGAGTACTGCTTCCCTCTAGTGGCTAAATGAGTAATAGCATTCACTAAATGAGTAATAGCATTTAGACACTAGAGGGCATCACTCACGAGTTAACAAGACATCACTCCGTGTTTATATTGACTGATATGTCATATTTCAAATTCCTGTTTCAAATGAACCAAAAGAAATTCTTAAGATTGTTGAAATTAAAATAAAAATGGAAATGTGAAACAGACTGGCTTACTAAAATTTGTTGAACAATATTGTTGTTCAATGTAAAGAATGTCAGCCAAGGTCGGCCCCCCGACATTTTACCACATAAAATCTGGCCCCCTTGGCAAAAAGTTTGGACACCCCTGTGTTAGGGGGTAAACCCCCCCCCCCAAAAACCTGGACATTTTCTGAATCCGTATGATTTGTGCAATACGGCCATATACGTAAGATTCACCACAAAATCCGTATGAACTATGGCTAAACCGTACGAGTTGACGGGTATGAAGCTAGCGGGAGATAGATGCTTGTATCTTTTAAACGGACGCTTTGGAAGAGGTTATCTTGGCAAAAATGCACAACGCATGGATGCAGAAGAGGCTCAAGAACAGAGCCCTGCGGAACACCTTACAGGAAACATTTGGCTACAAAACTTATCACGTTGCTCCCTTATAACTCTTATCACCTTGCTCCCTTATTACGTATCCTAAGTGAAATGTCCCCGCCCCCCCCCCCAACCACCCCCCCCCCCAACCACCCCACCCCCACCCTCTGCAGAAGTCAGCGGGGTCCAGGGAGACGGCAAGCTCCGGCACGGGGCGTCGGCGTCGGTCGGGCCGCGTTTCACGAGGCTCAACCATGCGGCGGCGCCTGGAACGGATCCGGAATTGGGGCCACAGGCGGGATGATATCGTGGATCTGTTGGACTCGCCCGACATGTCGGATGCAGAATCCAGCGAGGAGGTGCGAAACGGAACACGCAAAACTCACGCGGATGCGCCGAGGTTCAAAAAGGTCTCAACTGAAGGAGGGTGAGAGTTGTTCTGTGTCGGTTTTAGGTCGCTTCAGCAAACGTTTCGGCATCTCAAGATGAATCCCAATCGGATCTGAATGAGATGAAAGGACACCTGGAGATGGCCTGGTTGGAGAAGCATTTTTTACGTGAGCTGCGTTTTTGAGCAAATTCATTCATCGGTTCATTCTCGGGCGATGTCACGATGTGACTCTGATCGCGCCGCCTTCCAGAGGAGGAGTTGAGGAAACTCCGGGAGGAAGAACTCGGCATGGAAGCGCTGCGTCAGGAGCTGGAGCGGGAACGCTGCAGGAACGTGGAACTTGAGCAAAAACTCCAAGACATCAACCACGGCAGGTCTGTCACTCCAAAAGCCCCGCCCCCTCCCGACATCACCACCACCACCACCAGCACCCCCGCGAAGGAGGACGCTTACGGTCGCTTCCAAAGATGGCTTTCCAAGCACGTGGGCGTGGACTTTGACGACTTCCACGCGCAAGCGCGGGAGGAGGCGCCTGAGCCGGACGAGCCGCTCAGTGCCAGGAGGTGAGCCGGTTGCATTCCCCGAATTTTCTCTTCTTCCAAACTTCTTCTTCTTCTTCTTGGTCTCGGTGACGCGTTTCAATGTCACTCCTCCGCAGGCTGACGGAAAACATGAGGCGGGCCAGTGAGTCACTTGAACTTTTTGATGGGAAAAAATGTGCGCTCAAATCTCCCCCCCCCCACCACCCCCCACGTGGCCTCTAAAGCAATCCGCCCCCCCCTGTCTTTGTCTTTTTGCAGAGAGAGGACTGAGGCCCGTCACCAGCTTCCTGCGCGACCTCTCGGCCTTGTCCGACTGGCATTCCGTCTACACCACGGCCATCGCCTTCACTGTGAGGCTAACTCGACGCCCGATGCTAATAAGTCGCGCAGAGATGCTAAGTGGACGCCAAACGCCGACTGTCCGCGGGGACGGCGAGAAATGATGAAAAAAAAATGCTAAAGGGTCTTTGTTTGGGGCTCGTAGCGCCGCCTTAGCTCCGGTATAGCGCCACCGCTAGCTTGCGGAGGCTAGCCGCAAGCTAGCACCTCAACTCCTCTAAACTCAAAGTGTCATTTCTCCACGCTAACCGTTGAACGCTAAACGCTATCCGCCAAGATAACCGCCGGCTGCCGGACATGAGTATCCAAATGCTTGACGCTCTCGTCCGGATGCTAACGGCTAGATGCTAACAGTGAGCCGCGTGTGTCGCTAACAGATCTACATGTACGCCACGTGGCGCGGCTGGACCATCTCCGCGTTCCTCTTCCTGGCTGTCCTGCGCCTTTCTTTGAACTACCTCATTGCCAGGTGAGCCCCGCCCACCCCGCTCCTGTCAGCCAATTGGAAAACGGCAACAAAATAGCATCGACGTCGTGACAACGTGCCCTGCGCTTCGTGCTTTCGTTTCAGGGGCTGGAGGATCCAGTGGAGCATCGTTCCGGAAGTCTCGGAGCCTGTGGTAAGCGTCTGTGTGTGTCAAGATGATTGACAGGTGTCAAGATGCTCCCTCAACCTTCCACAGGAACCTCCCAGAGAAGACCTGAGCGTGTCGGAGAAGTTCCAGCTGGTTCTGCACGTGGCCCAGAGAGCTCAGGTGAGCTCGCTTTGGCGCTGCCGTTTTGCCCGGCGGCCGCTTTTCAACGGGTGTTGCATTTTGTTGCCCCGCCCTCCGCACAGAATATCTTTGGCAAGATGGCCGACATCCTGGAGAAGATCAAGAAGTGAGATTTTCGGCTCGGCTCGTCATCCGCGTGCCACCGGGGTTAATGGGATGCGTTCAAAATATTTTTTGTGTGGGTGTGTTTGTGTGTAGTCTCTTCATGTGGGTGGAGCCTGAGTTGACCAAGAAGCTGTACGTGGCTCTGTGGGTGTCCTTCATCGCCTCCTGCCTGCTGCCTTACAAACTGCTGGGATTCATCATCGGCACGATCTCATTCCTCTCGTTCACGCGCAAGCGCGACACGGTCGGCCACGTCCTCCGATTGGCGAGCGCCTCTTGTCTTCTTCGCCCTCAGGTGTGTTTGTGGGCATCAAATTCTTCGTCATCAACTTCATCTTCAAAAGTTGCCCCAAACTGCGTCGGCGCTACGACACGGCGCACATCGTGTGGAGCGGCCTGCCCACCGACGTCCAGATGAGGGAGCGGGCCTGCGACTCCGCCGGCAGACGCGTGAGTCCCGATCGCCTTTTTGCGGTTGATGACGTACGATGACGCGCCGACGTCTTGAGAGCCGCCGCGTGGCAACCGGCGTTTGTGGCTAGCTAGCCGCTGCTAGCTAGCCGAGCTAGCTAGCCGAGCTTCTACCGACTCCCCGCAGGAGGTTTTGTTGTTTTGTTGGTGCGCGAAATGCACATTTTTGCCTGGCAAAATGCGACGCAAAGGCAATTTTTCTTCCAGCCTCGCATCTGTGACGTTAAATGCGTGCATACGACATCATTAACTCCTTCACTCCCAAAGACGTTTTTAAACGTCTTTTCAGACTTGGTCTAGAATTGGCTGCTACTGAATGAGTTCATGTGAAGAGTGAGGTTTTCTTTTGGGGGGGGGGCGGGGGTGTTAAGAGTGCTTTTGACTCCGCATGTTTGCTGTTTTGTTGGGGCGCGAAATGCGGCACAAAGGCACTTTTTCTTCCAGCCTCGCATCTGTGACGTTAAATGCGTGCATACGACATCATTAACTCATTCACTCCCAAAGACATTTTTTAACGTCTTTTCAAACTTGGTCTAGAATTGGCTGCTACTGAATGAGTTAATGTGAAGAGTGAGGGTTTTTTTTTGTGGTGGTTGGGGGGTGTTAAGAGTGCTTTTGACTCCGCATGTTTGCTGTTTTGTTGGGGCGCGAAATGCGACACAAAGGCACTTTTTCTTCCAGCCTCGCATCTGTGACGTTAAATGCGTGCATACGACATCATTAACTCATTCACTCCCAAAGACGTTTTTAAACGTCTTTTCAGACTTGGTCTAGAATTGGCTGCTACTGAATGAGTTAATGTGAAGAGTGAGGTTTTTTTTTTGGGGGGGGGGGGGCTTGGGGGGTGTTAAGAGTGCTTTTGACTCCGCATGTTTGCTTGTTTTTTTTTGTGTTTCAGGCTCTCGGCAGCGGCGACGACGGAGGCGGCGGAAGTCGATCCTACAGCACCAAGCGGGGAACCTTCCGCGAGGTCTTCAACCTCCCCGAGAGTGAGCGCCCCCTAGCAGGTAACGGGAAGGCGGGCGCGCTCTCGCGGCGTGGCGTCTCGGCTAACGCGAGGGTTGTTGTTGCGGCCTGTTAGTCTGCGACGGCGGCTGGCGCTGCTGCCTCATCAACCGCGACAAGAAGACGCCGGCGGACTACATCCGCAACGGAGTCCTCTACGTCACCGACAAGTAAGGCCGCCAGCTTGAGTTTTGTCCGGACGCATTTTTCATCAACAATTTGATGCATTTTGGCCCTCGGTGCACACAAATCTCCATTTTTTTTAGCCACCCAAATTATGATCAGGATTTTTTTTTCAAGAAAACACAAAAAACAATTTGCATGAAAATCTGCCTGTTATTTATTTTAGAAAATGCAATCATTCAAAAAACGGTTTTCCTTTTTACGCACACACCAAGTACATTTTTAGCCACCATTATTATTTGGGGGGGTTATATAAAGATTTTTTTGGGGAGTAACAGTGTTGCCCTTATTTTTAATTTTTTTTCCCATCTCATGACTTTCTTCCGGCTTCTGATTGGCTGAAACGCATTTCGGCTTCCAGCTGTTGTTTTATCGCACTCGTATCCCGAATTTTTTTTTTTTTTTTTTGTCGTAACGACGCGGCCCCCGTTTTCTTTTCCTCGCCAGCTACTTGTGCTTCGAGTGTTCCCGCTCATCGTCATCCAAGAGGGACAAAGTCATCAAACTGCTGGACATCACCGACATCCAGAAGGTGCTCGCTGGAATTCCCCATCGCGAAAAAAAAAAAAAAAAAAAAAAAAACTTTTGGGGTTGAATTTTGTTTTGTTAAGCGCCGTCTTCCCCACCCCCACCCCCCCCCCCCCCCTCGCAGTACAAAGTGTTGTCCGTGCTACCTGGCCTCGGGATGGGCATCTCCATAGCAACGCCGTTCACCCAGAAGGTGAGAAATGCACACAAAGGTCTTCAAAAAGTCTTCAACCTTCTCCAAAATGGCCGCCGATTGGTCGCCACGGTAAAATAGTAAAAGGGGTATCGTGTGTGTGTGTGTGTGTGTGTGTGTGACTCAGCCGCTGGTGTTTGGAACCATGACCAATCGGGACGAAGTCTTCGACGCCATCTCGGCCCAGCGCAACCTGGTGGTCGCCATGGAGACGGTCGCCACCCCGCCGACGTCGTAACCCTTCCTCCTCCTCGCGCCGCGACCAAGCCATCGGCGATTGGCCGCGTGAAAGGAATCGGTCCCGAGGACTCGTCATGACAAATTTCCCAAAATGCACCACGTCAGCTGATCACGGCTTGTCGCGGTGATTGAAATTTTTTTTCCGAATCGATTTGATGCTTCTTGACGATGGCTTTTGCGAATCTTCTTTTGATGTCGTGTTTTTTTACGATTTCAAAGTCCTCGTGGGGTTTTAAAGTTTTTATACATGTTGAAATGAGACGTGCCTTTCTTTTTTAAAAAATGTAATACAATGGCTCTTTTGAACCCCTTGCTGGCGGTTTTTGTTTTTTGTGTTGGTGCGCACTCGCTTCTGCCCTGTTGGTGTTAACTTAAGGCTCCCGCCATTTTGGGAGTTACTTCCAGCTTTGACTTGATCCTCTGCGTCGAGAGGCGGCGCCAGATCGGGATCGCCTCCTGAACTCCCTGGTGAGGTTTTCCGGGTAAGACCTGGGAAACGCTGCCACGCTTTGGGAACTCTCCGTCTCTTTCCAACTCTCCGTGAGAGTTGGAAGAAGTGGCTGGGGAGAGGAAAGTCCGGGCTTCCCCGCTAAAGCCGCGACCCCCCCCGCGACCTGACCCCGGGTAAGTGACCTTCCTATCTTCCGTCACGGAGAGCCGACAAGAAGCTACGGGTCTACTCTGGCAGATTTTGGCATGAGCGCAGGGTCTATTTTGAGGTCAAATCAATTTCCGTACCCCCCCACCCCCCCCCAAAAAAAGATTCAGACTTTGATGTATTTTTCGGGTCTGTCAGTCATGCGAAGGCTCCACGACGGAGTTACTTCTGGGATCGCTTCAAATGTAACTGCAAAGAATCTACAACACAGATGTCAAAGTTAAGGCCCGGGGGCCAGATCTGGCCCGCCACACCACTTTATGTGGCCCGCGAAAGCAATTCAATCATGTCAAGTTCCATGACTCTCGCTAAAGTCTGAAGCAACATTTCAGTTTGTCAGACGTAATCCACCGAAACAGTCATTATTCTTGACTTCAGATTGTAAAATGGAGTATTCCCAAAATTGATCACGGCCCTCCGAGGGAAACCGTAACTACAACGCGACCCAGGACAGAAACAGGTTTGACACCCCTGATCTACAATGTGTATTATTTATTAAGATTTTTCAGGATGATTGAAAATGGACATCTGCTCATATTGAATCAACAATTTGCGACGGACATGAAATGTATTTGCGCATCGGGGACTCGAGTGGACAGGGACTCTTGTGGACTTGTGGAGCTGTGAAGGGGAAGACATTATTTTTTTCTTCCTGGCAGCTGACCTTTGCCTCCCTCGCAGAAAAACAAAGGGCGTTATCTTCCCACCTGCTAGCTTGTTAAAATGAGTCTGCTGATGACTGCTACGCGATTTGAGTTTCAGGCGTGGTTGGTTCGGGCTTTGTTTTGTGCAGTCAGACCATAATAGTCATCCGCTTTTATTGCTTCCCGCCGCGCCCTCCTCAAAGGTCGACGTTCAGAACGTCGTCACTTTCCGAGTCCTCCGCCGGATCCTCGATCCTCACTCCCAAGCCGCTGTCCAGGTCGAGCTCGGTTGGCTGCGAGCGTTTAGCAGGGGCGTCGTCGTCCTCGTCCTCGCTGTCGTCCGCCCTGCTGTTGGGAATGATGACCACTTCCTCCTTGGCGTCCGGGTCGATGTCCTCCTTGAACCATACGGCCTTGTAGCCTTCCTCCAGGCGGCGTTCTTTGGTCAGGATGGGCTTCACCACCTCCTCCTTGTCCGAGCTCATCTGGCTGATGTTGTCGGCATCCAGGAGGGTGCCCAGCGCCCTCACGCTGGACGTGAGGGCGGAGTCGTCCGCCGGCCCCTCTTTTACCGCCGTGACAAACGGACCCCCGGAGCCCACGCCGCCGTCGTCGTTGTCGTCATCGTCGTGCTGGAAAGCCTCGTTGGTGTACTGGACGCCCTGCTTCTCGCCGCCAACTCCCTGGCCCACCTGCGGAGACAAAACCGTTTTCAGCGCTTGGCGAGATGGCCATATCCCCTTTCGCGCAACCGCCAAAGCTGTCTTTTCCCGCTTTGTCCGTAGTCGAACCACAAAGTGTCAGAGGCCGGACAGTGACGGAAGAAACGCAAGAGCGGAAAGGCGGGACCGGGGAGTGAAGTCAAACGCCGGCAATTCGAAAAGTGGAATTCCAAAACCGCACAAACGTGACGAAGTCCTGGTTCTTAGGTACGTTATTGGACAGAGAGGGCAGACTTGACTCACGGAGCTTCGGAAGACGCTGGCTTCGTGGATCTTCCTCCAGTCGGCTTTTCCCCTCTGAAGGCGACAAACGAGCACTCCGATGGTCACCGCGCAGACCAAGAGAAGAACGCCGAGGGTCGCCCCCAGCGCGGCCATGTCCCCTGGCCCGAAGTCGCCTGGCGGAATTGGCGCCTTCTCTGGAAGAAAGAAACGTCAACGGTCGATAACCGCGGACAAGTGGCTTGAGCTGCTGTGAAAAATGGCGAGGGGAAGTTGAACCGCCAGCCACTGGCGAGTCTCCGGTTGCCTATCCGTCCATCCGTCTTCGATACTTTTTGGAAAAGAACTATCCTGTTCACGGACCCGGGTAGCTGATTTGGGCAACCCCCCGGACCAGTGGTCCAACAACCAATCGCACTCGCGTTCACACAGTGCCCGCGTTGGAACTGAACCCACGTTGCCTAAGGAAGTCATGTGAAGGACTTCCTTAGGACTAATGATCCGGTTGGCTAACCTCTCTGGCCAACCGGATGCCAGCTAGTAAGACAAAATCCATGACCACCTGTGTGAGGGTCCGCAGGGCTGGTGGGACCGTCGGTGACCAGTGGCGTCACCTGCGATTCTGTGGCGGCGGTGGAGCTACTTTCACTTGTGGCAGTGACACCAGATGAGACGCCGTCCCCGGTGGGAGTTCCGGAGTTAGTGGTGGACTCCGTATGGGCTTCTGTGGTTGTGCCCTCAGTAGAAGTGCCAGTGTTGGCGGTGGACTCCATTGTTTCAGTGGTTTTGCCTTCGGTGGAGGGTTCGGGGTTGGTGGTGGAGGCATCGGGGTTGGTGGTGGACTCTGCCTGATCTGTGGTTCCACCCTCAGTGGTCAAGGGGCTGGTCACACTGTCGGGAGTGCTCGAAGGCAAAGCGGTAGTGGTGAGACCTGAGAGGAGAGCACATGTGAATCTTAGTGGGCGGGGGTGGAGGTCTGTCACCATCCATCCAGCGCCACGATTCAGCCCCGCGACTGTCCGCCAATCAAATGGGGGAATGTCGTCCTGAGTCAGCTGAATGTGCAAGCTTTGTGAGAGTGCCCGCTGTTGTTTTCCAGCCATCTACATATGGCTGGCCTCCCGACGGTCCTGTGAACCTTCACTTTTGCAGCTGCTCGCTTCGCCACTCTTTGGCCCCATCCGGCCTGTACTCTCTTCTCCGACTTTTCTCTGCCAACTCCTGGACCTCCTGCTGCTTCTCCACCTCGACTCTACGTAAACTCACCATTCCGCCCTCCTCCTCTTCATTCACACCTCTACTCGACTGACCTTCAGTCCTCGTCTCTCCCGTGTTTCAGTCCGCTTCTGTCATTTCTCTTCCCCCCGGTCCCTACTCTACACCGCAGATCTGCAAAGATTGTCGTGAACGGAAACTCCTGTGGGACCTTGTCTGTCAGTCTGCCCATCACCGCAGCAAAACAAGAAGGGGCTCAGAACTGATCCCAAAAGAAAATGGAAGATTCCTCTTGAGGGATTCGGATGTGACAGTCCAGAACTGCTGACAACAGCCCACAAGGCGGGTATGTCTACCCCTCAATTTCTGATTTGGTGGGATTTTCTCCGGTTTGTCCATGGTGTTTATCTTCCCCTTGTTGGCCACGCTCAGCTGGGAGAGACTGAACAGGATCAGCGCCAGGAAACCGATGTGACACAACTTGGATTGGATGGCAAGTCGGGGCACGGCAAGTTTCTTTGTGTCCCACTATGTGTGTGCAAGGCAAATCCTCAACGTGCTTTGTGGGGACCAAAAGATAATTCAATGAAAGAATGAAAGTCCAGATGAAACAATCGAGTGGGATTGACCTAGATTGACCAGGAGCTATAAAGAAATGGTCAAACGGGTCTCCACTGATGGAACTGAGTCTGCAGACATGTTTTGTATTCCATGAGCATGTGTCCAAAACATTTGACACCTAAGACGGTCAATGATTTCTAGACCAGAAGGCCCATTCCACAGCCGCCGGTGGAAAGAGTCTGGAGTCGCCGTAAGGTTTGATATCAGTTCTTTGCCTGGCACGATGCCAGAGACGTTTGGCAGCTTCCCAGAGGTACAGTAGCCGATCATAAGTCTGTGTATTTTCCATGCTCTTCTCGTCTTCTCGATGAAGCCCATCAGCGAATGAGGCTAAAGTTAACGGCTCCCGAGAACCTCAGTCATGTTCAGGGCTCGCTCCGTGATTCTTGGCTCAAGAGGTGAACTCGGCAACAGAGCCTAGCGCGAGTGACCGGGTTTGCGTGCACGACGCTTTCTTTCAAAAATGCAGCATGCGGATTTTCGCCCTTGAAAAAGGAAAGGTCACCGATTTCAAGTCGAAAATCGAGTTGCATCCGATGAATACAGAGATCAAGTTGAGTCTTTGGTAGCCTTGGGCTATGTACAGGAGTCCATGGTCCTGAATTTGGGTCCGACTCCATCCGAGTCATGTAAACACAGTCCCCCCCACCGCTGCTGCTTTGACATCTATGGTTGCCCCATGTGAGAGGAGGTCTCCTTACCTGATTTCACCTCCACCGAGAGCTGCGCTCTTACATTCTCCCCATTGGACGTGTCCACCGCCTCCACCTGCAGGGTGAGGTCGGGAGTTTAGCCAGACAACCGCTGCGCTCGTGTTCCCGACCGGGCTTTGGGTTGGGGGAGCTCACTTGCAGAGAGAGAGTGCCCTCCGGGAGATTGGTGGTCATGAACAAGTAGCCGTTGATGATGGCGAAGTCCTCGCTTCCGATGACGCCATAGACGATGTGAGGGTTTATCCCCTGGTGGGGCGGGAAGAGGAAGGCCTTGTCAGTGCGTATGGCTGACTTAAAAATGACGACAACATCAACGAAACAGGTACTCGAGTGATGTACAGAAGATACCGGAGCAATCTCCTGAAGAATAGCAACGGCTCAAGAATCAACAGGGCTTTACCCCCACACCGGCGTAGTCCTCATCCAAGGCGATGATCTGAAGCGGCTCGTCCTTGTTGGTCGGGTCTGTCGCCATGGCGCCCACTGAAGCGACCACACACTGGTACTCGGGCCTCTGGAATCGCGGTATGTGCAGGCTCTTCACCTGAACGCTGACTGTGAGGCTGGTGGTGGCAAACTGAGAACTGCTTGGCGTCTGGGCCGCCTGCCGGAGAAGAGCAAACCCCCAAACAAGTTTTTCACAATCAAGTCCTGACCCAAGTTTTCTGCAGTTTTTTTTTTGTCTTCATTGATTGAACAAAAAAAAACAAAGGAATGAAAATTTCCGCCAAATCAAGGTCCCCAACTAGTAACTCCAGCTGACTCAAAAGTGACAGGTAGCACAGAGAAGGACTCACCAGAACTGTCAGACTGATGGTCCCCAAAACATCGGCCGCCTTCACCATGCTGACGTTGCCGGTGTTTGGGTTGATGTCGAACAGCCCGTCCTCATTTCCTGGTCCGGACAGCAGGATGTGACCACGGCGGGGCCCCGGAGGCGGGTCGGAAACGCGAATTAGAACGGACGCGCGTCTTACCGCTCAGGAAGGAGTAGACGATGGCCTCGTTGATCCCAACGTCGCCGTCAATGGCGTGAAGCGGCCCCGGCTTCAGCGTTAATGGCCCGGCCTGGTGTAAGAACAGGATCCGAAACCGAATCAGACAAGGACATGCGCTAACATTCCGACCTTCGACTGGATAAACCAGTCAGTCGGAGTAAGTCTCAAGTCTCCACCATGAAATTTCAAGGAGCTCCAAAGCTACTGGGGCAAAAGCAAGCTAGTCAAGCCGTCACTTGGCGTAAGCAAGTCATACGGCCAGTCGAGGCGTCCGATTTAAGGCCAACGTCGGCCGGAAACCAATAATCAGCCCCGATGCCGATAGGTGACTTCCTCGCAGCCCTTGGTCGGGAGTCGAAGGGTCTGACCTTTAATGGAAAGCTTGATCATGAGAGGAACTCGCCTCCATTTCGTTGAGGTTCACTAGGCCAGTGTAGCCGGTGTTCTGGCAGACTATGCCACCGGCCACCGGGTGTTTGTTGCAGGGCTGGAACCAGGGCGGTCTGTTGTCCACGTCCACCACGTTGACTTGGATGGTGGCGGTGGCGTTGAATGAGACCTGGCCGCCGGAACCAGACAACGGCGTGTCCTTGTCGAAAGAAAAGGGATAATCTGGCTGAGGACATCCGTGGAAAAGAGGCGTCACGTAACGCCCTTCCGACTTTGACGTGAGTCACCCGTCCGGCGCCTCGGTCATACGAAAAAAAAACAACCAAATCAAAAAATGGGTATGAGCTCGACCACCGTTGTCGGCATTGCCGATGACCTGGCACGATTGCAAGACGCCACTCGTAAGTGCAGTGTTGACTCGAGCTCAGGGTGGTCGTGCTCCCGGAATATTCGCTTGAGTGCAGCGACCAGTTAATCGCCTTGCATTTTTCTTCAACCGATTTTCTGTCAATCATATTGAACGGCATTGAAGTGCCGAGAAAAACGGAAGAGAGAACCCCCACGATTGTTTTTCAACTGCCTAACCCGAGAGAGTAACGTTCAAAGTCGCGATGGGCGACCGAAGCTTCATGAAGCACTTGTGCGATAATTTTTGACTCCTCTAGATGGCACTCTTGGTTTAAAGATGCAGTGGAATTTAGAAATAAAGATATTTCCATTGCTCTCACTTTTATATTTCAACCCGAGCACCATCGAGAGGAGTCAAGACAAAGAACACAAGTGCTTCGTGAAGCTTCGTTTTGCCATAACAAGTTGTTGAGCTCAACCCAACTCCACTTAACTTCATTGACGACGTGCGTTCACAACAGCTGCAGCTGTCCCAAAGGCACCAAAACGCTCAAAGGCTGGTGACGCATCCTCACCTGAACGTACAAGAGCATCTCTACGTTTTGTACTTTGTCGTAATCCAGAACGTTCTGGATGACCAGTTGCGGGTCTTCGGGCGACGCCAGTCCAAAGTAATTCTGAAGAAATACAAAACCAACAAACAGAAGAAAAAACAGGCTGAAATCCTGAAGCGAGTTGGGACTCGGCTAGAAGAAGAACGTACCGATTCCGATGTCAGCCTGTAGAAGAGCGTCGTGTCCTCGTCCAAGTCGGTGGCGGGAAATTGCCCAATGAGGGTCCCCACGGGCGCCAGCTAAGATGCCAAATGCGAACCAGTTAGCGTTGGTTTGCAAACGTCCGCAGGCAACCGCCAAGCACTCACTTCCTTGACTTGGATCTGGTACGTGTCCTTGGGAAAGATCGGAGCGTTGTCGTTCACGTTTTCCACAATGACCACGATGATCAGGATCATCTGAGAAATCGGACTGGATGGATTAGCGGTGTGTGTGTGTCATTGAGGAAAAAAGTTTGTGGCGCTGAGATATTTGGTCCAGGAAGATGAAGGAACTCGTGAAAACCACGGTAAAGCGTCCAACGGAGCGGTAGGCGGGAGGGAGGTTGAACGCTTACCTCGAGGCCCGTTTCCTTTCGGCACTTCACCGTGACCGCGTGATCTTGTTTCTTCTGCAAGCAATTGGAATCTTTTTTGGCAAGCGCTCAAGCGGTTGTCACCCGCCTATCGGCCAAGCTCACCTCATAGTCCAGAACCTCTTTGGCGATCAGCCGGTTCCCGTCCAGAGCGAACGGGACGTCGGCGGAAGCCAAGGAGGCCGTGATCCCGTCCTGTAGCGTGATGGTCTCCACCAGGTCGCCCACCGCATTGTTCTCCTTGACGTTCACCGACGTGCGAGCGTTACAAACTGATGATAGATGCGGTAAGCACGGCGTAAACCCACCGGCGTGACGTTTTCTGCCATTTTGAAATTTGTGAGTTGGGGAAAAAAAAAAACCTTTGGCACGTCGGCGCGTAGGTCCTTGTTTTTTTGGTTTGTTTTTTCAAGTACCTTTTAAAAATTTTATTTGGGATCATTTATTTTCAGATTTTTTTTTCCTAAAATATAAAAACCTGAAAAGACACCCGAGCCTCCTTGTGAAAATATTTTTTATTTATTTCTAACGCCAAAAAATAAGGACTCGGTCCAAAAAAAAAATTTCGGGCCACTAAAATACGCTTTTGTATTTACAAATGTCGATCTAGTTTTGGATGTTCTCAAATGTCAGAGGCAAAATCGGAAAAGTTGAGGGAGTCATCAAACCCCCCAAAACCAGGTTTGCAAGCAGAAAAGATATTCCACCAAAAAGATTGATTTGATCAAAAATCCTCCCCCTCCAAATGACACCACAAAACACCAATTCATGATAAAACGAAATTGATAATAATGACCCAAAAGATGTTTTTGTTTTTCACAAGTGCCAAATGCCACATGCTCATGTCGTGAATCCGATTTTTTTTTTACGATTTTTTCCCCCTAAAGTTGTACCTAATAAAGTTTTTCAATAAATTATGGAATAAGAACTCTTGGATTTTGTTGCAAATTTGAAGAAAAACTCTTTTGGCAAATGCGATCGACGTCCGAACTTTGGCTCGGTGACATTTATCCGATCAATCGAGTGGTGTAGCAAGCCATCTGAGAGGAACTCACGTTCTTGGGCTTCTGAGGCGGGCAGAAAGACGAACAAAAACACCAAAAAGAAGAAGCGGAAATTCTTGCTGGCGTCCATGTCGGGTGGCGCGGTTCTCTTCTGGCCACCGTCTGCTTATCGGCTGGGCTTTACGAGGGTGGACTTTTCCCCGCCATAAATGGTTTTGTTTGCACAGTCAGCTGAGACACTTTATAACATATTCATGTGTGTTTTTTTGTTTGTTTCCCGATTCGCTTCCTTGTGTCGAAATCGAGTTAACGAACAAGCGGGCGAGTTGTATTTCTGGACCTTTTGGGGTTGGGGCCTATTCCGCCTTCAATACAGGTTTGGAGTTTGCCCTTTTGCTATTTTGTGGGTATTTTTAATGACACGATTTTAGTCGAACGCCCGTCTATTTTGGGTGTCATTCCACCATCAACCACTAGATGGGGGCACACTCGTTTGAAACGCTAAATTTGAAAGTGAAAGGGTGAAAAAGTATTGCAGCTCTGCCTCATTTGAGGTGAAGTTGACTGAACATCCTGCTTTTTACGCCTACAAAGCGACAGCTGACTTAACTTTTGCCGCGTTATTACGTCTCAATGGCGTGTGCAATGTGATGTCATCATGTTATACGCACTCCCCATGTTCATGTCAGAGTACGCATGTCATTCCTAACGCGACGTCAGACTGCGATGTGGTTTGAGACCGGCTGTTCTGTCCCGGCAAGTGAATGACAAGCACGGGAAGGCTGGAGTGAGCAAAACCACTTTAATCATCATCATAGTCATCATCATCACTAATCAGGTGGTTCACGCCGGGCACATGAACCGTTTGAGCAGCACGTCCACCTTCTCCGAAGTTCCGCCCACTCCGCCGGACGCGCTGCAAAGACACGCCCACCTTTACGTCACACATCACTTGGACGACTGTCAACTTCGTGCATGTTCAAATGTGGTTCGGATGGGGGGAAAAAGCAACAGTTGACTGTGTTGTGTCCAAGGACTGACAACCCAACGCCAAGGCCAAGGACTTGACAAGGTAAGGCGTTTTTAGCCGAAAAAACCCCCCGACCATGTATAGTAAGACGTTTTACCCGAAAAAAAAGACCATGTATATATAGTAAGGCATTTATGGACAAGATTTTTAGCCGAAAAAAATGACCATGTATATAGTAAGGCGTTTTTAGACGAAAAAAACGACAATGTATATAGTAAGGCGTTTTTAGACGAAAAAAACGACAATGTATAGTAAGGCGTTTTTGGATGAAAAAAACGACCATGTATAGTAAGGCGTTTTTAGATGGAAAAAAACGACCATGTATAGTAAGGCATTTTTTTGTCCGAAAAAAAACGACCATGTATAGTAAGGCTTTTTGGATGAAAAAAACGACCATGTATAGTAAGGCGTTTTTAGACGAAAAAAACGACCATGTATAGTAAGGCGTTTTGGATGAAAAAAACGACCATGTATAGTAAGGTGTTTTTAGCCGAAAAAAAACGACCATGTATAGTAAGGTGTTTTTAGTTTAAAAAAACGACCATGTATAGTAAGGTGTTTTTAGTTGAAAAAAATGACCATGTATAGTAAGGCGTTTTTAGCCAAAAAAAAACGACCATGTATAGTAAGGCGTTTTTAGCCGAAAAAAACAACCATGTATAGTAAGGCGTTTTTAGCCAAAAAAAAACGACCATGTATAGTAAGGCGTTTTTAGCCGAAAAAAACCCCCGACCATGGCATTTTTAAGGCATTTTTAGACGAAAAAAACGACCATGTATAGTAAGGCGTTTTTGGACGAAATTTTTAGCCGAGAAAAAACAACCATGTATAGGAAGGCCTTTTTAGCCCCCCCCAAAAAACGACCACGTATAGTAAGGCCGTTTTACCCGAAAAAAACGACCATGTATAGTAAGGCATTTATCGACAAAATTTTTAGCCGAAAAAAACGACCATGTATAGTAAGGCGTTTTTGGACGAAATTTTTAGCCGAAAAAAACAACCATGTATAGTAAGGCGTTTTTAGACAAAAAAAACGACCATGTATAGTAAGGCGTTTTTAGCTGAAAAAAACGACCTTGTATAGTAAGGCGTTTTGACAAAGTGTGTGTGCATGTGTGTGTATGCGTGTGTGTGTGTGTGTGTGTGTGAGACCTGTTCCTGGCGGCCTTCATGCGCTTGAGAAAAGAGCAAACAGACGAAAGTTTGGCTTTGGAGCGAAGGAAGTCGGCGTAGCGGCTTGAGAACTCCACGTCGCCCAGCTGACGCCTGAGCAAACACACGCGCACGCAAAATCATCTTTCAATCAACGTCAGCCTGCAGCCTCGTCACATGTCCACGCGGGGGCGCCGTTCCGGTCAGTGACGTCACCTGAATCTGGCGTCACCTCGCGTTGCCTTCAGGTGTCCGCTGGCGGTCGGCACGTTTTCCGGCTCGCCTTCGTCTTCCTCTCCCGCCGCATGTCTGGACGGCGGACGACAGTTCGAGACACCCACGTCATCCCCTTCCCGCGTCACGTGAGCACTCACCTGACCGGAAGCGATGCGCTTCTCGAAAGGAGCGCCCATAGCAACCACAGCACCGGTGATGACGCCATTCCCCTGCCCAATCAAGGAGAGCGCTTCGGTGTCACGATGACAACCCCGTTTTTGTTCTTCTAATAAGACAATAATGACTTTGGACAATTCTGCCGAGGCGAATGAGCAAATGGCGTCCGTTTTACTTGTTCAGGTGTTTAGCGGCCAGCCCGTGAGGATCTGAAGCTCGACGAATTCCCGCAACCTTCCCGCTGTTCGGGGGGATCTTTATGGGAAATCTATGATTCCCAAGATTCTATGGATAAAATTGTGCTGTGTCTACAATAAGCCTTGCTAGAAAATAATCGTGACAGAATTTCAGCCCAAGAATACGGCTCTGAAATTCAGTCCTGCCGGAGACAATAAAAGCGCCAAGCAGCAGCTCACCTGGTCTGGACCTCAAGGTTCAAGTGGAGAGGCCGGCGGCGGCAGTTCGCTTTTCTGGTCGGACGCGACGCCGGCGTCCGCTCTTGTACGACCCCGACATTGACCCGATATCGACCCAAACGCGTCACTCGCTTTTCTGTGCCATCGATCGGCGGCCGTTTGCTCGGTTGACTTCCTGAACCGGCGCTAATTAGCGGCTAACGCACATCCTCTCGTTTGCTCAAATCAAGATGATTGATTTGCGCAACACTAATATTTATTCATTTCTTTTTTGTGTGTGTGTGTTAAATGTCGATTAGTTGTTTGCTCGGCCGAGATAGGACGACATGACAGATGGACAGAAAGGCCGGATATGGTGATAGCATCCGTCGTGAGATCGTCATTCTCACGAAGAGTGGATCGTTTCCTTTTGGAAAAGTTTTTTTTTAGCTTTATGCCAAAGGGTTTGAACACTTCACTTTAAATCAATTCACTGCACTTAAAAAAAAACTCAATATTCTTGTTGTGTGGGATTTTTTGGGGGGGAAATTTAAACCGGATGTAATGTGTATGATTATTTTCTTCTTAAAATTTTTAACACATTGCAAAGAATTTAGAACAATCAGGTTGTCAATATGGAGATTTGATTCCTTTTAAGGAAAAATTTTAATTATCTCCATTTTCGAATAAGGGTGTTACATAATATTTTCAAGTGACTCATGAACGCAAAGGCTTCGTGTGAACATTTTGTAGTTTTTTTCCCCCCTCCAATCATTTCAAAAACATCTCGTCATCATTTCATAATAAAATTCATTCATTCCACGGCGGAAGAAGGCAACAATGTCTTCCATTCTGTAAGAAAGCAACAAACAAAAAGGAACTTTTTTTTTGCTTTTATTTCTTCCGTGTGAGGCTACAGCTGGCAGGTCCCAAACTCGCATACAGTTAGCTAGCATGCTAATGACAGCTAATTAGCATGCAAAGGGACGCCGATGCTAACACGGTTGCCAGGCTAACAATTCAAGCAAAACCTGTTGATGAAGATGCTCGGGTGGAACCTCTGGAGCGTCTTCATATATTGTCGGTGTTGTTGTTGTCGTTGTCGCGTTCGCCGCTATGCTACTAGGTGGCGCTACAGGGACACAAACATCGGAAAGCTAACCGGCAAAACCAGATGCCATTAATGTTACTCGTCATCATGAGTCCAGCTCAGGACAGCAGAGGAGACAAGCTGCCAATCTACAAGCAAATACAAAACAACAACTAAAAGTGTTAGGTCGCCGGTGGCTACAAAAAATAAAATAAAATAAAAAGAAATCGGGGAAGCTTCCTCCACTGCATTTGTGGTGGCTTTCCCTCAATCTGGATTTAACTTGTAGAATGCTACAACTATTTTTTGTTCATTCCAAAAGTTCTGTTTCGTGAGAAAAAAAAAACTTTTGAGAATAGCATTGTACTGCATTTTTTTTTCCTTTGCATACTTGCATCTGCTCCTGGAGTTTTATATTCTTGTGGAGCGTTGTGGTTGTTTCGTAACAGACGTTAAGAAATTCAAATATTCCATGGGTCACGTTCCAAAACAAAACAAACAAAAACAAAACACACACACCAAAAAAAAAGCATGAAAACTCAACTTTTCGCATTTCATTTTTGGTGATTTTTTTTTCCAATTCACGAGGTCCTGATTTTATGAGAATCTTTCAACTTCAAATCTTTGAAGCAAAAGTCGCGCTTCAAGCGAACATTCGAGTTGTTTTTTTCATGTCACGTCTTTTGAAAAAACAAACCAAAAAAAAGTGACTTTTGGGAAAATGTAACATTACGGAGAACGAAAAAAAAAAATCGGACAGAATAAGTTAGAATACTTTGAGCAGATCATATCCTGCGTCCTCTCGACAATCGTGGAGCAAACACAAATAAATTAAAAACAAACATTGACGAGAAACAAAAAAAAAACCCAAGATCTTTGGAAGAGAGCCAGCCCACAGGTCCCAAATCAGACCCGACGAAACAGACAACATTGACGCTGGACCTGTTGTGGACGTGGTCGCTCAGATTCTAGCAGGACTTTAGACACAACCTTCAAATCGACTCCAAATTCCAACCCGACTAAGCATCAGCAACACCCAGACCAGAGTCCGGCTTCATTCATAGCTCCGAGCCAACGGGACCTTGGACTCAAGCCCGAGACTTGATTTGGACTCGTCACTCAGACCGAACTCAATTCCAAGTTCGGACCGGCCGAAACGTGGGGAGTCAGTACTGAGACCAGAGTTGGCCGCATAAGTCCAGAGGAGACTCCGGTCCAGGCCTTTGGATACAACAGTCAGACCCAAACAGCCTCGAAAGTCAACGATGAGGTTTGACTTTTCAAAATGGCTAGACAGAACCCGATTCCAAAACCGAGACCGTACCCATCATTCGGACTGGATGGGACTCGGCGGTCAAATCTAGCTCGACTCCTGACTCAGACCCGACCGTTCGGACTTTGACATTGCGACTGAACGGACCTGAACACACAGACACATAGAACTCGACAATGAAACTAGACTTGAGGTGTTTTTTGACCTTTGGCTGAACGCGGCGGACCGGACCTGAACGCCAAACCCCAAGCAACCCTCAGAGCGCATTTGAGTCGGACGACTCCAAATTCAGAGCCGACGAAACCCCGACACCGAGATCGGACCGAATTGGACTGGATGGGACTCGGTGGTCAAATCTAACTCGACTCCGACTGGGCAACTTACTACCCAGACCTGAGCCGGACTTCCCGTTTGGACTTTGACATTGCGACTGAACGGACCTGAACTTCACTCCGAACTGACAATCCGACTACACATAGAACTCGACAATGAAACTAGACTTGAGGTGTTTTTTGACCTTTGGCTGAACGCGGCGGACCGGACCTGAACGCCAAACCCCAAGCAACCCTCAGACCGCATTTGAGTCGGACGACTCCAAATTCAGAGCCGACGAAGCCCCGACAGTGAGCTCGGACCGAATTGGTCTTGCCATTCAGACGCGCCGAACGCAAGACGACGGAGAGGAAGGGATGCTGCGACCGGCGCGGGCCCTTCGCAGGTCCGAGGCTCGATGGCTCCGCGGCCTACGCCAGCTCGTCAAACATGGCCGCCTCTTCAATGCCTCGGGCAAACAGTCGGATCAGCTGGCAATGCACTCTGGCAAACAACAACACACACACACATGACAAAAGCTTTCAAAATAAGGTCGCCTCTTAGGAAGGAAATTCCAGATCAATTTAATGAATCTTTTCAAAATTCTGAATTTTGTTTGAATTTGTTTAAAGCTCAACATTCGTCACCTGACGTCGATGGCCGCGTGCGGGAGGATCTCGCCGTCGCAGTTCCAGCTGCTGAAGGCGGGCGCGCAACCGCAGGCCGGGTGGTCTCGGCAGATCTGTCCAAAGATCTGCCGCCTCCCCTCCAGCGGGTCCAGTTCCAGGTCCGAGTCCGAGTCGCTGTGGCAGTGTCGCGGCGTGAAGCGGAAGCGCCTCACGCGGTGCACCTCCACGAAGGACAGGTCGAACTGGGGGGGGGGGGGGGGGGGCGCAGACAGACGTGAGGACGCACGCCGGCGAGCGACGGCGCGATCTGGCGGCTCACCTGGTCGTCCTTGCTGGCGTGGCGCAGGAGGTGCCTGAGGAAGTTGACGCGGGAGCACTTGCGCACCAGGATGAGGTCGGCGGTGCCGTCGGCCAGGTGGGCGGCGGGCGACAGGCCTTTGGGGCTGCGGGGGCACGCGCAGCTCATGCTGGCCGCGTTGATGGCCAGGAACTTGCCGCGGATGCTCCGCCAGCCGCCTTCTGCCTTTTCTGCATCTGAATCACACATGCGGTGTTCCTCAGAGGTCCGTCCACGGCACCCTACACTTGTCGTCGTAACACGATTCGTGCGCGTGTCCGTTTTAGTAACCCGTTGTAGTCGGGCAGATTTGGTGTGGTGGAGAATGCAAACAAGGCGTGAGCTACCGCCGTCCTCCTTGGAGTCCGTCTGGTCCACGCCGGCTCTCCCCGACAACAGCGTCTTGTTGTCCTGACAAACGGAACAACTGCAAAAGAAAAACCAAACGTTTGTGTTCCTTTCAACTTTGGAAGCCCACCCCCCAAGATGGGTTTGAAACTGCGATCTCCGTTTCAAAGGTTTCCGCCGGTCTCGCAAGAGCCCAAAGCGCTCGGCAACCGGTTCCGCCCTCACCCAGATCGACACCTGGACGCATCCCTGGGCTGTCCCACGCCGGCGCCGGCGGGCAGGTAGGACACGGTGCCCTCGTAGTGACGGTGCGTGAGGAACATCTTGAGCCCGGCCAGGTCGTACCGGGCGGGGCCCATCCAGCGCTTCCTCTCGCTGTCCGTCAGCACGTCGCCGTAGAAGCCGTAGCCCAGCAGCGACACCGAGTAGCGCAGGAAGGTGTCGTCGCGGTGCACCGAGCTCACGTCCATGGGCTGACTGTCGCCTGGCGAGTTCACCACGTCACTCGGTGACCACGTTTTGCGTTTCGACACGCCGGCGGCCCCCACTCACCCACGATGATGTGCAGAGCGGAGGTCACGGGATCGTTTGTGCCCACTGTGGCGAAGCAGATACAATCTGTGGAACCTGTGGGGGGCGGGGCGGGGTTAGCAAAACCACAAAGCAGCTAACTTGCTAGCAAGCCATCAGCTCGAGTCGAGAAGAAACAAACTAAGCTCGCGAGTGGCAGACCTGCTGGGATGATCCCGATGCGTAGCGAGCAGGCGATGAGCGTCCGCTGGGGCCCGTCGACGTCCACGCCGCCGTCCTTCTGCGTTCGCCACACCAAGCCGTGCACCAACTCGCTGAACATGCCGTCGCCGCCCACGCACACCACGCTGACGACGGGAGACGCACGTTAGCGGCCGGCGCCCGGTCTGACCTCGGCGCCGACGTCGCCGCTCACTCACCCGTCGTACTTCTCTAGCTCCGCCTCCTCCCTCAGGTGGTCCCGGGCGTGGTTGGCGTACTCCGTCACTTAAGCACATCCATAGAATTAATTCAACAGACGAGTCAATTGGAAAGACATTTTTTTTTTTCATGTCGATGTTATCGACCGCCCCCCCCCCCTACGGCCCCCCCCACCCCACTTTCTATTGACTTCCATTTCTTTTTTTAAAGCGAGTGTTGTGTGACAGTATGGCGGGCGTACCGATGACGTGCGTGCCGACGCCAGCGAGGGCAAAGAGCGGCGCCACCTTCTGCTTGTAGACGCGCTTGGCCTGCCGCTTGCCGCCGTACGGGTTGATGTACACCAGCAGCCGAGCGGGCCTGCCGCCTGCAACGAGGCCACGCAACGCTACACACAACCTACCCGACAACTGTGTGTGTGGGGGGGGGTACATACTGATGGCCGCAAGCTGCTCGCCGATGGTGTTCACCCAACGGTGGCACAGCGCCACCTGTGGACAGGTGAAGGTGACATGAGCGCACCGCCAGCGGTGCTGCCGACACCTCTCCACGTACGAAACTGCAACGCAGGAACGACACCCCCCCAAAAAAATTGGGCGTATTAGTCGCCATTGAGATTTGCACGTCAAAGTCGGGCGATGGCACCTGTGAAAGAAAGCCGGCGGCTTTCTTTGTCTCGTCTCTCTCTGATCTTCTTCCAGCTGCCGTTCTCTCTTGCGCTCTTCTCCTCCTCTTCCTTTTTCGTATCCTCCTCCTGCTCCTCGCGCACAGCCACAATCTCTGACACAGGCACGCTGTGACACACACCTGACGCAAACGCAGGCACGCGCAAATGTCAAAGCTTTCATGGGAAAATATTCATATTGACTTGACTATGACGTCACATAGAGCGACATATACAGTACTATGTGCATGTTTGATGCATCTTGTTATTCATACAGTCACCTAACCTAACGTATACATGTTTAAATCTATTAGCATACCGAATTAAGTAAAGTTAATTACTACAAAATTTACTTCTACGTGCGTGTATACCATTAAATTTGGCCTTATATAATTTTTTTTATACACATGTACCAATGGGAGGGGGGGGGGCACTATTTGGTGGTTTTGGTCCCCATTGACCGCGATAAACGACAACAGTACACACACACACACTCGATTCATGTTTTGACGGAAAACGCAGACTTTTCTTCGAGTGGGTAGTGGCACGTGGCTAGTTACGTAAGCGGATGCTGTAGAAAACCTATGCCGTCTAATCATCCGAGTTTCGTATCTTACAAAAAAAAATATCTGAATTTCACATCTACGCGCGTGACACTGACGCGACACAAACGTGCTCGACTCGTCATTAACTTCTCGTTCTTCGGTGTGTTCAGAGGGAACAAATGGTGGGACGCGATTCGGGTAGGCCCGGGCTGGGCTCTTTTGGATTCTTACTGGCTCTGAACGGGCTGAAGGTTCGCCTTTTCCAGGTGAGCAGGGAGCGGCACAGGCTCACTTCGTGGCCGACGTTGCGGACGCGCAGCTCGGACAAGAGCAGCAGCTTCACCGGCCTCTCCATCGGGCCGGCTGCGTCCTTCGGGCCCGGGGAAAATGTTACCTCGGCTGGACCATGTTGGCTACGCGAGCGCCATCCACCTCAGCTCGGGAGTGGACGAGGAGGACCCCAAAATTAAACCGAGAATCAATCGGCCCAAGTTACCCCCGAGCAGCGGATTGTGCTCCGGTTGTTTTTTTTCCCCCTTGGGATAACGGGTATTTACCGGAAGTAGGAGTGGCCTAATTAATGCTGCATTCACGGCTCGCCTCGAATGCGGGGATTTTTTTATAACGGCAGTAGTCTTAATACAATTCACCACAAAACGCATTTCTCTAAAGATTCGAAAGTATTTACGTGTTGGGCGGGCCGTATGTTTGACACCAATGATTTACGGCGTTAAAAATATGTTTAACGGCCACAGAAGATCTATTCGCCGTATTGAACGCGTTATATGACTAAAAATGGACTGGATTAGAGTATTGAAACAGCAGGGGGTGCTGTTGAACTCAAATGTAGATTCTCTGGGATTTCGTTAAAGCAAGCAGAGGGAGGTCATGTGATTGCGATGACAGGAATTTAATCCATTTCATCAAAAAAAAAAAAGTCACTCGGCAGGTCTTTTGTACACTGTGATTGGTCCGACTGCAACCGCCTCTTCCCATTTCGCACCTGCAATTGGCAAGGGTCACAAAAATGAGACATTTAACAACAAACACTTTCACGGAAACTCCGGTTTGATATTTTGCACATTAAAAAAATTTACAAAGAGCCTCAGTAGACCATTTTATTTCGACATTGTGTCATGATACAAACCCGTTGCGGCGAGAGGACTTTGGTTTCCGCGCACTCGCTTCCGACTTCCTGTCCCACAGTCCGCGTCACAGCAGGAACACGCCTGATGGACCCCGCTTGCCTCTGTCCACCTGCCCCCCCCCCCCATCGCACACACGCACGATTGGAACGTAGTTATGAAAAAGTAACATTTTTAGGATTTTACCGTTTTTTGTTTTTTAGACTGAACGACCCGAGGACAAGTTTGATGCCGCTTTTCGAGAAATCAACGTTTGAAACCTTGGCCGCCTTTATGTTTGCCTGGACCCTTTGGAGGATTCCATAAACTCAAAGTGCCATTTTTTTTCTCCAGAATTCCCGTCATTTGGGAATGCAGCATGAGGCGGAGCACCCAATGCGCGAGTCGGAGTGGGCGGCGACTCACCCGTTGTTGAAGGAGCAGGCCTTGTTGAGAAAATCTGCCGGCGACGTCGCAGCCGTGGCCTTCAAGCTGCAGGTGATGTAGATCTGAAGAACAACAACCAGGACGTTTTGGGGGGGGGGACCAGTCAGCTGGAGTACAGTCAGAAGATCGGCGGTCTCACCTCGCCTGTCTCGTCCTCCTGAAACTTGAAAGCCTCCACCTCAAACTGCAGCCGGTCGTCCCGCGAGCGTGGAAGGAAGCGGGAGCCCGAGCCCGTCAACTGACTGTCAAACAGGCACCTGAACGAACCGCGAGACAAAGAGTCAAGTCGGACGAATTTTTATTTTTATTTTTAATCATGAGATTAATCACATCGGATTAATCACAGCGGATGTTACCTTGCTCTAAAATAATAAAATATGCTACAAGTTTGAATAACTGCTCCAAGTGAAAAATGTTCATGTAAAATTGAAATGGTTGTTTCAGTAAATATTTGCATTTCGCGCAAAGAAAACGGATTCACGATTCCATGTTGATGAGAGCATTCAAATGAGAGATAAAGAAATCAGAGGAAATTTAGGATAAAAAAAATCTGTGATTAACTATGGCTAATTCTGAGTTAACTATGCCATGACACGTTTAATCGCGATTAAATCTTTCAATCGTTTGACAGCACTAATTATCGGCGACATCGGCGTTAATTAGAGTACACAAGCAGTGAGCTCAAGATCGATAAATGGTGGAGGTGAGCATGCGTTTGAATTTCCACAAGAGGAAGAACCCCCCCCCCCCACCCCCCTCCTGGCTGAAACCTCCCCATTAGGCCTCATGCCGTTTCTTTTTTTTCCTGACTGTGGTACGCGTGTGTAATTTCACTGAAGTACAGTGTAACCTCAGAAATAAGACCACCTATGTTACTGCTCAAGGTGGTCTTATTTTCGGGGTGGTCTGATTTCTGAAGTGGCATGCAGTAATGATAATGCAGAAGTAATGTGGCTCACATGCAACAATATACTGTAGCGTCATGTACACACAATGAGTAATAAATGATGGATTGTACATGCAACTGTATTGTACACAAAAGAAATTTAAGCATTTGAATAGTCTATGTATGTATAAGGCAAGAGAAAAAAAAACTACATATCACCGCTGGCTCGCTCTCCTGACAGCTTAGCGCCTCCAATGTTGTGCCTTGTTTTGAAACGATCCAGCCAACCGTTGGACGCTTTAAAGACTTCGTCCTTTTTAAGCTCCTTCGCGTATTCTCGTGCCTGTTCCTGGATCACCTGTCCGCTGATAGGGATATTCTGGCTGCGCGCTTTCTGAAACCATCGCCAAGTTAGCTCGTCCACGTCGTCGTAGTCACTTCGGTAGCACAGGCGTTTTCTAGAAGAGCTAGCGTTTGCAACTCCAAACCGCTCAGCCAATGTTCGCTGGCTCGATCCTGGCTGCTCACTGGCTCGAATAACTTCAATTTTCTGTTGTAGGGTCAAATCAATTCTCTTCTTGCTTGCTGCCATTTTCACACCTGGTCGCAATTATGAGGCGATGGCTTCTTGGGACCGGATATCGCGGTCGCAATTCTGAATTCCGGGGTGGTCTCATTTCTAGGGTTTCAATACAATACATAGGCGTTGTATTTGGGACTGTACAAAACCGGTCGTATTTTTAAGGTGGTCGTTTAAATGAGGTGGTCGCATAGCGGGGTTTCACTGTATTTTGCCAACTCTCCAGGTAGGGTTTAAAAAAAAAAAAACTTTGGTCCAAACAAACGCACCCGTTGTTACCCAGGAAGGAGTACCGAGGGACCGTGTCGACGTTCCTGACCACGGTAGCGACGCAGTCGTCCACCGTCACTCTGAGGGGCGTGTGATGGAATTGCTTGACCGAAACCTCAAACTTCATCATGTCGCCCAGCGTGAACCGAGAAGACGGCCGAGCGACCTGCCAGTCATCTTGAGAGAGGACGAGGACAAGCCAGAGCGTCACCTCAAAACGATTTGGCGCCGTGAGCTCAAAGGCACCCACCAGTCATCAGCCTCAAGGAGAAGTAGAGGCTTTCCTCAGAAACTTGAGAATCATTAAATGAGGCCCAGGTGGGATTCAGGAAACCGCTGCTCACGTTATGCTTCCTGAAAAAGCAAAGCAAAGTTGGCGGAACGTCGGCGCCACCTCTGGAGAGGAGATCGACTTGGACTATTATTATTATTATTAAAAGGCACAAGTTGCGTCGAGTCCCACCTCTGGTACTGACACCGAATGCTGACCGTGACATCTCTGGTCCGGATGATGGGCGTGTCTCCCAGTGGAGAAGGGGTGTACTGCAGCGTGAACACGTAGACCAAGTCGTCCTCAGACATCTGAAATGGAGAAAAGGGAACTGCATGTGGTGGCTCCATATCTCAATTTCCAAAGCAACGTCAGTCAAGGTGACCTCGGTCTGCGTCAAGTCTTAGAACTTCAGATCCGGTCAGAAACTCACCAGCAGCCGGCTGTCGCATTGGTGTAGCTCCGATTCAAAGATGAGGACCTGGTGCCGAGTGTCTTCGCCGGTGGCGGGACACCCTCCCAGAGTGACATCCTCAGCCTTGACGAGCTGCCCGATCCCCAGGAGATCTCGCTTGGCCTCCACCCGGACAGAGTTTTCCTGGCACACAACCAGGATGGCGTCGGACGCCTCGGGAGGCTTCTTCGGCTCAAAATGCGGCGGGAAGCGGGGCTCCTTTTCCGCCGGGGGATCCGGAGACCTCCAGGACAACGGCTCACGGGAGGATCGCTTCATTTGGTGCGTTGGAGGAAAAGCTTGGCCACCTGCAGATGAAGATCGGCAAACTGTGCGGGCGCCAATGAAGATTCCGTGACATTAAGCGATGAATCGGCATTAATACGTTTTGGGATGAACACATCTTCAACCAATCAGTCGGGGATCCGTTTTTTTGTGGTTTGTGCTTGGTCATGCTGAGATATTGCGACATTTCAACATATAAAACATGAATAGCATTAGCGTATCGTAATCGATGTAAATGTCAAGAGAGTCGTTTACATTTTGTACCAAGTCGTTTTAACGTTTTTATTTTGAAAAGGAAGTTGAGGGGGTTGGTGAAGAGTAAAATAATTTATTTTAACAAAAGTTCTCATTCTTTGAACCGCATTCGACATAATCTCGTGAATTTAGCAACCAGTAAAATGAATTAACTTAGTAAATGTGTATGTTGAGGGGTTCTTAGGTTTTGGGTGGATGGCTCTACGTTCGGAATGGTCAAAAAGGAAAGATGGACTTTGTTTGTCTTTACATCTGCCCGGCAACACTCGAACGAACGCCCCTATTTCCGGTAACGAAAACACTTCCGGCTTTTCTTCGCCAATCAGATGCGAGCACCATAAGAATATTTCAGAAATTATTATAAACAGAATATAATTTAGGTAACTAATTTAGGGAACTGTAACATAAAAGAATATAATGCTCAAATATAAAATGATAATAATTCACAATTTAACAAAAGTCAAAAACCGTCAAAAAGCAAACGCGTCCCGAAGCGCCGCTCAGTGATAGAAGAGAACTGCACAGGGAGAAACTCATCAAAGACGACCAGGAAACCACGAAAAGAGTTTCCCTGTCCGTAAATGTATCATGTACAAAACGTCATGATTTCAATTTATTTATGAGGACTTTGGAAATGTTTACCTGCCAGGTGCTGGACTTTTGGTCTCAACTTCAAGTTCCGGGCGGAGGCTACTAATGCTAAAGCTAACGCTAGACATAAAATTGCTTGGTTGAGAGTCATGGTGATGACGTTTTGCTTCGGTGAGTTGACTTCAGAAAAGAAATGAAATTGTGCTTTTAGGCTCCTCCCACTGGTTGATTGCACCGCGTCTCCAGCTGCGCTTAGTCCAGCCGCCGAGACTGGTTCGTGAAATCAGGCGGATGCTGCATTCAGGACGACGCAAAAGTGGGAAATTAAGCTTGCCGCCGCTTCAGGGACCTGGACCGGAACACGAAAGGCTCGATGTGCGAGGTCGACAGTCATTTGGTTTGTGTATTTTGCCAGTATCATAGGACCTATTTCTTCATGGATGCTATCCACTGATAAATCATTAAAAAAAGTGTTTGGGGAGTCTTTTTCCACCTCTAAATGGGAAATGTCCTACCATGCAGTAGTCTTGAATGCAGCGTGAGATCTGCACAGGTTTGAGAATGCCTCTAATATCACGTCATATTATGCTTTATAAAAAAAATATCCAATCGAGACAGTATTCAATAGGCTGTAAAGAATCAATATTTTTTTTGGGGGGGGGGGGTTGTCACACTTTGTGCTTCAATTCAATGGACATTCCCTTGCTTCTTCTGTTGTGAGCACCATGGCCACTGGGGGGCAGTGTCATGAAGACGTCGCATCCTTCATGGAGGATCAAGAATACATGCGTGATATTATAATATTGTCTGTCTACGAGTTTGGCTCACTGGTCCCATTGTGTGTGTGCGTGGGGGGGGGGCATTAAAAGGCACTTTTAAAGGTCAGGTGTGCGTGCTGCGAGGCGTTTCTTTTGTCTTTTGGGGCATAAATGTTAAAACATGTTTTATGCATCCGAAAATTTGCCTTCATTTGTTCACTTCATGCGGATTGATGAGAGGACTCGCATTTCCTCCAAGGAGGACAAATAAACAAACAAAAAAAAAGTGATTCAACGCGTCGGATGCGCCCGCCTCCCATGGCGCGTTTCAGGCGTCAACGCGATGACGCAACCCGACTGACTCAAAGACGCGTGAGTTGACGCTTCCCCCGCCCGCCTTAGTCCGGGGGAAGTGAGAGGGGGGGGGGGGCACCGCACGCCGATGAAATATTGAAACATTTCGGAGGGAAAACAGGAAGTTGCCTCGAGCGCCATCAACTTGTCAGCATCCGAAATGAGAAAAAAACTCGTAGCTGCAAAGAGTTGATACGAGAGCGCCCCCTCTCGTCAAGAAAAAAAAAAAAGAGGCCCGACGTAGGCGCCAACTTATCGGTCGCTCACGCAGCAAAGTCCGACGATGTCGCTTGAGTGAATCGTTTCCCCATCAACACCACAAAGACTTGCCGGTCCTGGGAGAGGTCACAGAATTCAGAGGTCAGAGGTCAGAGGTCACAAACACGTCCGCGTGGTTGCTTGTGACATTTTTCTTGAATGCTCCTGACTCGGGGTTTGAGTCGCTCTGGGCAAAAGCTAATTGTTAGCATCGAGCTAACGAGTCAAGCCAGCTTCATTCCATGTGAAATGAGTTGGGACCCCCCCCCCGACACCAAACAATTCGCCCGCGTTGCGCACCGCCGTGACGTCACGGAGACGAGCGTGAAAGAGAGCAGTGAGCTTCTTTCTCTCACTCCGGCACTCAGTTCCAGCGACTCCTCCGCACAGCGCCGGCTGGGAAATTGCCGCGTTTGACCTTTTCCACCCGCGCGGGATGCCGCCCCCGCGCCCCTCCGACGGAGCCGACCCGGGAGCGCCTCAATCCGGTCGCTGAGCCCCACTTTGGACCCCGGACGCCGGCCTCCCATGCAGTTCCTGCGGCTGCTGATGGCCCTGAGCGCCGCGGGGCTCTGCTGGCTCCTCCTGTGCGCGCTGCGCAGGCACGACCTCCGCCAAGGTGCGTCTCGCTCGGCTCAAGTGATCTTCTCGATTCAGGGACAAGAACGACAAGACGGGGGAATGTCCTTTTATTTTGAAGAGCCACTCGGGCGATTGTGTGTCTCGCGCAGGTGAGCCGCAGGCGGGCAGCTGCCAAGTGGTGACGCTGGAGCGCGGCGACGGCGGCCAACCCGGACGAAGCGTCGCCCGGCGGACGGCCCGCTGCGCTTGCGTCCCGGGACAAATGGCCGGCGCCACCCGCGCGCGCCCCGCCTGCGTACGCGGTGAGACCGTCAGCTCATCCTTTTTGGCACACGGCGAAAAAAAAAAAAATAGTCCCGCAGGGATCTGTCCTAGGTCCTCTTCCTCACTTATTTCATTGCCTTCATTGTTTCTATGTGAAGTGAGTCATTTCGTTTGGATGTCGGCTAGCTAGATAACAAACACTTACGCCGCGCAGCTGTTCACACGACTCACTTACTTCCCTTCCTGGTCTGATTGTCACACGCCGCATCTGTTCCCGCGTGTTGTGATCTAGTGTGGCTCTTAAAGTGACAGTGCGACATTTGTTAAACAAGGAAGCCTTCACTACAAACGTCTAAGTAAGGTTCACCTGGTTACAGTTAGCGGCACATAGCGGCGTGTTAGCGTATTGAGCCACCTGTTGGCTCAGTCGGGACTTGGTAGTTGGTTCGTCGGGTTTCTGGTTAGCTGCTGATTTGGGGGCGGACTTTAGGAGACATTTTGGTTGGTCGGTCGATTGGAAAGACGGATCATTAGGCTGCCGTGTCATTATGTTGATTAGTTGGGTGGCTAGCTAGCTAGCTAGCTAGCACGCGCATGTGCTGGTTAGGAAAATTTAAAAAAAAAAAGCTTCCAGGACTGGTTGGAGGGGGTGCGGCCCATTTTGTGTTTTCCTTTTTGTCACGCAGCGACGACGTCACATGACACTCCGCAACGGGTGTCAGCCGAGGGATGACAAATGTTTGGAAACAAAAACATCTTTGACCTTTTCCGCAAGCGCTTCGTTGGTATTCATGTCACTTTGGCTTTTTCGTTTTGCTCCTAAACAACAACAAACAAAAAGAAAAACATTCGTTTGTCCACATGTTCTTGACTTTTCTCTTCTTGTACGCAACAGTGAGCCCGCATTAGCCTTGGCGAGCCAGCTAGTGCCCAGTTAGCTTCAGGTTAGCTTAGCACGAGTATTGTCACGAACGCGGTTCCCTTCCTGTGCGGGCAGCCGACATCGTGCTGAGTCGTCAGTGGTGCCGGATGAGTCCGTGTCTGGACGGCGAGGGCTGCGAATTGCTCGTCGACCGGTCGGGCTGGACCTGCACGCGACCGGGGGGAGGAGTCAAGACCACCACGGTGAGAACGCTCGGCTCACCCTTGGCTTGAGAAAGCCTTGAGGTCTAATTATTTAGTCTTCGTTTTCATTTTAGCTCCACAACGGCAGCCATAAAAATCAACATTTCGTCCCGCAAGGCTCTGTCATCGGTCCATTGCATTTTGGTCCAGAAACAAGGTGGTTTTTAGGGCCGCAACTGTAACATTTTCTTCTTTTCTTGTTTCTATCCACCTCGTCGGCCATCGATGGATCCGGTCCGGCAGGTCTCCTGACGGCGATGACAACGAGGACGGAAAACTCCCAACCTGCAACTCGTGAGCGCCATGAAAAATGCAGCCGTTAGCTCGAACAAGCCTGCGGATGCATCGCATAGCTGCGCAGGCTAACGGAAAGCTAACGACAAACCCCGCCCCCAAAGTTGCGTGGCTTCAAAGGGCATTCCTGTAAACCCTGGCAGAGTTGGCGGAACAAGATTTGAGTGAAAAACCTGATCAAGGAGTCGGCGGCCTCGAGGCGAGCATCAAACAGCTGCAGCTGATTCCCAACCATCAGGAGCACATATTACTTACTGTACTCGCCTGCCGTCCGAAAGACTTCCCACCGGCGTCCAGTCAGCCCAAATTTATTTGCCTTGAAGTGATCTTTTGTAACTTTGTGTCGCACGCTAATTTAGCTGCCGTCAGAAATAAAAGCTGCCTCGTCTTTGCCCGAAGATGAAATCATCAAAAAGCGCCCGACGTTTCGCGTTTCTGTTTAACTGTGTCAACACAGTGTCGTGACGTCTCTTTGGCCCAGAAAATCAAAGTCGGACGATCAAAAACAGACTTTTGGCGGAAAGTTCGGCAGATCGGCACAGGAAGAAGGCAAAACGCCGCCGAGCGAGAAAAAAACAAAAAAAGCCCTGAAAAGTCGTCACGTGACGAAGCCAAAGTCACGTGTCGCTTTCATCGGGTCACCTCGTTATTCCTCCGGAGGTCCAATTAGCCCCACGATGGCGACAAATGAAGCGATTGGCCGGCGCAAAGCCGCCAACGCTCTGGTGGCGTGTACAAAAAAAAAAAAAAGACGCTAAAAATAAAACGTTTCATGCTAACGGTGCGGCCAAATCAAACTGGGAAAAAGTTTACAAGTTGTAATTGTTACGCCGGTGGCACGCTAGCGCGGCCGTTGTTTGACGTGGCGCCACAACACAGACGTAAGCCACTGAACTCACTTCTGTTGATATGGAGTTTTTGTTTGTTTGTTGTTGTTTGTTTTTTTTTGTTAAACGGGGCGGCCGTGTGGCGAACATATGGAGACCGAACGGCGAATTTGGCTCGCTTATGCCATCAAAGTTGTTTTTCCGGCGGCGCAGGCTGCTCGTACACGTAACAAACGGCAACTCGCCACGAAAAAAAAGACTTGGAAAAACAAACGAGCTGAAATCAACAAAAACTAAATGGGGCAATCGTAGTGAAATTCTGATTGTCCGACGACGAGCTGAATTCTTTCGACCAAAAGTGGAACAGTGGTTCACCTTTACGCCGCTGAGAAAACGCCTGTCAGAAAAGTTTCACGCACAAAGCGCCACACTTTACCTCCGAATGGGATCCGACGTTGGGCGCCGGCCAATCTTTCTAAAATGGCTCTTCATGGTCCTGACGAATGACCGGGGCTAAAGCTAACTCGCGCTAACTAAGCACGAGTTAGCTTAACAAATGAAGCTAACTAAGACGGAGGAAGAAAAAAAGACTTCGTCTGGATTGTATGTTTGTAAAGAAAGAAGTACCGATGGCAGTCTGAAATACTCTGAGACAAATTTTAAAGGATGAACTGTCATGAGAAGAATGTGAAGAGAAGACGTGATGTAGCAGCCATGCTGGCTCACTGATGGGCCTGCGTGGCGGCCATCTTGGAAGGGGCAACGCAGGGGCAGCCGTCTTTTTGTTTGTTACAAGCAGCCACCAAAAATGACAATATCACATATTTAGCAACAGGTACGCCTTGACGACGTACTTAGCTTCTCAGCAGATTATTATGAATTTGATTTTCAATAAAATTGCGGAGGAAAAAAAACATTCGCGATGTGAGCACACATTTGGAAAACTTTGCCGCTCAGTAAGGTAGGGGCGAAAAAACACATTGACATACTTTTATGGATCGTTGTATTAAGCCAGTTGGGGGAAATCAAGAATAATAGGCTGCCTTTTTACATATTAAACCTATTTTGGAAGCTTCCATTTCCCCATCCGTTTGTATGCCGTCCTCACAAGTGTCAGCTTTTCAAAATAGTTTATTCATGAGGATCCGCTGTTGTACGTCACAGTTACGTTTATCTCCTGAGACGTCTGGGGAAGCTTCAAAATATTTTCGGCGTACAAGTCAACCATTTGTTGTGAGCTATAAAGAAAAAAACGTCTACAGAAGTACAGTGTGTGGCATTTAGTGCCATCTAGTGGTTAACTAATAGAATGCAATAACCTAATCTCGAAGCGCGTGCGAGATTTTGCGAGACGACCGCCGAACCAAATGCGTCCATTGAATAAAAGTACAATAATTTAAAAAAAAAACTGTCAGGTCACCCATCATTAAAATACATTGCAGCTAAAAGAAAACTAACCAAGTCCGCTGTCAAGTGGACATAATATCATTTTCATAGAGACAATCAGAGATTCAATAAAATTTTAATTTTTCAGTGTTTTAGTATTAAAAAAAACAAAGCCAACGTGTCCCGTTGGCTACAATGTTTAATTCCCAGAGCTAAAGTACCAAAACAATTTACACACACACACACACGCAATCACACACAGGAAGTCGACCCTCCCAGCGCTCTACCCTGTCAAAACAAAAGCTCTCACACAACGTTGTTTGCGCCCAGCATGAACTGTCCCCCCCCTCACTATCGTCTCACTATAATCTAGAAAGTCATTCATATACATTTACATTTATATATGATCTGCTTTACAATAAATAAACAGGCACATTCTGCTCCCTCCTCATTGGAAGACACGCACACAAACGCACGCACGCACGCGCTCACGCAAGGCGCAAAATAAACACTAGAGTAAAAAAAAAAAAACAACATGAGGAAGTTGTGGTGTGGCTTTTTTTGGGGTTGGTTTTGCACCACTTCAAACAATGAGCCTGTCTGTAGCTTATCCATAAATATGTACAAACGAGTAGTTGTGTAAAAACATCCTTTATAAAAAAAACAAAGTTAATGCCAAGAAGTTGTAGCTTGAGAAGTCAATAACTTAAAAAAGTAAAAAAAAAAAAACAACAAAAACAAAGACACAGTATGAATGAAATAGCACCACGTGACGGCAGTGGCCGTCGTCGTCTCAAAATGTCCGATGACGGGAGGACTCGAATAAATTAGTGCCAAGTCAGGACCTCGAGTGGTAAGAGCTGACTGACACACACACACGCACACACACACACGCACGCACGCACACACACACGCTCGCAGTCTTCGTGGCAGTTAAGATGGTTGCAGCACATGTGAGGCGGTGGCTTTTTCACGGGGCACATTCGTCCGTTGGATGGGCGTTTGCATAGGTCTCGGAACAAAACAAGATGGCCGCCGCCAGCTTCGGCGCATCAGTCGTTTGTGCGTGAAGCGAGCGTCGAAACGCAACAAAAAGCGGTGGCGGGGGAATGTGCGACGGCGGCCGTCAACGTTGCGAGGCGGGCGCCCTCCCGCCCCCGCCTTCGTCGCCGAGGTGCTTCATGGCCCGCTCGAAGGCTCGCTGCACCGACTTGTGCAGACGCGAGCGGCGAGACTCCAGCAGCTTGACGCGGTCCAGACTGCCATCCACGCCGAACGGGGACAGCTTGGATCTAGGAAGCCATTGCCTGGAGGGGGAGAGGGGCGGGGGGGGGGGGGGGGGGGGGGGGGGGGGGGGTGGGGGGGTAGTTACCGCTGCTAGCTACGGATCAATTCCCATTAGCCGTTGCAACCTCCAGTAAGAACAAATCCACCAAAATGTGTGTGTGTGTGTGTGTGTG